>NC_056748.1:155568109-155755609 GCF_019279795.1 Protopterus annectens | reverse complement strand
GAGATGGAGAAACTGAGAAATGATTAGAAAAATATTAGAAATTGTCATCTGACAATGTACTTTATGATTTGACCCATCTATTCATAAAATATGACATCTCAAAAGTTCATAGGTTCACAGATTGTTACTAGGCTAACAGCTGTCGAGCCCTTACAAGCCTATCCATATTTATCCTGAGATGCCCCAATTATCCGGGATTAGGTGAGTGAAGTTCACAGAGGTAAGGGTCTATTGTAGTTAATACAGATGTCCGCTGTCCAGGAGGGACATGGGCTCTACCCCAGGAGTGAATTTGTAATCACCTATCCATTGATCTAGGTTACATTTGAAGAGGGTCAGGGAGGGACTCTGTTTCACACGAATTGGAAGCTTGTTCCAGAGAAGTGGTAGTCTCTGGGAAAAACAGCGATCTCTCCAGCATGACCTGATCATGTCAGAGGCTAGAGAAGATCTCTGGAGTGAGTGACCTTTGTATAGTTTGATTTACAAATGTGTAACATTTCCATCAGGGCTGGGTTAGAGACTGCCCTGTCAGCCAGTCACAGGTTACCACTTAGCAATCTGTAGGGACAGAATACAGTGGCAGGCCTTTTAGTCTTTCTACATAAAACTTGTTTTGCATATCCCATAATTTCCTGGTGAGAAACCATTGTGAATCCATGTGTTACAGGTGACTGGTGCAGTACATGCTAAAGGGAGCATTGTACTCAATTATTGGTCTGATGAGGGCAGAATATAATGAAATTATAACATCCTTAGATCTAGATGTGATGCCTTCACTTATAAGATGCGTCTCACAGAAGGATTTCCTTACTACTGTGGATATATGGTGGTCAAAATTCAGATTGCTAACAACCTGAGTACCCATATCATGTACCACTGGGTCTACACTTAGGGAGGTGCTGTCTATAATATAATAATGCATTTTTTGCATTTAGCTTTAATCCATGGCTTTGGCACCAATCATTTGTCTGTGTTCACCCTGTCGGCAGTATGTTAACATCATTGGGGAACAAAATGATTGTTCCCAATTTTCAATTTTTAGTGAACTTGGTCATTCACAGGCCATCCAAGTTTGCCTGGACTTCTGAGAAATAAATTCTAAACAGTAAGGGTTCCAACACAGAACCCTGTAGTACACGACTGGTGAATGGTCTTTTGCTAGAGGTGGATTCACCAGTTTTGGCTGTATTTGTCTTGTCTGTGAGCCAGTTGGCTACCTATCTGCTAATGTAGGGGTTAATTCCCATTTGGGAGAGTTTCTCTATAATACCTGAGTGAGGGGTTGTATTAAATGTCTTGGCTAGGTCAAGATATATGGTTTGTACTGCCTTTTCCTCATCCAGGGCCATGGTGACTTTCTTGAAGAAGTCAGTCATGTTTAACAGGCATAATCTACCCTTAATGAATTTGAACTGGGTTTTGTCTAGAATTTGACGATTACCTATGTCCTTGTTAATAAGGTCCATAATAATTATTTCTATGGCCTTGCAGATGAGGCTAGTCAAGCTAATGGGCCTATAACTCTCAGGGTTGGTTGATGGTCCCCTTTTTGCAGAGGGATTACTGTTGCTGTCCCCTATTCCATAAAACATAGCCAATTCACAGGCTGTGGTTAAACAGCAATTCATATGGGCCTGATAGGTCATGTTTGAAGTTGTTTAAAAGGCAACCTTGGATATTGTCTGGTCCCATTCATGCCATGTTTTGGCCTTGGAGAATGCCAAGATGACCTGCATAATAAGATGATAGGCTGAGGTATTGTCAGCTAGCAGGTTGGCTATTACATCCGGTTTGAGTATGGGTGGTGCCATCCACAACAAGTTCAGCTCATAGCTGGGTACTGCCTTTTGATTCCAAACATAGTTAAAGAATGCCTTGTGTGATGATGTGAGGTATTGCTAGCAATGCCTGGAGAAGTAAGGCAGTCGATTTGTAACATATGTCAGCACAACTAGCTAGAGTTTGGTAAAGAGGTTTGTCATTTGTATCTCATATTTATACAGATGCTTGTGCTGAAAATGTATTTATGAAGTTTGCTTGTGTTGAAAGTGTATCAACAGTGGGTCCTGCTGGACAGAAAAGAAATATGCATGCATGTAGCAACCGATTAAATGTATGCATTGTAATTGGTGAAATTAATATATTGTAAGAGAGTATTCTGGAAGAGAAGATGTTAATCACAGTCCAGCTGCTGCTAACTTTGAAAAATGTTCTGAAATTAAATTACTGGGCCTAGGCCATAAAGATTGCATCTCACAGATTTGAATGAAGCCAAAGATGCAATGTCTGTAAGAAGTATGGTTTGTTAGTCTCAGTAAGAAGAGCAGAAGTGTTGAAATTGTTTTACAGCTTCCAGATGCTGCAATAAACTTTAACAACGCTCATATGTACTGTAACACCTATGTGCTAAATCCTGGCAGCTTCTAGTGATGAGGTAGTGTGGGAAACAGAGTCTGATGACTGGATGTGATATAATTTTGTAACCAATATTGAAATAATATTTAGATATTATAGAGAGAAGTCTTTCAGATTCTTAGCACTCTGTTTTGGAAGCTTACAGGAAGGATTCCTCACCTACTTTATCTTGCCTTGCTCTAGTAGAAAGAACCAGTGACTAGTAATTTTTTAGATCATTCAGGAAAATATAGTGACATTAGTAAAGTACTGTTTTTCTGTATCTGTGTGAATCTATTAATTTGTGTTATTTTAATATTTATTGTGCTGAAACTCTGGTGTTTATTGTAAATAGATATTAAGTATTTATTATTAAATATATTTAAACCTTTCATTGTGGCTGGTCCTGTACAGAATATTTTAACCTTTGAGAGTACTTATATCTGTTTGGTGACTCTGTGGCCACTGCTGAAAGCCTTACTGTATTGGCCAAACACCATCATTTGTATCAATATTAATTTCATGCAGTATAATTGAGTACCATTGCAAGATCCTTAGAGTAGCTGGCTTTGGAGTGTCTGGTGGCAGTGTCACTACATTATAGTCTGGGCAGCCTTTCCCAGGTGTGTGTGTGTGTGTGTGTGTGTGTGTGTGTGTGTGTGTAAAAATCAAATCTCAGAGAGTATGTGTGTCAGCTGCTGGAAGCAGGGATACAAAGCACTGGTTTCACAGAGAGAGTGGTGGAGGACTTGGCTGGGACACTTGGCTGAGGACTCAACTCTACAGCTGTGTCAATGGGGGAGTTTTACTGGTGATCTGGAGAGATAGAGAGAGAGAGAGAGACGGAGAGACAGAGAGACAGAGAGAGAGAGAGAGAGAAATCAGCCCCCAGACTGATCATGTTCCTTGTGTGCTCTTAAGGGAAATTGTGCTTGCTGCTGCATCTGGAAATACTGGGTGTATCCATTTTTGCTCTAGGTGAGTATCCCTCTCCAGTGTCAGTGGTAAGGATTCAGGCTCCTTGATTACTGGCTCGGATAGGGGATGTCACATATTGGAGGCAGTGATGGGATATTAATTGAACTGTAGCCTGTAGGCAGTTGTCACTAATGGTGTGTGTACTCTCAACCAGCCACAAGGTAAAAATTCAGAGTTTCATTATCACAATGGTTTAAGTTCTTGTTAGCTCAGTTTAGTCAGGGAAAGCAGGCAAATATTTTAGCACAGGATTATGGCAAGCTGACAAAGAACCAGTTGGCCAAGTTGTGTGAAGCCAAAGGACTGGTGCATGCCAACCTGACTAAAGATGAAATGATTTCAGCCTTACTTGCAGCTGTAGCCCAGACCAAAACCAAGAGAATAATCAGCCTGGTGATGGAGATTTGCAGCCCACAGAAACAGGACATTTCACCTTTTCCACAGAGGGCTTAAACATACATCTGAAGTTAAAGGCTCTTGAACTGGAGGCCAAATGTTTGGAATTAGAATCAACAGAGAGACTGCTATGTTTGGAGACTGACAAAAAGGAGAAACAGATGGAAACAGAATCAGCAGAGAGACTGTGGTGTTTGGAGGCTGAAGAAAATGAGAAGTGGCATCCACATGAGAGAGAGAGATGCTGACTCTTTGCCAGGGTCTTGCAGATAATGGGGAGGGAATAACTGAACCCCTGAAGCAATAAAGGGCAGTACATTTCTTCCACAATTTACACAAGTTGATAGTTTAGTTTTATTCATATATTTGAAAAAGTATGTAAACAGTATAATGTTGATCAAGGGCTCTGGGTATGGTACCCGGCCCCCTTACTCCATAGTAAAGTAGTAACTACAGTTTCTAAATTGTCTGCTATTGATTGTTTAAACTATGATAAAGTAAAGAAATGTTTACTTAAAATGTCTTAAGTTAATAACTGAAGTTTATAGAAACAAATTTTGTGAGCATAGATGCAAGAGAGATAAAAGTGTGTGCAATTATATTGTTGAGTTAAGCACCTATTTTCATAGGTGGGTGAGTGGGTGTCAGGTCACCACTTCTGAAGGGCTGGCAGACTTTTTGGTGAGGGAACAAGCCCTTAGCACTTTGCCTGAGGACATGAGAATCTGGTTGGCAGACCAAGAGTGTAACTCTGCCGATGAGCTGGGGAAAAAATGGATGTCTACTTAGCAAGCAGGGCATCACAGCACAAGAAGGGGATACCCAGTGCTGCACATGGATATAAGCGGACCCATAGTGAGCAGCCTAAACCACCCCAACAGAGTCCACCAGTAACAGGAGAAGCCACTAGTTCAGGTACACAGCCAGGATCAAGGGTTAAAGGTTTTAAATGTAACAAGTGGGGCCATGTAGCATATAGATGTCCACAGAGGCAAGTGGAGGAACCAGCCAGTGGGAATAACAGTATGCCAGTGGTAAGTTATCTGGAGACAACAGGGGTACCAAACTATCACCAGAGTTTATATCCTATCTTAGTGGATGGAAAACAGGCCACTACTAAGAGAGATACAGCCTCTGACATAACTACTGTAAAGCCTGCAGTGGTTAAACAGGAGCAGTACTTGCTTGGGCAGTCCACTCCAGTGAGAGCTTTAGGAGGAATCTCATTCCAAATGCCTTTGACCAGGGTTCACCTTGACTGGGAGGGTGAAAAAGGAAGCAAGCAAGTAGGTGTGTTTGAAGATATCCCTGCAGATGTCTTGACAGGGAATGAGTTTGGTAATGCAGTACCTTGTGTGCATGCAGTTGCATGCAGTCAGGCTTGGAGGCCGGCATGTGGGTTTGGTAGTCTGGGGAGACCTAGGCAGACACCACATCTGAAACGAGGGCTGGTGAGGTGGCTCTTTCAGGGAGGGAGCTATCCTGTAGTAGTGAGCCTGAAGGTGAGCCACAGCTGCTGGTAGGTACTGATGTTCCCTTGGAAAGAGTGACTGCAAGGGCAGAGGTTATTGGCAGTACAGGCTGACAGTGAGGCACTGCTGTCAGAGGATACCAGACTTCCTGTGGAAGGAGATCTGGGAAGAGTTACAAAGATGGACTTGAGAGAGGCTCAGCTCTTGGATCCTACATTAAGAGGCTTGAGGGAAGTAGCTAGGGAGGCAAATGATCCTCAAGGGAAAGCGGAGTCTATATACTGGAACAAAGTTAAGAAAAGCCACCAATTGAAAAACCCCAGGCCCAGATGCAGTACCTAACTTAGTTAAAAGTATTAACATTGTTGTATGAAGATTTAGCCATGAGTAAGAACAATTTATATGTGCACCCCGAAGAGACACCAACCTGGCTAACAACAGGAAAAACAATGCTCCTGCTTAAGAGTGAACCTGCAAGCTACCTAAAAATTATAGACCAATAACTTGCCTTCTGATGATGTATAAACTATACATGGGAATTGATGCTAACAGAGTTTATAGTCATTTAGAAGAAAACTCACTTATGGCATTATAACAAAAGGACAATAAAAGAAAGTCATATGGAACAAAGGATCATTTGTTCTTAAATAAAGTCATAGTGGTGAACTGTAAAAATGGCAAGAATCTAAGTATGGCATGGATTGACTACAAAAAAGCATTTGATAGTATCCCACATTCATGGATAAACGAATGCTTAAAAATGTATAAGATACACCCTACACTGATCGACTACATTACAGTGACCATGAAACAGTGGCAGACCACTTTGCAATTAAGCCATGATACAGGACAGATTATTAACCCATGGATAAAAATTCAAAGGGGGATATTCCATGGGGACTCTCTGGCAGCGCTGCTATTTTGTCTTGCCCTTAACCCATTAAGCTGTCTACTTAACAGCTTAGTCCATAACTATAATTTGGCAGCTAGAAAACAACAAAGTGTAAAGACTTTTCATATTCTCTTTGTCGATGATTTAAAACTGTATAGCTCATCAGATGAAGAACTGAAAGTACAGCTGCAAGTTTTCAAAACTTTTTCAGATTATATAAGAATGTCATTTGGTCTTGAGAAATGTGCAAAAGAAACCTTTGAAGCAGGAAAAATGCAGCACCAGGAAAACATCAGTTTGGGACAAGAATGTGATATAAAAGAACTTGAGCAAGAGGATCAGATAACATGAACAAATGTGAATAAAACTTAGTAAGGAATACCTTAGAAGACTTAAATTAATCCTGAAAACAGCGTTGACATCTAGGAACAAAATCAAAGCTATAAACCAATTTGCTCTTCCTATTCTAACTTACAGTTTTGGAGTGACTGACTGGTCCCAAAATATGTTGGATATGTTGAAAAAAAAATTTCTAAGCTTGTTTCCTGCCTTTCCTGTGGGTAGTCTAGTCTGGATACAGATTTGCTGTGTCCAGGACTATTAGTAGGCTTCTAGGCCCCCAAGCTTTTCTGTGTTGGAGGGAAGCCTTCTAGTTTAATTTTGTTTCTTAGAGCTAGCCAGTTTTTTGTTTCAGCACTCATCTGTTTCTTTGAGCTCAGCACTTGTTCAGAGCTTATTGTAAGCACTAAATAAGCTACAAAATTACTACAGCACTCTACTTTCCTCACTGTCTAGAGGAAAACAGTTTCTAGTACTTAATAAATAAGCACCTATCCAGGCATGTCTAAGGGTCAGCTCCCGGTGTTTTCTCCTGTCTACCTGATGAATCTGGGCATCTTGGGGCAATGCAGTAATTGCCTCGTGCACAGACAACCCTCTCCTCCTACCACCCAACACTACAACCTGTGAGAGATGCACTTATATAGCCAAACTGGATGCAAAGCTCTCTTCACCCAAGACTAGACTAGACAGTCAAGAGGAGAAGGTAAACACTTGCACCACACCACACTCAGCACATAGTCCCTCAAAACCTACACCACCAAAACACACACATAGCAACATAAAACACACACATAGAAACATAAAACACACACCTACATTCATGTAGGCTCTCAGTAAAAACCTGCCCAAGCAACAAGGACCTCCAAAGCAGAAACACAAGCTACCTCCACCCCCCAACACAACCCAAATGACACATAGCCCACAAACTCAGTGTGCCACTCAACCACAGCCCATAAGGCATAACAACGTACCCAACACTCTAGTCATACATGACTCTATAGTCAGGCACACTGATGTTCCACTCACCGGGCTAAATAAGGAGAAAGTTACTGTCAGCTGCCTGTCGGGTGCTAGGATCCACCACATAACGCATGCACTCAGGTCACTCCACAACAAGTATAAATTTGTCCATGTTGGTGTGAATGACCTGAGACGTACCTCCTTGGACTACATGAAAAGGGACATGGAGGTGTCCGATCTTGTAGCCCAGGCAGGTATGACCCTAGCCCTGAGTAGCATCCTGCCATCACCCAGAATGATACCACAGTACAAGGACAAAATGATTGACTTCAACAATTGGCTATGCTTCTGGTGTCATTCTAAGGGGATCCAGTATCTGTCTGCCTGGGATAACATGATCGACAAACCACGATGCTTTGCCAAAGATGGCCTGCACCTGTCGCCCCTGGGATTATGGATACTGGCTAAGGCTTTAGCCACCCCTACAGTGCCTTTTTTAGGCAAGGTTCAAATGACAAATTCACCACCCTAACAGGTACAGGCAAGAAGAATCTGAGGGCATTGCTACTCAATGCTAGAAGTCTAAACCTCAAAATGCACTCACTCGAGGCACTCCTTAAAATGGAGAACATCGACATCTGTGCAGTGACAGAGACCTGGTTCAAGGCTCCAGAGAGTACCCCTGCATTACCAGGCTATAATTCATACCGCACCTTTCGGCCACCTAACCTAGACCAAAACACTAAAGGTGGATGTGTGTCCATATTCATTAAGGATACCCACACCTCCAGGCTAGTTGCTCAGCATAATGCATCTGAAATTATCCAAGTGCAACTAACTCTGGGCAAGACCGCAATCCAAATTGTAGCTTGCTACAGATTCCCCACCATGCCCCAGGATTCCCACTCCTCATTTCTTAATACACTGAAAAATATTAGGGTACAACCTAACACCCTAATAATGGGCTATTTCAACTACCCCACCATTAACTGGGAAAACTACTCATGTACCAACTCTTGTGCTCAACGTTTTCTGGAATTCATTAATTCCAGTGCCATGGATCAACTTATCCACACCCCCACCAGGGGCAGCAATATCCTAGACCTGGTTATTACCAACATGGGCAACCAGTGCTCCACACCAGAGGTCAATTCCTCATTGGTCAGATCCGACCACAAGCTAATCACCCTAGACATCCACATCCCTCCCCTACCTCCCATTAGGGAAACCACAGTAAAAAATGTCTCCAAAGCCAACTTCACGCTTCTTAAGACAGAAGTGGAAAGCTTCTTGACACCCATGCTGACGGACAATAGAGGTATGATTGCTGAATCCTACACAAATGCACTTTATGAGCACTTACACGGGTGCATGGATCGTGCAATTCCTAACAGAACCAAGACGCTATCCTCCAAAAAAAGGAAGCCAATCTGGTGGTCCCCTGCCATAAACAAACTCTATAACAGAAGAAAGAAACTGTTGCAAAAAAGAGTAAAATCCCATGATTGGAGAAACTCCATGGTCAGCCTCAGTAAGAAGTTGAGATCCCTCATAAAATCCTCCAAAGCTAGTTATGAAAACAAAATTGCCACTGACTCTAAAGACAACCTCAAAGCATTCTATAGCTATGTCAAGAATCTCAATGGCAACACTCAGATCTGCTCTGAGTTACAGCACAATGGCACTAAATATACAGAACCAACTGATATTGCCAACATCCTGGCAGATAGGTTCAGTGTTAACTTTACCCCCCTGTCATCCACTAAAGGGCCCATTTCTATACCAGAAGAATGCAAAGTTCCTGTAATCATGGCTGCACAGGTTAAAAACACACTATCCAAAGCCAAGAACACAGCATCCATGGGACCTGATGACATCCCAAGCTGTGTTCTACATGAACTACAGAATGAACTGGCAACCCACCTAAGTACCATGTTCAATCATAGCCTCACCTCAGGCTATGTGCCCACTGAATGGCACACAGTGACAGTTATCCCACTCCACAAAGGGGGAGCCACAACAGACCCCAGAAACTACCGCACCATTAGCCTAACGAGCCTGATCTGCAAGGCTATGGAATATATCATCATGGAACTTATAAACAATGACATTGGTAATCTCCAAACTCAGGACCCCACCCAGTTTGGGTTTGTAAAAGGCAGATCATGTCTCCTAAACCTGATAGACTTTTTTGAAGCAGTCACCAAAGCCGTAGATGAGGGTAAGGTGATTCACACAGTCACCAAAGCCATAGATGAGGGTAAGGTGGTTCACACAGCCTATCTAGATCTCGCTAAGGCTTTCGACACCATCCTCCACTCTGGAATTATAGATAAACTCACTAAACTAGGTATAAATCCCTTTGTCACAAGATGGGTTGCCAACTGGCTCACTGACAGAACCCACACTGTGAAAGTAGCAGACTCCAAATCCAACTTCAGACCAGTGACAAGTGGAGTACCACAGGGTTCAGTCCTGGGTCCTCTCCTGTTTGGTATCTACTTCTCTGAAGTACAGACCAACACAGAAGGTCTTTGGCTAACAAAGTTTGCAGATGACTGCAAACTAGGAGCCATAATCAAAACTCCAAAAGATGTGGACATCCTACAAAAGGGTCTTGCCGAGGCAGATGCCTGGTGTCAAAGCCATGGCCTCAAGCTCAGTGCCAAAAAGTGCATTGTCATCTCTTTTGGTAAAAACTCAGTACCCATGAACTACCACATAGGTGGTAGTCTACTTAACACTGAAAGTGTGATAAGAGACCTTGGGACACAGGTGGACAGTAGTCTCTCCTTTGATAATCACATTGCCACAGTAGTCAGGAAATCCTTCTACGTGGCACACATCACAAAAGGTTTTTCATCCAGGAAAAAAAAGGAGGTCATAGTTCCCCTCTACTCATCCTCATTAGACCCATTATAGAGTACAATGCCCCTTTTGGTATGTACCTCACAAGACATCTACAACAACTGGAAAGGCAACAGAAATACCTCACAAAGAGGATCACCGGCCTCAAACAGATGCCCTATGCAGACCGTCTCAAAAAATTGCAGCTTTACTCCATTACATATTGCCTACTCAGAGGTGATCTCTGTCTAACACACAAAGCTATGTCAAACCCAGAGCTTTTAGACATGCTCCACTTAAAGAAATCCCAATCCTTACGAGCTACACGGTCTAGGGATCTAAACCTTGTCACCACAATAAATCGAACATGCTGGAGGGATAGATTCCTATCCCAGAGACTTCCCATACTCTGGAACAAACTACCTATGTATATCAAGCAAAGCTCCTCATTAGCGCTCTTCAAGAAAAATCTTGATGATTGGATGGGAGATAGGAAATTCACCCCGGGGATCACTTCTGTGGCTCTGCTTGACAGTGGCACAGGAAAATCATTTTCTTGGGTGGCGAAAGCCAGGGTACCTTTGGCTAGGCTTATATAGGCCCAAGGGCTAATAGCTTAGTACCTACCTATGAACCTATGGACAGATTAGATAGGAAAACAAGAAGGATGCTTCATGCTCAACCGATGAATTAAAAAAATCAATTCATAGCAAGATTATATATTCCCGGTTCTGAAGGATGGATGGGCCTCCTTGAAATTGATTACATATATAGATCTGCAATTGTGGGACTCCACACATATCTGCTGACCTCATAAGACCCAAATGTAGTGAAAGTTTTGAAACATGAGGAGAATAAATATAAGATGACTTCTCTGCTTAATCTAGCAGAAGCATATCGGCGTCAAGAAGGAATGGAAATCAAACCAGAATTAGATAATCAGGCAGCAACTAAATGCACCAAAAACAAAAGAAAGAATAGAAGGTGAAACACCAGATGAGAAGACAAGAAATGTGGAAAAAACATAAATATAGTCGCAAGTATAGAAACTTCAGGAAGAGCCTCATGTTGATCAGGAATGAACACAGGAATGCTTAAGGAGAGGTAAATTCAAACCAAGAGATGAAAGGTTAATATTGGCAGCCCAAGATAGTGGGTTATGTACACTCTAGTTTACAAAGTCCATTGAACATGTTGGAGAAACAGACAAATGTAGGTTTTATAAAACCAAATTGGAAACAGTCGCACACCTCATTGCTGGTTGTAGCATACTAATGGCAGAAGGACTGTATACTGAAAGGCATAATAATGTGGCAAGACTGTTGCATTGGGGATTGTGCAAACATTATGGTATCGAAGGGGCTGAAAAACACTGGAAAAATGAGCCACAAAGAATCATAGAAAATTATGAAGTTTATATCGCATGGGATCGTCCATTACCAACAGTTCAAAAGATAGATGCTAGAAAACCGGATATAGTGGTCCATGAAAGAAGACAAGAGTAGCATCGATCATTGAAATCACCACACCCAGTGACTACATTGTCTAGTATACAGAGAGACACAAAGTCATAAAATACAAGGATCTGCAGGCAGAAATGAGAGCAATGTGGAAGAAAGATACCTAGACAGTTCCAATAGTAGTAGGAGCAATGGGTCTCATAAAAAAGAATCTGCTGTCGTATTTATATAGGTTACCAATACATGTAACCCCATACGAATGGCAGAAGGAGTCATAACTGGGTGCATTGCAGGTGCTGCGAAGAGCACTTTTGGCTGACATCAAAGATTGAAACAATAGTAATTTCATGAACTTTAATCGTACTTTGACTTAGGAAAGGGATCCATTTCCATCATGGTATTAGAAACCCAAAAGATTTGGAGAAATTAAAAAAGGAACAAAAGGTTACTGTACAGGGAGTGGACAAAGAATGAGGGTTAGAGGGTGAAGGAATACAGCAGTTGGCAGTGCCTAGAGCCTACCGTCTGGCACCTTTAGCCATAGCCCATAATATTCCCTTTGCAGGTCATATGGGCATAAAGTGTACCAACAGATGCATTATGCAGAACTTTTATTGGCATGGGATTGCAAGGGATGTAACAGGGTAGTGCAGGACCTATTAGCAGTGCCAAAAAGTGGGCAAGGCAGGAGACAAGGTCAAGGCTCCTTTGATGCCTTTGCCTGTGATTGACAAGCCATTTCAGAGGGTAGCTATGGATATTGTGGGACCTCTGAGTACCCCAAGTTCAACAAGGGAAGAAGTATATCCTGGTGGTAGTAGATTATGCTACTAGATACCCTGAGGCAGTGGTTTTGTCCTCCATTGAGGCATAGAAGGTGGCAAATGCTTTGTTAGAGATTTTCAGCAGGGCAGGCTTCCCGAAAGAAATACTGACCGACTGAGGTGCCAATTTCATATCAGACCAGCTGGCTTGTCTGTGGAAGCCCTGTGGGGTGAAGCACCTAAAAACCATCCCCGGACTAATGGTTTTGTGGAGAGATTAAACTATACACTAAAGACCATGCTACGGGCATTAGCAGACCAGTTTAAGAGGGAGTGGGACAAATATTTGTCCCATCTGCTGTTTGCATATAGATAGGTCCACCAGGAATCCACATTTTTCCCTTTCAGTTGCTGTATGGGCATAGGATGAAGAGGCCTTTAGATTTGATTTGTGAGGAGTGCGAGGGTGAGTGTGAATCCCACAAGGAGTCTTTTGTGGCATATGTCCCCAAACCTCAGGATAAGGCTTAAGGAGCTCATGGGCTTGGCCCAGGAGAACCTGGCAGGAGCCAAAAAGCAGGAAAAAGGTCTGGTGTGACAGGAATGCTCAGGCCCGAGAGTATCATGTGGGACAGCAGATTATGGTTCTCATTCCTGTCAGACACATTAAGGTGCAGGAAACTTGGTAGGGACCCTTCAACATGGTAAGGAAGGTCCGTGATATTAACTACATGATAGAACTGCTAGGCAGGGGCACAAATTGTAACATGTTAGCATGATCAAGCCATACCATGATAGGGAGGCCTTGGTGCTGAGTATTTGCAGTGAGAGATGGGGGGAATCTGAGGGGGATCTATGGCTACATCAAGCCAGCCAGCAAAATGCCAAGTTACTACAGTGGAGCCTAGGGTTGCAGGCATATGCCATGACAGTGCAGGGCTGTAGTGGGGTCAGTAATGCCAAGGCAGATGGGATCTTAAGACAGGGTATGGGTTAATGTATTTCCCAGACAGGCTCATTCCTCTCAAGCAACGTTTCTCCAGGGTCATCTGAGAAACTAGCTCGAGTCTTCAAAGGGGGAGGGTATGACTATGTGAGGTATTGCCAGCTATGCTAGGAGAAGTAAGGCAGTGGACGTGTAGCATATGCCAGCACAGCTAGCTGGAGTTTGGTAAAGAATTATGTAATTTGTATCTCAAACTGATTTGTACAGATGTTTGTGTTGAAAATGTATTTGTGAGGTTTGCTTGTGTTGAAAATGTATCAACAGTGAGTTCTGCTGGACAGAAAAGAAATATACATGCATGTAGTAACTGATTAAATGTATCTATTGTAACTGTTGAAATTAATATATTGTAACAGAGGATACTGGAATAGAAGGGGTTAATCACAGTCCAGCGGCTGCTAACTTTGAAAAGTATTCTGAAATTAAATTACTGGGCCTAGGCCAGAAGGATGGTATTTCATGGTTTTGAATGAAGCCAGAGATGCAATGTCTGTAAGACGTATGGTTTGCTAGTCTCTGTAGGAAGAGCAGAAGTGTTGAAATTGTTTTACAGCTTTCAGATGCTGCAATAAACTTTAGCAAAGCTCAAGATATGTATTAGAATGCCTATGTGCTAAATCTTGGCAGCTTGTAGTGAAGGGAGTAGTGTGGGAAACAGAGTAAGATGACCATATGTGATGTCATTTTGTAACCAACTCTGAAACAATATTTAAATATTACAGAGATAAGTCTTTCAGTGACTTATCACTCTGTTTTTGAAACCTTACAAGGAAGAACCCCCTCACCTACTTCATCTTACCTTGCTCTAGTAAGTGAACCAGGGAATAGTAATTCTTTAGATCAGTCAAGGAAAATATGGTGAGATTAGTTAAGTACTGTTTTTCTGTATTTATGTGAAGCTATTCATCTATGTTATTTTAATATTTCCTGTGATTGAAATTATTCCGTATTTTCATGTTATTTTATTATTTATTATTAAATATATTTAAACTTGTCTGGCTGGTCCTTTAGAGAATATTTTAACCTTTGAGAGTACTTATATCTATTTGGTGACTCTGTGGCCACTCTTGAAAGTCTTACTGCATTGGCAAAGCACTATCATTTGTATTAATATTAATTTCACTCAGTATAATTGGGTACCCTTTTAAGAGCCTTAGAGTAGCTGGCTTTGGAGTGTATGGTGGTAGTGTAACTACCTTATAGTCTGGGCAGAAGGGGGAATAGCTTGTAAATCTGTGCCAGCCTTTTCCAGGTGTGTGTGCATGTGCATATGTGGGTGTGAAACTCAAATCAAAAAGAGTGTGTGTGTGTGTGTGTGTGTGTGTGTGTGTGTGTGTGTGTGTGTGTGTGTGTGTGTGTGTGTGTGTGTGTGTGTGTGTGTGTGTGTGTGCGTGTGTCAGCTGCTGGGAGCAGGGACACAAATCATTGGTTTCACAGAGAGAGTGGTGGACCTCTTGGCTTGGACACTCAGTTGAATACTCAACTCTACAGCTGTGCTAGTGTTGAGTCTTACTGGGGATTTGGAGAGAGAGAGAGAAACCAGCCTCTGGACTGAGTATGTTCCTAGTGTGTTCTTAAGGGAAACTGTGCTTGATGCAACGTGCTGCATCTAGAAATACTGGGTGTATTCATTTTTGATTCTAGTGAACATCCCACTCCATTGTCAGTGGTGAGGATTCAGGCTCCTTGATTACTGTCCCAGACTGGGAAAGTCACATCTTGTAATTATCCTTAGCTAGGGAGGCTATTTTTGCTTCATAATTAGCTTTAGAGGACTTGACAAGATCTCTAATTTGTTTGTTTAAACTAGAGAAGGATGTTTTCCTCTGCTGTGTCAGTTCCCTCTTGTTCCTGGACATTAGTTTCTTTCTCTTGTTCTATAGCCTGTTTATACTAGGGGTCCACCAGGGTGGCTTGTTTTTTTGGCCAGCAATGTTTAAGAGGTCAGAAGGGAGGAAATCCCACAAAATATGTCCTAAGGTTGAAAATACTGTGTCAGTAACATTGTACCTGTGACAGTGTGCTGCTTTTTGATTGCTTGATCTAAGCATATGACTGCATTTGCAAGATAAGGGCACTATCCCAATGAGAGGAGATATTGGTGTGAGGAGAATTAAAGCCATATCAGTTTAGATGTTGCTCAGAAGTCAATTAGGATTGGTGAGGGTCATTGTGCTCCTTGATCACCAGCCAATTAGGATTAGTGAGGGTCAGCACGTTCCTTGATCAGCAGCCAATTAAGATTAGTGAGGGTAGCACAATGATGCTCACATTTTGGGGAGGAGAATGAACATGGCAATCTCATTTCCAATAATTTGAGGAGGAGTATCATTACTGCATAAACCAGCAGGAAGTGCTACTTCATTTGAAGAAATGTAACCCCCATTCCTGTGATTAGCTGGGAGTCCAGAGAAGGGAAGTGGGCTTTCACACTGTGGATGAAATTCCCTAAGTTTTATAACAGAGACTTAAAGCTGAGACAGGGATCCAGACAACCCCCAAACTTTTAAAATGATTAATTGCTGCTATTAATAGACTGAAGACAGTCCAGTCAGCAGGAACTTTGGTAGGACAGGCTGGTATGTGAAACAGCATGATTATATTATGTGAACAGTGAAGGCGACACAGAAGTGCAGCAGTTAATGTTACTGCTGCTTCACAATTTAAGTTTCTGCAGCGGTGCCTTCTGTGAAGAGTCTGCATGTCATCCTGTGTGTTCCGACTCTTTCTACATCCAAAAAGCAGTCTTATCACTCGATAATCCTCTAAATTGTCTGTAGGTGTGGGTCTGTGTGTGTGTGCGTGTGTGTGTGTGTGTGTGTGTGTGTGTGTGTGTGTGTGTGTGTGTGTGTGTGTGTGCGAGCATACCCTATGATCTGGTGTCCTGTCCTGGGATAGCTGTTGGCCAAGAAAGGCCAGGAAACAGTACAGCGTCCTACAGCTGAGGGTAGGAAACAATGAGTACCCAAAAATGATTAAATAAATGAACAATTAGAAGTGGTTTAGAATTCATCTTGTCCCTGAATTTAGCAAGATCCGTCTAGAGGGAAAGTCTAGGAGTAGCAAAAGGAGGCTGCAAATGACCTGCCTATCTGCATAAATCAGGATAAAATTAGGTCACAAAGAGCAGGTGAGCGAGGTCATAAAATAACTATAGAAAAGAGAATGTGGCAGAAACTTAGCCACGGGTGACTCCAGAATAAGGTTTCTCTAAGACAGGTGAGAAATGTTTGATTTTTTGCTGTAGAATTAGTTCCAGAGACAAACAGCCTATGAAGTCCATTTTGTTAACTTACATTGCTATACACAGAGCCATAAAATGCTACCTGCTTTATCCTCTTATAGTAACTTTTACAAAGTATTTGGTTATTTCCTGTTTATTTACTTACATGATTCACTTTGTAGTTTGTGCATCTTGATTGTTTTATATGAGGTTTCACTTTCTTGTGACGTTTCGAAGTTGTGAATATTTTTTTGAATGATTTGCTTCATTTTTCCAGGGTCTCCTGTGAAAATGGGCACAGCCCAAGAGGATTAACGTAAATATGTAAATAATCACTGGGCTCTTGTGCCCTGCTGCAGTCTGTGTATGCAAGGAGATTGCTTCAGAAATGAATGCTTGACCCAGTTAAATGCCTTGGTAAGAATAGTAAAAGCAGCATGAGTGACCATGCCACTGGCCACATTTCACAGGATTCTTTCCATAGTCCACTAGGGGATTGTATTTATGAACTACCGAGGATGAAAGCCATACCGATTCATTCCTAAGAAACATAGCTGTGTGCTGGCTGTCAAATCATGCATTACAAACCTAGACATAACACTCGCAGTGAGCTCTTAGTTATGCATGTATTTCTAATCAGCTTCTAAACTCTGCCAGAACAAGCTTGTCTCCGGATTCATCACATACTCTAGGATTTAGTGAAAAATCCAGAGAAGGCTTGGCTGATCTCCTTTATACGTATGAGAGCACAGTAAATTGAAG
The DNA here is from genome assembly GCF_019279795.1 of Protopterus annectens. Taxonomy (NCBI): domain Eukaryota; kingdom Metazoa; phylum Chordata; order Ceratodontiformes; family Protopteridae; genus Protopterus; species Protopterus annectens. Next base: position 155,738,110 of record NC_056748.1, on the reverse strand, counting down.
GCCTGGCCTGTGCTCATCTTTAGTTATTAGAAGAAAAAATGCGGTTACAGACCACTGCCCCTGCAATGAGTCCTACTCTTTCTTTAAGTGACAACCCGCTTATCCATCCAGCAGACAGCAGTGATATCCTTGCTTATAAATCAGGAAAGCAAATATTGCAGTTTCTATTTTGAAATATCTGAAAGCACACAAGTCTCATTTCCACAGAGATCACAAACACTTGGCTTGTATCTAGTGCATCCCTAGCATAGATAATTACTTTTTTTGCTGTTTTACAAGATAGTTAAGAGAACTGCTGCTGTATTTTTGAATTGTGTGTTGTATTTTTCTGCCCTTTATGACTGTAAAGTGCTATTCTTTTCACTGCTTGCTGCTGGTTTCTCTGCATTGTAGTCATTTTACGTGTGTGTTTCTGGTTTGTTTATTTGATTGTCATGTTTGAATTCAAAACTGTTGAAAAATAAAAAATAAATCCACCGACACTGTATAGCCGATAACGGTTTAATGCTCCAAAGTACACATACAATCACTGTTGCACCGAACAACTAAGCGCTTTCGCCGAGGTTAACAAACCTTTGGCATCATCAGAGTTGTTCGGATAATTCACTCCCATTGCTTATATTCAAACTTAATTGATACCAATTAAATAATTAAAACATTCTTTAAAAATTCTTTTGAACCAGTCAACAATCTTACTTCCATATTGTTCCCCAGTATCTATATCTAACAAAACCCCATTAAACATAAAAAACCCAATGACTACTCAAAACACTTGATATTACTTGTGAACCTCTGCTATCTCTGTAAAAAACAAAAACAAAAAAAAAATCTTGCTTTTTTCCCACTTTTCTGAGAGTTAAAAAAGTTCAGTTACAGGCTTGCTGTTCCTGAACTGTTTGAAAGTTTCTGAGAGGCCATTTTTGCTTGGGCTGAAGGAGGGTCTCTCTGTTGATCAGTGGCAGTGACTAACATTGAGCAGCTTCCCTGTCCCCCATAGAGGTGGTTACTGACTTGAAACTGTAGTTTTATTGGCCACTAGGGGTCATTTCCATAACTCCTTCATCTTCCTCTCTTAAAACCTAGTTGCCTCGTGGTTTGGGCGTCTTTTCAGGCTTGTTGGCTGTTGGTGAAGCACCCTCCAAGAGGAAAAAACGCTGAGAGAAGAAGGGAGCCACTTTTGAGATTTTAAGTATTTTTTCTCTGTTTATTTGCTAAGTTTTTCTGCATAGCTGCCTAGCTTGAGCATTTTCTGGCTTGTTAAACTTGATTTCTGTATTAGTAGCTGTATTTAGAGCACAACCAAAAGCTGTTTGCTGAATTTCCTGTTTGCACTTAATTTTAAATCGTTTTTTCTTAAAACTTGCATATTTTCTGTCCTTGACCTAGCACTCTTGTGTGGGGTCATTTACTGCACTGTTATAACTTGATATTACTTGTGAACCTCTGCTATCTCTGTAAAAAAAAAACAAAAAAAAATCTTGCTTTTTTCCCACTTTTCTGAGAGTTAAAAAAGTTCAGTTACAGGCTTGCTGTTCCTGAACTGTTTGAAAGTTTCTGTGAGGCCATTTTTGCTTGGGCTGAAGGAGGGTCTCTCTGTTGATCAGTGGCAGTGACTAACATTGAGCAGCTTCCCTGCCCCCGTAGAGGTGGTTACTGACTTGAAACTGTAGTTTTATTTTGCCTTTGGGTCTATTCCTGCTTCTTTCCAGCCCCTGCTATCAAGCACGCTTTAGCGGAGTTGCCACTAGAGCAGCATCGGGCAGCGCCGGTTAAACAAGGTTAAACTCTTTCTGGCTCCAGAAAGTCTGTTCTTCAATTTTTCCCTTAGAACTGCTCTGTTAGGAACCTAAACAGTTTACACCTACACTAAAAAGTGCAGCACTTGTTCCAAATAGCTTTTTCTTCTCAAAAAGCTCAGCACTTGTCTTATAAGCATTCTCTTTGCAGGTCAAGCACTCCTATATTATACAAATCTCTCACTAGCAAAACCCCCCAGGAGTGCCCACGTCCCTGCTAAGCCCACTACTTTTCTGTCTCATACCAACTCATAATTCTTTCTAGCATGTCGAAGGGTCAGATGCTGGCATCCTCTCCTGCCCAGTTGGTGAATCTGGGAATTCTGAGACAATGTTACAATTGCCTCATGTACACGGACAACCCTCTCCTCCTCCCAAGTAACACTAACACTTGTGAGAGATGCAGCTATTTAGCCAGACTGGAGGCTGAGCTCTCTCAACTCAGGACTGGCAAGACCAGGCAGGAAGAGAAGGCAACTACACACACCACAATACCAGTCTCACATAACTCAACCACACCACTGAATCAAACACATAAACACAATAAGACATACTCGGAGGCTCTGAGTAAAAATTTACCTAAACAGCAGAGGCCTCCAAAGCAGACACCCAAGCAACTGCAAACTCAATACACCACACAAACAACACATAAACAACAAAATCAGTGTGCAAAGCAGTCACTGCCCTTAAGGCCAAATACAACACCAAACATACTTGTCATAGGTGACTCCATAGTCAGACACACTGACGTCCCGCTCACCAGACTGAGTAAGGAGAAGGTCACAGTAAGCTGCCTGTCGGGCGCTAGAATCCGCCACATAACACAAGCACTCAGGTCTCTCAACAGCAGGTACAAGTACGAGTCATTGTCCACGCTGGTGTCAACGACCTGAGACGTACCTCCTTGGACTACATGAAAAGAGACATTGAGGAGCTCTCCGATTATGTAGCCCAGGCAGGTATGACCCTGACCTTGAGCAGTATCCTACCTTCACCTAGAATGATGCCACAATACAGTGATAAGATGATCAGCTTTAATAATTGGCTTAAATTCTGGTGTCATTCAAAGGGGATCCAATGTCTGTCTGCCTGGGATGACATGCTGGACAAGCCACGCTGCTTCGCAAGGGACGGCTTGCACCTGTCACCCCTAGGCTTCCGGATATTGGCAAAGGCTCTTGCCACCCCATAGTGCCTTTTTAGGCAAGGCTCAAATTCTAAACCTACCACCCTAGAACACAAAAAGTAAAAACTAAGGGTAATGCTGCTCAATGCCAGAAGTCTCAATCTCAAGATGCACGCACTCGAGGCCCTTCTCAGTATGGAGAACATCGATGTCTGTGCTGTGACTGAAACCTGGTTCAAGGCTCCTGAGAGCACCCCAGCACTATCAGGTTTCACCTCATATCATGCGTTCCGCCCCAAAATCCGGACAACACCAAGAAAGGAGGGGGGTGTCCATATTCATAAAGGACACCCACACCTCAAGGTTGGTGGTAACGCACGATGCATCGGAGACCATCCAGGTGCAATTAACCATAGGCAAGACTGCTCTGCAATTTGTAGCATGTTACAGGCCACCCTCTCAAACTCAGGAACCTCACATGGCCTTCCTGAAAACAATGGAGGGGATAAATGTATCTCCAAACACCATCATACTAGGTGACTTCAACTACCCTAATATAGACTGGGAACACTACTCAAGCCCAAACACTCTAGCCCAAAGGTTCCTGGAGTTCATAAACTCAAATGCCATGGAACAACTAGTCACCATCCCCACAAGAGGAGAAAACATACTTGATCTCATCATCACGAACATGTGATCACAATGTTCAACACCGGAAGTATACCCCTCACTGGTGAGATCAGATCATAAACTAACCTCGCTGGAGGTCCTCATCCCGCCCCCACCTGAAATAAAAAAGACCACAGTGAAAAACTTCTCAAAAGCCGACTTCACACTTCTAAAAACTATTGTGGTCTCCTTTAAGGCCCCTGAGCCAGTGGTAAACATTACTCAAACCGTTGAATCACTTACAAATGCCTTCTACCAGCACCTACAGGACTGCATGGATCAGGCAATCCCAAACAAAACTAAGACTCTTTGTACCAAAGGCAAGCGTCCAGTCTGGTGGACCCCAGCCATAAACAAGCTCTACAACAAAAGGAGGAAGCTACTACAAGATAGAGCAAAATCCTTGAAAGGTAAGACACCTTTGATCATTATAAGTAAAAACTAAGAGCTCTCATAAAATCATCCAAGGCAAATTTTGAGAGAAAAATCGCCAAGGACTCAAAAGACAATCATAAGGCCTTCTTTAGCTATGTTAGAAACCTAGGAGGAAACTCCCAGATATGCTCAGAATTAGTTCAAAATGATGTGAAGATTACTGAACCTACACACATTGCCAACATACTGGCTGACAGGTTCAGTGCAAACTTCTCCCCCCCAAAAGGAGAGATATCTATGCCAGAGGATTGTAGCCCCAAGCATCTCCAACGCCCAGGTGAGAACTGCTCTCTCCAAAGCAAAAACACAGCATCCATGGGACCGGATGGTGTCCCCGGCTGTGTGCTCCATTTAACTCACTGAGGAATTACACCCGAACTCAGGAGCGCTGTTTAATCTGAGGGTCAACTCAGGATAGGTAGCCAAGGAGTGGCGATCAACGACTGTGGTCCCACTTCACAAGGGCGGTGCCTCCACCAACCCTGGAAATTACCGTCCCATTAGCTTGACAAGCCTTATCTGCAAAGCCATGGAGAGGATCATAATGGAACTCATAAATAAAGACATAGGGAACTTGCAGACTTTGGATCCAACCCAGTTTGGCTTTGTCAAAGGCAGATCATGCCTTTTAAACTTGGTTGACTTTTTCGAGACAGTCACCAAGGCCATTGATGAGGGAAAGGCAGTTCATACAGCCTACCTTGACCTGGCAAAGGCCTTCGACACAATACCCCACTCAGGTATTATCGAAAAACTCATCAGCTTGAATGTAAACCCATACATCACAAGATGGGTTGCAAACTGGCTAAGTGACAGAACCCACAGGGTCAGAGTTGCTGGAGCCATGTCAGACTCAAAGCCTGTCACAAGTGGTGTCCCACAGAGCTCAGTCCTGGGTCCACTCTTGTTCGGCATCTACTTTTCTGAAGTATAAGCAAACACAGGAGGGTTATGGCTGACAAAGTTTGCAGATGACTGCAAACTGGGCGCCATAGTCGAAAACACATCTGACACAGATATCCTTCAGAAGGGCCTCACAGAAACGGATAACTGGTGCCAGAGTCATGGCCTAAAGTTAAATGCCAAGAAATGCATAGTCATACCCTTCGGGAAAAACAAGGTTACCCCTAGCTACCATATAGGTGGCAATCCACTGAGCACAGAAGAAGTCATCAGGGATCTGGGGACCCAGGTTGACAGTAGCCTTTCGTTTGACACTCATGTTGCTAAAGTAGTTAGGAAAACCTTCTACATTGCCCACCTGATCATGAAGGGATTCACATCTAGATCAAGGGAGGTCATCGTCCCCCTGTACTCATCACTCATTAGACCTATGATTGAGTACAATGCCCCATTCGGAATGTATCTGACCCGACACCTGCAGCAGCTGGAAAGGCTCCAAAAGTTCCTCACCAAAAGGATAAAGGGTCTCAAAAATATGTCTTATGCTGCCCGACTGAAAGAACTCCAGCTCTATTCAGTCTCATACCGCTTGCTCAGAGGTGACCTGTGCCTGACATATAAGGCCATGTCAAACCCTGATTTGATGAATATGCTTCACCTCAAAAAATCTCGATCCCTCAGAACCACAAGGGCGGGAGACTTAAACCTTGACACGGTTATTAATAGAACGTGCTGGAGGGACAGATTCATCACCCAGAGACTCCCTATGCTGTGGAACAAAATCCCGGTACATGTGAGGCAGAGCACCTCGCTGGCTTGTTCAAGAGGAATCTTGACCAATGGATGGGGGGATCGCAGATATATCCCAGGGATTACTTCAGTGTCACTGCTTGACAGAGGCACAGCAAAATAATAGGCATAGTTTTATTCAAACTAAAGGGGTGGCGAAAGCCAAATAACTATGGGCTAGGCTTATAAATGCCCTTGGGCAGATAGCCTAGTATGAACCTATGAACCTAAATGTAAAATTTTAAAATATAACTTGAAATACAATACATATTGTATCTTTATACACTTGATATAAAATCATAACAACATTTTGTACGTTACAAATTTTCAGGAAAAAACTGTTAATAATTGAATATATGCATAACTGGCTAAGACTACACAATTTTATTATGTTTCATTTTTAAAAAGGGCTTAATAGAAATGTGTTCGTTCAGTCCTGGAGGACTGCTAGCATTAGTACTATTTGCCACATGGATTCTCTTGCTTCAAAAATGGATTCCCAATCTCCCCCCATCCATTGTCATATACCTTGTCAATAATGAAAAAAAGAAATTTTTTGAAATTCGAACACTTTCCTGAATGTAAAAACAAGGCATTGTTGATGTCCCTATTTTTTATGGCTCTAATATGTTCACTAATCCTATCTTTAAGTCTACGGGAGGTCTTCCCTATGTAAAAAGATGTACAGGACAAACAGGTAGCTACATATACTACCCTCCTGGTACTACAATTGCATTTACCCGGGCACTTGATTGGTCTACCAAATGTTTCAATATCAATGTAAGGTCCATCGTTGATATATCGACAAAACCTACAATTCTCACATTTGGACATTTTAGAAATAATGTTATCACTGCCATGCTGACTCTCTAATATATTTTTGATATTATTTCCCCTACTATGAATTATTTGTGGCTTGGTTCCAACAATAGCGGTTATATTTTCATCAAAAAATAAATCCCAGCCCTTATGGATAATATTGATTATCTCAGAAGTCCTTTCACTGAACTGTAAGACCATTCCTGTTCGGCCAGAATTTTCCCTATGTTCTTGTAAGTTATTCTCAGATAACAAAATAGGTAAAAAAGTAATCCCTCTTTTCTTCACCACTTCCTTCTTTATACAGATCAATAATTTGAGGGGAGAACCTCTTTCTAAAAACATACCAATGAGTTTGTATAATTCTTCCCTGAACATTGTTTCCTCACTTGTTAACCTGGAAACTCTCACCATCTGGCCCTTAAGTACACTACATCTTTGAAAAGAAGGATGTTGACTAGTGTAGTACAACAGATTATTTGAATATGTTTCTTTTCTAAAAATAGAGCTTTCCAAAATACCATTTTGCATGTCAAATTTTATATCCAATAATTAATAGTTTTACTGTTCCATTGGAAAGTAAACTTCAAGAACTCAGTTGTTCCATTCAAATAATCAATAAATTCTTTAGCTTCATCAAAGTCTCCTTTCCAAAGTATAAGAATATCATCCAAAACTCTATTATAACTCGCTATATAAAAGATTTATACTTGGAACTTAGCACAAACCTTCTCTCCCAATCAAAGAGTACTAGGTTTGCATAAATGGTGGTGCATTTGGCCTCCATTGCCACACCTGATGTTTGATGAAACAATTCACCTTCAAACATCATAAAATTGTTCCTAAGAATAATGTCCATAAAGTTGGTCACCACCTCAACTTTCACTTCACTCATGTCAGACAGAAACCTTATGCTGTTTCCAAACATTTCAATTCCTACTGTGTGAGGTATCACTGTAAACAAATTTACTACATCAACTGTCAAAAAACTCACAGTATCATCAAATACATTGCGAAACTTGGACAAACGCTGGAGACAGTGCCAAGAATCTCTAATTATATGTGGCACTCCCTCAGTAAGTTTACCTATCGTTCTGTCAACCCAGGCTGCCAGGGGTTCAGTCTTTGAACCCTTTGCAGCCACTATAGGTCTAAAAGGTGGATTTTCTACTGATTTATTTGTTTTAAGTATTCCAAAAATCTTAGGTGTAATAGGAAAAGGAACTGACAAAAATTCCTTCTCCTTCATAGAAATTCTACCCTTTATGACTTCATCTTCCAATATAATGTCAATCCATCTATATGCTAAATTGATCTCATTTCGAGAGACTCGATTATAGGTATTCTCATCATTCAAAACTTTCTCCATCTGAGTGATGTAATCTATACTTCGCATGATCACCACCCCTCCCCCTTTGTCTGGTGTCATGATGCGAAGTTGTCGATCTTTAGCTAAACAACTTAAAATCTCTTTCTCCTGCTCATCTAGATTATAAGTAGCACAACAACTATGCTTGTCCAAATTTCTGATTTCCTTCTCACAATATGTTTCAAACAATTGTATAACTGGATTTTGAGGGGGGATAAATGTACTGGGACGCACACATTAATTTTTGTCATTTGCCCCTTGAAAAAACATTTTAAGACTTAATTGCCTGGAATATAGTTTTATATTCAATAAAGTTGTAGCTATGTTGAATCTGTAAATAGGAACATAGGACATGCCTTTTTTTAAAAAGACCAAAGTGCCCTTCTGTTAGAATCAATATGGTATAATTAAAAGTACGAAAACCTTCCCTTACCACCACTTGACATTTTAATTCATGTAGCATTTCAATAGTTTCATCTAGAGAACTGGTGGATTCACTCCATCTATTCATTCCACCAAGTTCTGTATTTATTACTGTTGTTTCCAGTTGTTGTCCTGAATATTCCCCCTCGGTCTCCACTGTTGTTGTTGCTTCTGTTGCTGTCTCCCCTGATTCCATCCCCCCATCCACCTCACTTCTTGTGAGCCTCCCTGTTTCCTTATTCGTTCTGACCTCCTGGGCAAATTTTCTAAAAAATTACTATCACTTAACATCTCCATTCTCCTGTCGAACACCCATTTCCTGGTATTCTCCATTGTCCCCTTTTGAATTACCAGCCCTACTGTTGTCATTAATTTGAAAATTCTGCCCTTGTGGATATGCTAAATTGTTAGAATAATCATGTTTCTCTCGAGCCAGTTTACGCTGTTTGTTTTCAATGCCTTTTCTCACAAATTTCTCAACATCACTTAAAACTTTGTCATATTTCATTTTGTAAGATATAAACAAGGCATAATCAATTATACATTTGTTAAGCTCATCAATTTTACCCTGAAGTTCCTTGATTTTATTGTCATTATTTCGAATAATAATGTCTAACATTTCTAGTCCAGTCTAGTCAAATAGTGAAATTAATTCTCGATTGATGTTCCTTTGTCAATGCCCATCGGCAATTTCCATATACGTAAACCCTTAGGCACTTGTTTTAACTCAATGGATTTACGTAAAAACACATTGTCCATTTGTAAAGAATGAAATTTGTAACAATACCTTTCAAAAGACTCCAACTGATCTTTCCACGTAGGGATAAAACAATCCGTTTTATTTTTAGTTGTATTACTCTGCTCTGGTTTACACGCCTAATCCACATCCGGGACTTGGAACCAGGAGCTAAAGTCTCTAATCGAACTAGCTCCGCCTCGAATTACAGGACGATGATCTCCTACGACGGGACATTGATCTTTTAAAAGGTACAATCCCCTTGTCATGACTGCTGGCCACCGGGGAATGTAAAGTAAAAAGTTCACCTTGGCTGTCCGTAAAAAGCCCATCATTAACCAAATTACATGCCCCCTTGTCCTTTGAGAGCATGGAAGTCAGTTTGTTGATAGAGTCCAATAATTGCACCAATAATTCCTCCATAGTTGTAGCGTACTACCTGGGGAATGATGCTGCCTTCTACAAAAGTAATTTTAAACTTGAAATACTCCGTATTACTTAAAAAAGAGTTTGAGCACTTCCCATGACTACAATGTTTGAATTTACTTTGGGATAACTGTGGTATGGTTTTACATTAAGCAGGCATGGGAATGCTTTTCTAATGACAGCAGAAGGTGGCCTGGCCTATCTGATCAGGAATCACACAGGAAGGCTTTAAGGAGACTGCTTGAGGACTATTTGCTTTGTTATGTCAGTTTTGTCTGCCTCTATAAATTTGGTGTGTTTGCACAGTTCTTTGTTCATTTCCACAGAGGTCACAAACACTTGGCTTGTATCTAGTGCAATCCTAAAATAGATAAGTACTTTAAATTGTTTTGTTTGCACTTATATAAAATAGGTAAGGGTACTGCTGTTGCATTTCTGAATTGCTTATTGCATTTTTTGCCCTTCATCACTGTCAAGCGTCTTGCTTTTCACTGACTTTGCTGCTCATTTCTCTGGACTGTGCTCTTATTTATTTAATTAAATTAATTAATTTATTTATTGTTTGTTAACTGGGTTAGTCCAGCTGGGCTTGTGGCCCTTTTTTAGTGGAGACCTGAGGAGAACAGATCCAGTACATAGCATAAAATACAGAAGTTCATAACATTATAAAATATAGAAAGTCACCACATTACAATAGACAAGATGAGTTACATATTACAATCTGTACAGAAATCACAGTTTTACAATAAAATATACATTGCATTACATTTAAGAGGATGTCGTTTTGAGAATATGTGTAAGATAAGCCAGAGGCTTGCATGCATAAATTTTTTAAGAAAGATGTACAGAGAAAAACCTATGACATTTTGTTAGTTTTGGCAAAGAAAAGTTGATATAGGTGAGGAGTTAGTGGTGGGGTGTTTTAGGTGAGAGCATGTGAAGGACATTCCCATTTGGAGGACAGATGGGAGAGAAGCATGGACATGAAGTTGTTATGGTTTGGTATGTTAACATAGTGGGGGGGGGGGGTAGAGAGGTCCACAGTTTGGCTATGTTGTGGGATATGGGGGGGGTAGAGAGTTCCACAGTTTGGCTATAGTGTGGGATAGTAGTAGTTGGCCAGGTGGCTGTAAGGGTTTGTGTACTTGCAGGAGGTTTTGGCCTTTGGATCTCAGGGAGGACTGTGTGTGTAGGGTATTAGAGATTTGACAAGAGAAGAGCATTCTGTTGGTTTGAAGAGCATTCTGTTGGTTTGAAGATGAGTTTGTAGGCTGTTGTAAGTTGTAGGTAAATTAAGTGGTTGGGGAGTTCTAGCCAGTTGAGGGTGTGTAGAGAGTGGCAGTGATGGGAAGAGTTCTTAGAATTGGTTGCAAATTTGCAGATTTTGTTGTAACAAGCTTTGAGTTTGGAACGAAAGCCAAGTTGTAGGCTGGAGGATAGGGGAGCACTGTACAAGAGAGAGGGGAGAAGGAAGGTAGATGCGAGAGTTTGTTGGGAGGAGGGGGTGAGGTAGCAGTTGTGTCTGTAGTGGAGATCGATTTTCTGGTGGGTTTTTTGATTACGGAGAGGATGTGGGAGTTGAATTTTAGGTTTTCATCAAAGGTAATGCCAAGTAGCTTGGTACTGGGAACGATTTCTAGAGGGGTGTTATTGTGGCTTTTGATGGAAAATAGGTCTCGGTTAAATTGGGAGGTTTGGGTAGGAGTGAAAATCATTAGTTATGTTTTGTTTGCATTTAGGGCTAGGTGATTGGATTGTGTCCATGGTTCTATTTTGGAGAAGGCTATTTGGGTTTTGAGTAGAAGTTTGGAGGGGCAGGAGGCTGAGCAGATGATGGTAGAGTCATCAGCATATTGGATAACTGAGGCATCAGGGATGGAGTGGTGGAAGTTGTTGATGAATATGTTAAAGAGGAGTGGGCCCAGTACCGATCCTTGTGGAACTCTTGTGGGTGTAGGTAAGAAAGGGGAGGTTGACTCTTTCAATTGCACAGCCTGTTGGCACATGGAAAGATAGCTGGAGAACCAGGCTAAGGTTAAGGGAGAGAGTTGCAAGTGTGAGAGCTGGGACAGGAGTAGGGAGTGGGAGATGGTATTGAATGCCTTTGAGAGGTCTAGAAACAGTGAAGATACATATTTGCCACTGTCACATGCTAGGTTGACAGTCTCAAGAAAGGAAAGGAGGGCTGTCATGGTGCTGTGGCAGGGGCAGAAGCCATGTTGGGTGGGAGAGAGGAGGTTGTGCTGGGTTAGGAATGGCATGAGTTGGAAGTGGATGTTTTTTTCTAGAATTTGTAGAGAGAGGAGAGAGTATAGCTATGGGCCTGAGGTTGGTAGTGTCCGTGTTCTTACCATCTTTGTGGAGAGGGATTATGAATGCATGTCACCAGATGGTTGTTACATAGGATTCATGTATAGATCTATTTATAAGAATAGATATGGGATAGGCTGTTGATTCAGTGGATAGTTTAAGGAAATTTGCTGGAAGGTTGTCTGGGGCATTACAGCATGGTTTTAGCTTTAGGGGTAGTCTTTTTATAGTGTTAGTGGAGACAGGTTTAAGGGAGAAGAGGGGAGGAGAAGGAGGGTGAGAGGGGGGTTGGGGCAGGGTGAGGAGGATTGCGCTGGTGGGGGGGGTTAGGGAAAGTGGAGGATAGTTTCACTATGCAATCTATAAAGAATGTGTTGAATTTTGTGGCTGTTCTAAGGCTGGTGAGTTTAGGATCAGGGCAAGGGTTGGCTTTATTACCAGGATTGAGCATGGAGGAGATGGAGGTGCAAAACTTCTTTGGGTTAGTTGAGCGCTTGGATTGCAAATTACAGTAGTAGGTTTTTTGATCTTTTGTTATTAATTTTCTGGCTAGGTTACATAGATGTTTAAATTCTTGGTGGGTGCTGGGGTTTTTCTGTTTTTGGTACGGTTTCCACTTTTTGTCTCATTGATTCATTATCTGTTTAGTTTCCTGGAATAGCCAGGGGCAGGGATTAGTTCTGATGTGTTTGGATTGGAAGGGGGCTAGTTTATCTAGTAGGGTAAGGAAGGTATGGTTAAAATATAATACAGCATTATCTAGTGGAAGGCTTCTTAGGGGAGACCAGTCAGTAATCTTAAGGCATTCTGAGAAGATTTTGGGGCTGAAGGAGGCTAGGTTGCAGGACTGGGTGAACTGGTGTTGTTTTTCTATGTGAGAGGGAAGGCAGTCTATGAAGGCTGGTAGGTGGTCGTTTAGGAAGTCTGGAATTATACCGGCATTAGTGGTATGGTTGGGGTGGGTTGTTAATATCCATATCTATGATGGTACTGGAGGTACCATCTTTATCTCGCCTGGTTGGAAGGTTTATAAGTTGGGTGAAATTCTAAAGGTTGATTGAGTGAGTTGGATTATCCAAGAGGAAGGAGGCCCAGTTAATATTCATGTCACTGAGGATGTAGGTTTCATTTTTGATGTTGGAGCTAAACCAAGAGATGATGTCTTCTAGTGTTTTGGTATTGCCTCCAGGTGGGATGTAGATGCAAATGGATTTGTAGTTGTTTTAAAAAGCCTGCAGTCTTTTCAGCATTGGCAAAGGTTGGGATGGGGTTGGTGTATGGAGTAAAGGTGAGAGTGGAGGGGTAGATAATAGCTACACCACCTCCTTTTCTATGAGGTCTATCATTACGTATGATATGGTAGTCTGGGGGGAGGATTTCATTGTCTTTGATGGAGGGTTTAAGCCAGGTCTTGGAGACTGCGGTTATAGCAGGCTGGTTATGAGAGAGCCAGGCATGTAGGTTGGGAATTTTATTTCAGAGGCTTTGTGCATTTAGGGTGGTGAGATGGATAGACTTGGGTTTGTGTGGTTTGGAAGTTTGGTGTGTGATGCTGGGGTTTGGACCAGAGTTAGGGTGGATGTCGCCTAAGAGTAAGAGTGAGATATGGGGGAGGAGCTGCCTGAGGAGGTTTAGTGGGGATAGTGAAGTATGGTTTTGCTGGGGGAGGGTTTTCTTTGAGAAAGCACTTAGGATAGGGTGTGGGGAGGGTGGGGTGAGGATTACAGTGTGTTTGAACAGATGGGATGGGCTGGAGGAATAGAGATCTGGGGAGATCTGTGAATATGTGTGGGATTTATTTGGGAGGTTTGAAGTGGTGGTATGTGGGGTTTGAGGTAGGTATGTGTTAGTGGGAGGTTAAGTTGGGTAATATAGGTTAGGGATAGTAGCAGGGTAGCCAGTAGTAAAGTTTGTGGGGGGACGTTAGGTATTGTTGTATGGGTGTGTGAGAAGTGGGAGGAGCTTGGTATAGGGTGTATGTGATATTGGGGTAGGTGTGTGTGGGGTGTGGTGTGAGGAAGTATGAATGTAGAGGCACTGGGGCGGGTGTGAATTGGGAGCAGGGTAGGGGAGCGGAGTGGGATACAGCTGGATAGGGGTGAAAAATCACAAAAAGAAAATAATCAGAGTGAAGCTCTTTGAGGTGGGAGGTGCAGCTGGGCAGGAAGGCGAGTGAGAAAGCCTGAGACAAGCAGGGGAAGTAGGCAGGGGAAATAATGGTTTTGAGAAAAGCTAGAGCCGTTTTGTATAGGAGGCTTTGGGAATTGATATAAAATAAAAATGGAATACCAACTGTATCAACACTAGGGAGTAATGCTGCCTTCAAGTGGCGAAAGTAGGGACATTAGTGTAGTTAAGCAGAAATTAAGAGTAAGCGCAGGGAGGCAAGGGGGGGCTGGGGGGGGGAGCTGCTGTAGGCTGCTACCGTGCATGCTACAAGTAAGGACAGACTTATGTTATGGCAGAGATAGGTATTAAGATATCAGCATACACCCTGCAGTCTGTTCCTTTCTTAGTATTAGGTCTGGAAGCACAACAGCTCTTAGAGAGCTGTGCTGCAGATGTCCCGGGTAGATGAAGACTTTTAGAGGAGGCTGTGGAGAACCAGAGGGTAGGCAGCAGGCTGTAGAGAGAAAAAAGGGTTAGTTACAGCGTTAGCCAGATTGTGAGGTAGATCAGAGGGGGCACTTATTGGAAACACAACTACAAGATGGGAGGACAAGGGGTGTAAGAGTGAAGAGTAAGTGGAGGTGTAGGAGTGAAGGGGAGAACAAAATAGTTGAGGTGTAAGAGTGAATAGTGAAGTCTGTAGAGGAGGTGTTCTATAGGTTCAGTAAGAGGAAAAGAAAGAGAGAGTATGCAGTTTAAAACATAGACAGCATGCAGTTTAACACATAGTATGCAGTTTAAAACAGACAGTATGCAGTTTAAAACATAAACACATAGTATGCAGTTTAAAACATAGACAGCATGCAGTTTAACACATAGTATGCAGTTTAAAACATAGACAGTATGCAGTTTAACACATAGACAGTATGCAGTTTAACACACAGACAGTGTGCCCTTTAAAACATAGTACATTCACTGCAGCTAGCAGTTTAACACATGGTTTAATCAGGTATAGCATATGTAAGTAGCAGCCATTACCATTAGCATCTAGCGTTACACAACTTCCAACTAGAAAATGTGGCGTTCTTTCTGTTGATATATGCTCTTGTTTGTGAAATGGGGAAAGGAAAACATACACTGGGAAACAGGGGAAGAACTGAGTGTAATCTGCAAGTAGCAGTAGCTTTAACACTATGGGGTTGTAGGCATTTATGTAAAGCACGTGCCAGTAATAGCACTTAGGACTATCAAGCACTGGCATTCATTTACCTGCTGAAATGCCTGGAATCTACACGGAGTTACCTTTAGTAGGTTGTCATGGTAGATAACAACTAAAGGGCTGCATATGCTAAAGAGAGGCACTTGAGACTGGTGCGGTGCCTAGACAGCAATCTGCTGCTGTTTATTCAGCTACTACATAGCGCAGCTAAGATTGTAGCAGGGCAGGCAATTATGGAGTTTGTGAGTACCGTCCAGCCCTACAGGACCATGCAATTTAAATGTCCTGTGTCTCGCCTAATACAGACAGCAAAAAATTGAAAATATCAGTCATTTTAAAAAGTCTGTATTTCTTGCTAATTTGTTTGATTGTCCTGTTTAAATTCATTTTGGGCTAGCTGTAGTGTGGTTTTACATTAAGGCCTGGGAGTGCTTCTCTAGTGGAGTAGAACGTGACCTTGTCTGTCTGAACTGGGGATTATACAGAAAGGGTTTAAGTGAGACTGGTTAATTGGTCAGAGGCCTGAAATTTCTATAGTACTTAGCTGTGCAAATCTAGTTTGTGCACTGAGAAGCACCCCAATGATTTTGGTCTTAGATAGTCCTGATTGTT
Source organism: Protopterus annectens (assembly GCF_019279795.1). Classification (NCBI taxonomy): domain Eukaryota; kingdom Metazoa; phylum Chordata; order Ceratodontiformes; family Protopteridae; genus Protopterus; species Protopterus annectens. The sequence continues at coordinate 155,722,369 of NC_056748.1, read as the reverse complement.
GTTTGTACTCTTACAGCAACCAAGCTAGTCATCTATAAACCCCTCTCATTCTGCCAGTCTTTGTGGAACACAAGATAAGGATCCATAAACATGGACATGCACTTCCCTGCTCTCTCTGCAGCCAGCCTAGTGATAATGGCCATCCTGAGGCAGTGTAGCAACTGTCTCATGTTTTCTGCAACCACTGAATTCATGTGAGAGATGTTTTTATATAAGGTCATTGGAGGCAAGGCTTGCACATACAAGCACTTATAATAACAAACAGTTCGGCTGTAACACACACACTACATCTACCTCACATAGTATGGACTAGAGACATAGACCGACATATGCCGAGGCTCTTAAATGTAATGCCTCTAAACTAAAAAGACCTCCAGGACATTTCAGTGTGCAATGGAGTAAATTTTTTCAGGCTACCCGTGTGCAATAATATTTGATAATTTACTGGTTGGAGGTAATGGTGAAACACAACATGACAGAAACCTCAGGAAAGTTCTGGATACAGCACGTGAAGTGAATTTAAAGCTCAATCCTCTGAAGTGCAAATTCAGATTACCAGAAGTTACTTATGTAGGTCATTTATTTACCAGTGCAGGCTTACGACCAGATCCTTCCAAGCAAGCAGCCATTCTTGAGATGCCAACTCCAGATAATGCCCATGCCCTACAGCATTTTCTTGGTATGGTAAACTATTTGGACAAATTTATCCCTGACTTTAGTAAGTTATCAGTGCCTTTGAGATAGCTGACACGGAGAAATGTTGCATGGTCATGGTTAGAACAACACCAGAGAGCATTTGATAACCTCAAACAGCAAATTGCTAACCTGCCTTCATTAAGATACTATGATGTTCACAAACCACTAGTTCTTTCCTGTGATGCTTCAATGTTCGGTCTTGGTGCAGTTATTCTTCAAGAGTACAGACCTGTTGCCTATGCATCTAGAGCTCTTACCTAAACTGAGATCCAATATGCACAAATTGAGAAGGAACTTTTGACAATTGAGCTCACATGTTCAAAATTCCATGATTATATTTATCCAGATAAAACTGACCATCAACCTCTAGTCACTATTTTAAAGAAGCCTATGCATTCCACTCCAGCAAGACTACATAGAATAATGCTCAAATTGCATAAGTACAATTTCAAAATGGTCTATATGAAAGGTAAACATCTTTATCTAGCTGATACCTTATCCAGATTGCCCGGAAGTACCACGGAATAGCTTGATGCAGAGAATTTTGACTTTGATGCCATGGAAGTGCATAATTTTTCTACCATGAGACTTGATGAGCTGAGAGATCATACAAAGACTGATCCAATTTTGCAAAAGCTTAACCACTTCATCAATGTAGGATGGCCGTCAAAGCAATCCAGTGTACCGCCAGAAGTACAACCTTACTTTCCATACAGAGATGGGATGCTGGTGGAAGATTATATCATTTTCAAAGGTCCAAAAGTTGTTGTTCCTACTTACTTACAGCATGAATACATTCAGATTTTACATCGTGGTCACCCAGATTCTGATTCAAACAAAAGAAGGGCAAGTGGACTGGTATTTTGGCCGTCTCTAGTGAACGACATTGATAAAGTGCTTTCTTCTTGTTCAGTGTGCAACAGTACTAAGCCGCATTTGCAAAAAGAGCCACTTCAGCAAAGCCAAATTCCTGAACTACCTTGGTCAACAGTAGCAACTGATATTCGAGTGGAACAATCAGCATTACTTGGTGTTGGTAGACTCTTATTTGAACTGGTTTGAGACAGATTTGCTACCTAACCTAACATCCATTGCTGTTGTTATTAAGATGAGTCCATGGTAGTCCACACAAAGTTATTTCTGACAATGGTTCTCAGTTTACCAGTCAATTGTTTCAGAGATTTGCTAAAGAGTGGGACTTTATGCATGTTACTAGCAGTCCTGAATATCCACAGTCAAACAGCCGTGCAGAACACGCAGTACAGAGTGCAAAGCAATTACTGAAGAGGTCAAAGCGTGATAATACCAATATCATCTTTAATTTACTCAATCTCGGAAATACACCCCATGACAAACTACTTGGCTCGCCTGCTCAGAGACTTCCATCTACGCAAACCAGAACAACCTTGCGTATCAGTTCCAGTTTCTTGGTGCCCAATGCTAATCCAACAGAGCAATGAAAGCCCAACTTTTTAAGAAGCATTCCTTTCAGAAGTCCAGTTATGATAAAATGAGCAGAGTTCTTCGTCCATTAAAAGAAGGAGAGAAAGTGAGAATTCAAATAGCAAAAGGCTTTGACTGAATTGGTCAAGTGAGAGGTGTATGTGCCAACCTGAGATCCTACTTAGTGGAATCTGAGGGTACAAAGTACATGAGAAACCACAGTCATCTTCTTCCTGTGTCAGAAATGATATCAGAGCATCGTACCTGTGATACAGACTCTAGATCTCAGAGCAACCCTGACAAGGTTCATACCGTAGTACATGTCACATTATCCATTCCCATTCCTGATGTCCCAGTTGTCCCCAAAGTTGAACATTCCTTGAAGAGAGTCCCCATTGCTAGTTCCAATTCTGACTTTTATGTTGTACGGTCAGGTCTTATTTCTAGACTTAGTGTAAAATACATAGCAACTTGGACATAATTGTTTTATATTTGTCTAATTTTGTGTGATTGCATGTCAAAGAATTAGCTCTGTATAATTGCACATCAAAAGATCATTTCTGTAAATTGTATGTCACTGAGTATATGATCTAGTTCTCAAAGAGGGAGGATGTAGATCAGAGCATGTGTATGTACCTTTAAGAAGCATTTTCAGATGTAGGCATGTGCATATAAACAGTGAGCATGTGCAGGCAGCAGTGCCATTTTGAGAGAACAGCCAGTGTGTTAACATAGTTTCATAGTTAAGTACTAGGCTATCTGCCCTGGGGCATTTGTAAGCCTAGCCATAGTGATATGGCTTTCGCCACTCCATGTAGTGGTACAGAATAGATTTAGAATACTGTGCCTCTGTCTAGTAGTGACACAGTGAAAATCCCCTTACATAAATGAATTAGTTTACTGTGCCCCTGTCTAGTAGTGACACAGATGTGACCCCTGGGGTAAACCTACGATCTCCCATCCACTCATCAAGGTTTCTCTTGAAGAGAGTGTCAGTGAGGGGCTCTGCCCAACATGAACTGGGATTCTGTTCCAGAGCATGGGAAGCCTCTGAGTTATGAATCTATCCCTCCAGCATGTTCTATTCATACTTGTGCCGAGGTTTAAGTCTTTGGCTCTTGTGGTTCTGATGGATTTGGATCTTTTGAGGTGGAGCATGTCCATCAGATCCTGATTGGACATGGCCTTGTACGTCAGGCACAGATCACCTCGGAGCAGGCGGTATGCTACTGAATAGAGCTGGAGTTTCTTTAGTCTGGCAGAATAAGACATATGTTGGAGACCCTTGATCCTCTTGGTGAGGTACTTTTGTGGTCTCTCCAGCTGCTGCAGGTGCCAGGTGAGGTACATACCAAATGAGGCATTGTACTCAATCATTGGTCTGATAAGGGAGGAGTATAGGGGTACAATGACCTCCTTTGATCTGGATGTGAATCCCTTCATGATAAGGTGGGTAAGGTAGAATGTCTTTCTAACCACTTTGGCAATGTGGGTGTCAAATGAGAGGTTGCTGTCGACTTGAGTCCCCAAGTCTCTGATTAATTTTTCCGTACTCAGTGGGTTACTGTCTATGTGATAATTTGTGGGTACCTTGTTTTTCCCAAAGGGGATGACTATACATTTTTTGGCATTTAGTTTAAGGCCATGACTCTGGCACCAGTTGTCCGTTTCTGTGAGGCCATTCTGTAGGATGTATTTGTCAGCTGGTGTATCGACTATGGCGCCTAGTTTGCAGTCATCTGCGAACTTCGTCAGCCACAACCCTCCCATGTTTGCTTTAACATCTGAGAAATAAATGCCGAACAAGAGGGGTCCCAGGACAGAGCCCTGTGGGACACCACTTGTGACTGGCTTTGAGTCTGACAAGGCTCCAGCGATTTTGACTTTATGGGTTCTGTCCTTTAGCCAGTTTGCAACCCATCTGGTGACATATGGGTTTACATTTAAGCTGCTGAGCTTATCTATGATGCCTGAGTGGGGTATTGTGTCAAAGGCCTTAGCTAAGTCCAGGTAGGCTGTATGGACTGCTTTGCCCTCATCAATGGCTCTAGTGACCGTTTAAAAAAAAATCAACCAGGTTCAAAAGGCAGGATCTGCCCTTTACAAAGCCAAACTGGGTGGGATCATGTGTCTGTAGGTCCCCAATGTCTCTGTTTATGAGTTCCATAATGATTCTTTCCATAGCTTTGCAGACCAGGCTGGTTAAGCTTATGGGGCGGTAGTTTTCAGGGTCTGTAGAGATGCCTCCTTTGTGGAGTGGGACCACTGTTGCTGTACGCCAATGTTCAGGTACATATCCTGTGGTAAGGCTAAGGTTAAATAGCATTTTTACGTGCGGGTTAAGCTCCTCTTGGAGTTCACGTAGCATGCAACCCAGGATGCCGTCAGGTCCCATTGATGCTGTGTTTTTAGCTTTGCTGAGGGCTGTGCTCACCTGGACATCTGAGATGACAGGGAGATTACATTCAGCTGGGATAAGTATTTCATCTTTTGGGGGTGAGGGAGGGGAGAAATTTGCACTGAACCTGTCAGCCAGAATGTTGGCAATATCTGTGGGTTCAGTGTATTTTTTGTCATTGTGAACTAACTCTGAGCATATCTGAGGGTTTCCGCCCAGGTTTCTAACATAGCTGAAGAAGGCCTTGTGGTTATCTTTAGTGTCCTTTGCGATTTTTCTCTCAAAGTTGGCCTTGGATGTTTTTATGAGGGAACGTAGCTTTCTGCTAGTGTTGATCAGAGATGCCTTCCCTTTATGGGATTTAGCTCTGTCGTGCAGTAGCTTCCTTCTTTTGTTATACAATTTGTTTATGGCTGAGGTCCACCAGACAGGACGCTTGCCCTCGGTGGAGAAGGTCTTGGATTTATTTGAGATTGCATGATCCATGCATTCTTGGAGATGTCCATATAACGCATTTGTGAAGGATTCAGCATTGTGGGATGTGGTTTCCACTGGCCCAGTGGGCTTAAAGGATACCATCTCAGTCTTAAGAAGAGTGAAGTCAGCTTTTGAGATGTTTTTCACTATAGTCTTTTGTGCTGGGGCTGTAGGTGGGATATGTATATCCAGGGTGATTAGTTTGTGGTCAGATCTCACTAGTGAGGGGTATACTTCCGGTGTGGAGCATTTTGTCCCCATGTTTGTGATGATCAGGTCTAGTATATTATCTCCCCTAGTGGGAGATGTGATTAGCTGTTCCAGTGCATTTGAATTTATGAATTCCTGGAACCTCTGGGCCAGGGTGTTAGGGCTAGAATAATGCACCCAATCTATGTTAGGGTAGTTGAAATCTCCCAGTATGATGGTATTTGGTGAAACATTGATATCCTCCAGTGTCTTCAGGAAGGCTGAATGGGGTTCCTGAGATTGGGAGGGTGGTCTGTAACATGCTACCAGTTGTATAGCAGTATTGCCTATGGTTAGTTGCACCTGTATGGTCTCCGATGCTTCATGTGTTGCTACTAACCTGGAGGTGTGGGTGACCTTGATGAATATGGACAATCCCCCTCCCTTTGTGGTTCGGCCCGGGTTTTGGGGTTGAAAAGCATGATACGAGGTATAGCCTGGTAGTGCTGGGGTGCTCTCAGGAGCCTTGAACCAGGTTTCCATTACTGCACAGACGTCGATGTTCTCCATACTGAGGAGTGCATCAAGTGCCTGCATCTTGAGATTTAGACTTCTGGCGTTGAGCAGCATTACCCTTAGTTTTTTTCTATTTTTGTTTTCTAAGGAGGTGGGTTTGTCTTTTGAGCCTTGCCTAAAAAAGGCACTATGGGGGTAGCAAGAGCCTTAGCCAATATCCGGAAGCCCAGTGGCGACAGGTGTAAGCCGTCCCTTGCGAAGCGGCGTGGCTTGTCCAACATGTCATCCCAAGCAGACAGACATTGGATCCCCTTAGAATGACACCAGTACTTGAGCCAATTATTAAAGCTGATCATCTTGTCATTGTATTGTGGCATCATTCTTGGTGAGGGCAAGATGCTGCTCAGGGTCAGGGTCATACCAGCCTGGGCTACATAATCAGAGAGCTCCTCTATGTCTCTTTTCATGTAGTCCAGGGAGGTACGTCTCAGGTCATTTACACCAGCATGGACAATGACGGAGTCATATCTGTACTTGCTTTGGAGTGACCTGAGTGCGTGTGTTATGTGGCAGATCCTAGCTCCCGACAGGCAGCTCACAGTCACCCTCTCCTTGCTCAGCCTGGTAAGCGGGACATCAGTGTGTCTGACTATAGAGTCACCTATTACTAGTGTATCAGGCATGGTGTTTGGCCTTAAGGGCTGTGATTGCTTGACACACTGATTTATTGAAGTATGTGTTGCATGTGTTATGTTTTGAGGTGGTGGATTTTTGGGTGTCTGCTTCGGGGGCCTCTGTTGTTTTGGTAAGTTTTTTATTAGAGCCTCCAGGTATGTCTTTGTGTTGTTATGTGTTTGGTTTGCAGTTGGGGTAGGTCTATGTGGGACTGGATTTGTTGTGTGTGCGGTTAGGTCTATGTGGGACTGGATTTGTTGTGTGTGTGGTTACCATCTCCTCCTGTCTGGTCTTGCCAGCCTTGAGTTGAGAGAGTTCAGCCTCCAGTTTGGCTATATAGTTGCATCTCTCACATGTATTTGTGTTTGTTTGGAGGAGGAGAGGGTTGTCTGTGTACATGAGACAATTGTAGCATTGTCTCAAGATTCCCAGATGAACCGGAGAGGATGCCAGCACTCTAACACTCGACATGCTAGAATAGTATAAGGGAGTGCTGTGCCTTTAAGGGAAGTGGGTATTCACAGGGGTGGATGTAGTGCTTACTTTAGTTTGAGAGTGCTTACTTATAAGAGAGGTTTTGAGAACAAGTGCTAGGCTTATAATATAGCGAGTAGACTGATTATACAAAGAGTAGAGCTTTCTTAAGGGAAAATTTGAAGAGCAGACTTGGCGGAGCCAGAAGAAGTTTAACCTTGTTTAACCGGCATTGCACTATGTGCACAATCGCGCAAAGCTGTGCAAATGCGGATTTTAAACAGGGAACTTCAAAAGAGCTAGAAATGGTCCAAAACAACCAATTACTACAGCTCTTGTGCTGAGGTCACTTCCCTCAAGGACAGGTAGGCTGCTCAAGGCTCCCCACTCCCAATGGTGAGCAAAGAAACTTCCTTCTATTCAAGTAAGGTAATGGACAACACAGGAACTACACCACAGCACAGAATACAGCAAGGCCTGTAAACTGGTCTAAACTAGTCGAGGACAGGCAGGAAAACAAGGCTTATTTTTTTTGTTTTTAGATAGAAAACACACAGAAATGCAGAAACAGCAATAAATCAGTTGTACAGGCTAGCACACTTTAGTGGGCAGCCTCAACAGTTTAAACAGCAAACAAACAAATTTTCGATCAAAATTCGACTAAATGTAACTTTAAGTGCAGATAGTAATAAATGCAGTAAACAGCTAAAAAAACAGTTGAAGCTTGCTTGAGGTAAGCACTAGAAGGTAATTCAAGTAAAAAAAACAGCAGGATACTTAAATCAAGAAAGTAGTCGCTTTTCTGAGTTCTCTGTAGCTAGGACCACTCTGCAGGACCACGTGGAGCTGTGTCTGAGTAGTATAGCCAGAAAAAAACGCCAGAGGCAGATTTTAAACAGGGAACTTCAAAAGAGCTAGAAATGGTCCAAAACAACCAATTACTACAGCTCTTGTGCATGAGTGATAGTTTGTTTCAAAAGTTTATTTAAGTTTAAGTTACAAAGCCTCATTCCTGATGTGTTTGTGTGTAATAAAGCTGCTTGAACTGAACCCACGAATGTTCGTCTGTTTTATCCTGACCAGACAAATGACAGTACCTACTTGGACTACATGAAGAGAGACATCAGGGAGCTTTTGGAGTTTGTTTCCCAGGGTGGTATGAGCCTAGCATTGAGCAGCATTCTATCTTCTCCAAGGGTGCTGACTGAGGTTTCTTTTTGGATATAAACTCTTGGTTAGGCTTGTAAGGGCCCCAGGGCCATTAGCCTAGTAACCTCCTATGATCCTCTGATCCTATGATGCCACAATATGAACAGAAAATAATTGAGTTTAACAAATGGCTGAGAGTATGGTGATATTCGAAGGGGGTCCAATATTTGTCACCCTTGGAGTTTATGGTCGGCAGACCATGCTGATTTTCCAGGGATGGTCTGCACCTGTTCCATCTGGAATTTTGTCCACCATCCTACTACATTTTTTAAGCATTAAAAACCTGATAAACCTACTGACAAAGCTAAACCAACACAGGAAAATTTGAAGGTGCCACTGCTCAATGCCAGTAGTCGAAACAAGAAATTAGACTCCTTTAAAGCTGTTCTCACTCTGGAGAACGTAGAAGTCTGTGCAGCTACTGAGACATGGTTTAAAGCCACAGACAGCATGCCGATAGTGCAGGGCTACAATGCCTTTCACACATGTAGACAAATTACTGCACAGGAAGGAACAAACAGTGGCCGTGTCTCTATTTATGCTAAAAATAAAGGCATCTTAAGGCCGGTCCATTAGTATGAAGAGCTTGAGCTTCTCCATGTCCAAATTACCTTAAATAAAATCCCATGCCATATCCTCACAAGCTATAGGCCGCCCTCTATTTATGCTAAAAATAAAGGCATCTTAAGGCCGGTCCATTAGTATGAAGAGCTTGAGCTTCTCCATGTCCAAATTACCTTAAATAAAATCCCATGCCATATCCTCACAAGCTATAGGCCGCCCTCTATGACAAAAGAAAACAATAATACATAATGTAGTGGAGATGCTCCTCATTCAACCTAACACTATACAAATGGGTGACTTTAAAAACCCTGATATAAATTGGGAATCATACCGGACCCCTAATATGCAGGCACAAAGGTTCCTGAACTTTGTAGATGTAAACACCTTGGACTAGAAAGTATGTAAGCCCACTGGGGAGCAAACAACCTTTACTTGGTCCTCAAAAACATGATGGAATGTTGCATCCCCTTTAGTGTAATGTCCTCACTGTAAGGTCAGACCGTAAATCTGTCTCCTTTAAAGTAAACATAAAACCAGGGACACTGGCTAACCTGGGAACTTTTTGGAATTATTCTTTGGCAAACTTTCTACTAAGTGACAACATTTCAAGACCCCCCAACCCCTGGGATCATCACTGCCTATGAGGAATTGTTCACAGAAACCCTGTATAATCATATTAACAAGTGCACAGAAACAGCTGTACCCACAGCTAGATCCAACACTAGGCGACCTGGCTGGGGTTCCCGGACACATATTAGTTTAATTTAAAAAAAAAGCTACACTTAAATAATTCCCTTGGTGAAGTTCCCATCATTCATGTTGGTCACACACAACATACAGATGTAACCATCCACATGCCTTATTGTCTCGCGTAACAACAATGTGTGAGATTTGAAGGATGAATGCTGTCAGGAAGCAGAAGTATTCTTACAGACATATGATATGATTTTGGAGTACAAGCAGCACTGGGGAATTCCAGCCAAAGTAGCATTTTGGAGTACAGATGGCATTCAGGCACAGAAGTGTGTGAGTGTATGAATATATTGCTCTTGTTGGGGTGGGGGGGCTGATTAGTTAATTAACTTGTTCAGGCTCAAACCCTGTACCTTAGCTACAGGAGACAAGAGTCTTAATCCTCTCCACCGACTATCATTACATCTTTAAACTTATAAACAAAAAAAGTGGAAAAAGTGCCCAAAGTAAAGTGATAACCAAAAATAAGGCACAGGAAGGTTTACCAGAATAAAATCCACTGTTTTATTGATTGCACATGATATTAAAAAACATAAAAGCACATCCAGAACGAATTAACTGTATCACCGTGTTTTCATCACAAAAACTTCTTCAGATGAGCATACCAACTTCTGAAACCTCTTTATATACAGAAACATCCCCAGTTAATCGGGTCTATATTATATGAGCGAAAGTTCATATGAACAAATGCTCTAATGAGTGAAAATGCCAGACATCGAACATTATATTGTGGGGGGCTGCACTCCCCACACCCCCCGCTAAATATATATTCCAACTCCGAGATCGCTCTACAGTGAAGAAAGGGCAAATATTCCTATCTTCACTGTACTACGACCCCAGAAAAAGCGTTTCGATGCCCGGCATTTTCGCTCATTAGAGCGTTCGTTCCTATGAACTTTCGCTCATATAATATAGACCCCAATTAATCAATTAACAAACTGTTATACTTTTAAAAACACAGTGCAAAAAACTATATACACAAACAATGAAACACAATAAGTACAGAAGTGCATGGAAAATCATTTGTTGGTCAAGCAGGAATCTTGTAAAAAACATACATTATTTACATTTATAAAAACTTGTAAACAAAAAATAAATATTTAAAAATATTTAAAAATATAAAACCTGTGTAAAACCACATATAAAACACTGTTGTGTAGGTCATACAAAATGTAAAACAGCACCATCTGCTGGACAGTCACATAATTTAAAGTTTAGCTGACCTAAGATTTAAGACTGGCTTCAATGAAACCATCTCATTCAAACCAGGATACCTAGTAGCTTCAAGAACTAGTTGCCAGTACAGTCCCCTGTATTCTAGGTGTGTTTCCCAAGGGCCACCCCTAGGATCAATGGATAATATTTCTATTATATAAAAATGAAAAGCAGCTCCTGCACAGTTCAGAGTCTGTTTATACAGAGAAGTGTTACTGTTCATCTTTTACATATCGTACCTGTGTTTATACATTCCTGACTTTAATTTTCTCTCAGTTTTGCCTATATAGAATGCTTCACATTTGTCACACAAGGCTTAAATAAATAATTCCATTAGTATTGGCGAAAGCCAGGGTACATTTTTTGGCTAGGCTTATATAGGCCCTAGGGCCAATAGCCTAGTACCTACCTATGAACCTATAATGCAATTGGCAAAACCTTAAGTAAGTCTTAATAAGTATGTCTCTACTTTTCAGATGAACCATCTCTCCAACTTTGACATAAGGACATTGGGCACAACAACCACACTTGTGTGTGCCCCTTTTATTAGAAAGGTAAATACCTGTCCTAGGGGTACCATTCTCCAAAATGTTTTTAATACAGCACCCCTTCTGTAAATACACTTAAAAGGCTTATCAAATATGTACTGCAGGTCTGATGTACTAGCAAATCTGTTCCATTCTCTTTCTATAATGTTTCTGGCCAACCCAGCATCCCCATCATAAGTAATAACCAAAGCACTGTTGTACCCATTATCACCTGACCTCTCCGATGTTTGAATATTTTCAAGGTCCTGATTGTCACTTCTGAAAATGGGGGCAAACCTAGATTTTCTTGCTTCCAAAACTTCATTATCTACTTTGCTAGAAGCTTTTCTGGGTACGCCCTAGCCCTGAACAAATCCACAAGATAAGCAATTTCATTAATAAAATCATTGTCATCTGAGGTCATTCTGGATATTCGAACAAACTGACCCTTTACAGCCCCTTTCTTCTGGTGATGTGGGTGCGCACAGGTATAATATAGGTAAGAGTTCGAGAATGTTGCTTTTCTTTAACTCTAGTTTTGAAATTCCCTCCAGCCTTACTGATACTGAGGTCCAAGTATCTCATCTCGTCAGAATTGATTTCGTACGTAAATCTTAAAAAATCTGTGGTGCTAGACAAATAGTTAAAAAAGTCTAAAAACCTACTCTCAGGTTCTACCCAAAATAAACAAATGTCGTCCAAAAAAATGAGCATAAAAATTCCAACAACACCCAAAATCACAGTTGAACACAAATTTCTTTTCCCAGTAGGAAAGTATAATGTTAGCGTACGTGGGGGCACAAAGGGCCCCCATAGCAACACCTCTTAGTTGTTTAAAATACTCGCCCTCAAAAAATATAAAATTATTCTTTAAAATCACATCCATTAACATTAAACGTGTTCTAAAATCGTTGTAACTTATGTCGTCGTTGTCACTTAAAACCTTTTCTAACCATTCTAAACCCAGAGTGCGGGGTATTGAAGAAAATAAGTCTATCACATCAACCGTGATAACAGTAAGGTTGTCACAATAAAGGCCCGAATGCAGGTTTTTCAAAAGGTCCCAGGAGTCTTTTGAGTACATTTGCCCCCCCCCCCCCATGGAGAATTGTTTAAGCTTAGAATCCACACATTTAGCTAAGGGGCTGTTATGGAACCTTCAGCAGAGACTATTGGCCTCAAGGGTGGGTTGCCCACATCCTTGTGGACCTTGGGGATGCCAAAAATTGATGGAATCCTAGGTTTCTCGACATGTAAAAAATTGTAAGTGTCATTGTCTATAAGCCCTTCAATAAGCAAATAATTTAAAACATAATTGTATTCTCTTGTAAGCAATATTTACTTTGTTCAGAGAAACACTCATATACTGGTTGACATCACCCAAAATGTCCATCATCTTACCTTCATATGTGATTTTGTCCATTAAAACTACACCCCCACCCTTGTCCGGTTTCATAATTTTTAAATTCTTGTTGTGTCTACATTGTTCGAGTAAATCTCTCTCTTCCCTACTAAGATTCGGAATCACTTTGTTGTTATTTACGGCTTGCCTTAGCTCGTTCTCCACCATGCATTCAAAGTTCTTTAATTGTGGATGCAAGGGTGGGTTAAAAGTGCTGTTCCTGTACAAAGTGGTGTTGTGTGAGTTGGATCTTTCTTGACCGTTGAAAAATAGTTCTAGATTCTTTTTTTCCTATATATAATTTAAAATCCACCAATAATTTAAACACATCACACTTTCTCCTAGGGATAAAAGAAAATCCCTTTATGAATAAGATAAAATGACCTTCCTGCACGTCAATGTTACTATAATTAAAAATGTTAAAATTGTTATAACTTATTTTGGGTCCGTTCTTAAACATTCTGACCCCGGGGACTGTCTCTAGTAAGCTTCCCATTGTCCTGTCCAGGCATTGCACCTGTAACTGACTGGGCCTTTCATTTTCAACCTTTCTGACGTCAGGGGAGAAGGAAAATCCAAAGGGTCCCGAATGTTGAAAGGAACATCACTGACCTGCCCACTAAACCCACCATCATGTACACATTCCCCGTTTAAATTGTCATTACCATAAACCCTAGGCCCCTGCCTAGGTTTGGGATAGTGCATTATCTTTGTATTCATTGACATCTCTATCTACCTTTTTCATCTTTCTAACATGCACTTCTTTACATTTTAAATCAATATTCCTTAAGAAATCAAAATATTTCTCCTTTTCACCTTCAATAGTGTACATTAAATCACTGATAATGTTGTTGTTGCTATGCCGACCACATGGAAAAATATTGTTAATTTCATTTTCATTGTTTTTAATTACAGCTCTCATGACATCAAAACCACATTTATCAAATGCAACAACCAAATCTTTGTGAAAATCAGAGCCATTGGTAACATTGTTTGGATATTTGCACACCCTTAAACCCTTAGGTACAACATTTAACTGCAAACATTGCTTTAAATAGTCATTGTCCATTTGATACATTTTATATTTAGTTAAATAAATGTCAAGTTTAGCAAGGTTGTTAGCATAAGTATCATTATTGTTGTCATAACAAGGCAATTCATCTACAAAAGCAAATTTGCGGTCTAAATTGTCTTTAAAAAGTCTCTTGTTACTTTGACTACTGTGAGTGTTTTCAGTCACTTGCCTGTTGTTGCTACCAGCTGCACCAGCTTGGGCAGTAGTTTCTCTCCCTCTTCTTTCCAGTTGTTGGGTTTGAACACATTGTTGGGTTTTAAAAATATTAGGAAAATCATCCAAACTACAGTTTCTGTTTCCAATTGATGCAGAAACCTCCACAGCATTCTCATTTAACTCAATTTGTGCTTCATGCTAGATTCTGCCATTTTCACTCTGATTTACTTCCTGGTTGCCTGGTGATGTCAGATGTGATGTCAGCAAAGCCAAGGATTGACTGACAGGAGTCAATAGACCCACCAGTTGGGTTAACTGGCCAATGAGCTTACGGATTTCCCCCAGTTCTCCTCCTTTCCTTTGATCCTCCATAGTGGAATCTGGCTGCCCTTCCATATCCACAAAACAGAGCAAATAAACAAAGAAAGTGGCAAAAGTGCCAAAAGTAAACTGATAACCATAAATAAGGCACCGGAAGGTTCACCAGAATAAAATCCACTGTTTTATTGATCGCATACGATATTAAAAAACATAAAGCACATCTAGAACGCATTAACTGTATCACAGTATTATACAGTTAATGCATTCGGGATGTGCTTTATGTTTTTTAATATCGTTTGCGATCAATAAAACAGTGGATTTTATTCTGGTGAACCTTCCAGTGCCTTACATCTTTAAACTTCTTTGAAATGTACTAAAACTGGTACTTTTTTCACTTATTAGTTCATGCATTTTGTTTCAGTGCTTAATGGAAAAATGTTCAAATGATTGTTGCTGAATTTAACAAGAAATACATTCAATTAGAAAGGTAACTCATGTATGCATGGTCCAGAAAATGTATGCAGGGGGCTCATGTTTTGAAAAACAGCCCAGGGACCAAGGTACACTTAATTCAGCACTGGCCTGGTGCATTTTTAATGAATGTGATGCTGCATTTCAGTAAGTTTGATTTTCAATGCATTTTCTATAACTGTGAGTTTCAATTCATTTTTAATGAACATGAGCTTCAAGGGAAGAGAAATTTACTGTTGCTCATGTCGTCTGTTTTCAATGTTTAACTGTTTCATTTAGCAAATGGCCGTTAGTGTCTGTACTACAAAGTTTGCAAACAGTGTTAGTAGTTCAACAGGTAGCATACCTGCCTTTGGTGCAGAAGGCTGTGGGTTCTACTCCCAAAGTAGAACCAGAGCTGCTTAGAGTTTGGTGAGAGATCTAGAGTACATCTAAACCGAAGGCATCCACTATAAACAACTGAAAAATAAGTACAGTAAACTCTCAGTTAACTAGAACTCAAGCAACAAGAAAAAAAAAATCTAAGAAATACAGTACAATGTTCATGTATTGCACTTTCTGCCTCCCACACAGAAACATACCTTACATTTTTAGAGTTTTAAAAAAGGAAGATAGGATTAAATTCAGTCTTTTCCCCAACCTAAGAACAAATCAAAGCAAACAAATAGCATAGGGTACAGTATTAGTCAGGCCTATTTTTAATTGTAACTCTCAAGCATCCAGAAATTACAGTTATCCGGCATCTATCAATCCCCATGTGTGTCGGTTAACCAAGAGTTTACCGTATATTTAAAGTCTGTGTTGCACCTTGTTAACTGTATTGATTTGAATTGTTGCTTCATTTTTGCTGTCTGTGTCTGCATCTGCATTTTTCTGCACTTTGAAATTCTGTACTACTACCATCTTATTTAGCATAGACTAGATTCAGACTTGCTGAATCTAGACTGCTTGGTATCTCTGTGCTCTAAACCAGCCATCTTACATTAAGAGGACCACCCTGCACCCTTGTGGCAGAAGTGTGTAGCTCAGGTTCCATCTGAGTTTGGGATTGCTGGAGAAAGGTTTAGTTTGGGGTTTTTCCACTGGTAGTTTGTCTTAAAACTGTTATATTTCACCTGTAGTTAAGCCACGCATTTGCACATAGCTGAGCATCACACAGTGGAGGCTAGCACTGCCCTGTATAGACGCAAATGCCTGGAAACTTAAATTTTCCCTAAATGTCTGTCAGTAGAACCTCCCAAGTCCACTGTTGCTCTGTAGGAAACTCAACTGCACACTGAGCAGCATTGAAACAGCTCTTCACCCTAAACCGTCAATAAGCCCCTCTGTTATTCCTACATCATGACTGATCTAACTTACCCACTCCCCAACAATACTATGGTATAAACCTGCCATTATGGATTGTCACTTTCCCACCATTTCTCCACCCAACCTGATTCACTTGGGCATCCTGAAGCAATGTAGTATTTGCCTCATGTTTACTGACAACCACTTAGTCCTGAAACACACAAATATCGTATGTGAGAGATGTACTTACACCCTCACTTTGGAAACAGTCTACTCAAGTAACAAAAAACAAGACATCAAACAGGTTGTCAGTTCATGCACTTCACCTCTCACATAAGGTTAGGACACAATACATAAACCCACATATGTGAAAGTAGTCACTAGAAGCCTGCCAAAATATTAAGAGACCTGCCAAGCGCAAATTATCTGCATACATCTCAACATGTATAGAAACCACTGCACATAACAATACACGTATCAGTGTCTCATCAAATAAGCCCGTAAGGCAAAACACCCCAAAACCTAATGTCTTGGTCTTAGGAGACTGCATAGTGAGACACACAGATGTCCCCCTCACCAGGCTGGACAAGGAGAAGGTCACGGTCAGCTGCCTATTAGTGCCAGGATCCATTAGATCATGCATGCATTCAGGTCACTCAACAAGTACCGTTATGACTCTGTCATAGTCCATGTTTGGGTGAATGACTTGAGACATATCTCCCTTGACTATACAAGGAGAGACATGACTGAACTCTCAGATTATATGTCCCAGGCAGGTATAATCCTATCCCTAACCAGCATTCTGCTTTCACCCAAGAGGATGTCACAAAATGTTTGATTTCAACAATTGGCTTAGCTTCTGGTGTCAGTGCAGGGGCATCCAGTATTTGTCAGCCTGGGAAGACAGGGTCGACAGGCCATGCTGCTTTGCCAGAGATGGTCTGCACCTGTCTCCCCTAGGTTTTCAGATACTGGCTAAGGTGCTTACCTCCCCCATAGTGCCCACTTTAGGCAATGTCAAAATGACAAAATTTCCGACATAGCAAAATCCACTCAAGACAAACCGAAGGTTCTGCTGCTTAATGCTAGTAGTCTAAACACAAAACTGCACTTCTGGAAGCACTGCTCACCTTGAAAAATGCTGATGTCTATGCAGTCACTGAAACATGGTTCAAGGACACAGACAGCACCCCAGCTGTGCAAGGCTACAATGCCTTTCACACGTTCAGACCTCAGAATGAGTGTGAAAGAACCAAACGAGGAGGTGTATGCATCTTCATTAAAGCCAAGTACACCTCCAGATTGGTCAAACAGTAGGACTCTCTCAAACTACTCCATGCCCAATTAACTGTAGGCAAAACACCCTCCCACATCATTACTAACTATAGGTCCCCCTCCATGAACAAAGAAAAGCACAATGCCTACCTGGAATTACTGGAGTCACTCTCCATACAGCCCAACACCTTAGTTAAGGGAGATTTCAATTATCCCTCCATCAACTGGGTGACATACATGAGCTCAAACATGCTTGCCCCGAGGTTCCTGGACTTTGTCAATGCAAATGCTCTGGAACAGATAGTCTGCACACCCACAAGGAGCTGTAATATGCTTGACATAGTACTTCCAAACACAGGTGGTCACTGCACTGTTCACTGTATGATGCCCTCCCTGGTAAGGTCAGACCACAAATCAGTCTCATTGGAAGTAACTATTGGACCCCACATCCCCAAAGGAGCAAAACAACTAAAGAACTTCTCCAAAGCAAATTACAGCCTACTAACTGATGGTATAAAACGTTTTATACCTCCTGGAATTGCATGCAATAATGACTTGTATGCAGAGATGTACACAAATACCCTATATAATCATCTTTGCAACTGTATAGACTTGGCTGTACCTGTCTGGATTAAAACCAAGCCCTCACGAAAAAACAAGACACCTTGGTGACATCTAGCATAAACAGATTTATGGTGCAGTGGTGCAGCGGTAGTGTTGTCACCTCACAGCAAGAGGTTCTCCAGCTCGATTCTCAGCTGGACTGCCTTCTGTGTGGAGTCTGCATGTCCTTCCTGGGTTTGTGTGAGTTTCCTCCAGGTGCTCTGGTTTCCTCCCATATTTCAGACATGCATCTGGAGTGTTTCTCCTTCAGCCTCTGCTGAAAACTGGCTTTGTTTCAAATCAGACTTTCCCAGTAAACAAATGTTAAATAAAATAACAAAAAGAAAAAACTGATGTCAAAGAACAAGAGGCAACTGATTCTGCAGAGGAAGAATTCTCATCACAGATTGAACAAGCAAATCAGAACAGTAGTAAAGTCCTCTAAAGCTAATTATTAAGCTAAAATAGCATTCCTAGCCAAGGACAATCATAAGGCATTCTTTATGTCCAAAATCTAAAAGCGAGTGCTCAGCTATGTGCTGAATTGGTAGTAGATGGTATCACTCACACTATACTGGAGGAAATTGTCAACCTGCTAGCTGACAGATTTGGTGCAAACTTCACCCCCCTGTCCCCACCAGCCATACCCGAAAGCATACCTGATACCATTTCTCTACCTTATATCTCTAGAAATCAAGTCATATCTGTGCTCTCCATGGCCAAAAACACAGCCTCAGTGGGACCAGATGACATCCCAGGTTGCTTACTAAACAATCTAAAACAGGACCTAGTGGACCTACTTGCCATTCTCTTTAGGCTAAGAACTGGCTTTGTACCAGCAGAATGGAGAACAGCAACAGCAATCCCCTTACATAAAGGGGGGGCCATTAACTGACCCTGGGAACTATAGACACATAAGTCTAACCAGCCTCATCTGCAATGCCATGGAAAGGATCATCATGGACCTCACCAACAAGGACATAGGCAACCTTCAAACTCTAGACCCAACCCAGTTTGGCTCTGTTAAGGGTAGATTGTGTTTATTGAACCTGATAGACCTCTTTGAGAAAGTCAGCAAAGCCCTGGATGAAGGTTAGATAGTGCATACCACCTGTTTGAACCTAGCCAAAGCCTTTGACACAATTCCCCCACTTGGGTATCATTGAAAAACTCTCCCAGCTAAGTGTTAACCTTTATATCACTAGATGGGTAGCTAACTGGCTCACCAAAAGAACACATATTGTCAAAGTTGGTGACTCCACAACTACCAGTAGACCTGTCACCAGTGGCAAACCACAAGGATCTGTAGTGGGCCCTTTACTATTTGGAATCTATTTCTCAGAAGTTCAGGCTTTGGCTTACTAAGTTTGCTGATGATTGTAAACTAGATGCAATCATTGAGTCCCCCAAAGATGTTAACATATTACAGGAGGGGCTAACACAAATGACTGGTGCCAAAGTCATGGTCTAAATCTAAATGCAAAAAAAGTGCACTATTATCCCATTTTGCAAAGCAGAAATCCCACTAATCACAATATTGACAGCACCCCCCAGTGGTGCAAGATCTGGGAAGACAGGTTAACAGCAATCTGAACTTTGACCTTCAGTTTCCACACTGGTAAAGAAAGCCTTCTACACTGAACATCTCATAAATAAAGGTGTGACATTCCACCACTGGACCAGTAATCAAGGAGCCTCAATCCTTACCAGTGGCACCCGTGTGGGATGTACACTGGGAGGATGACAAGTACACACACAGTATTTCCAGATGCAGCTCTTTGCATCAAGTGAAATTTCCCTTAAGGGCACACAGAGATCACAGTCAGTTTAGGGCCAGTTTCTCCCTCTTTCTCTAGATCCCCTTTAAGACTCCCCACTGGCACAGCTATAGAGTTGAGATCTCAGCTGAGTGTCCAATCCAAGACCTCCAGCACATTCTCTGTCCAACCAGTGCTCTGTGTTCCTGCCCAAGTAGCTGACACACACACTCTTTGGGGTTTGATTTATACACACACACACACACACACACACACACACACACACACACACACACACACACACACACACACACACACACACACACACACACACACACACACACACACACACACACACACACACACACACACACACACACACACACACATATACACACACACACACACACACACACACACACACACACACACACACACACACACACACACACACCCCTGGGAAAGGCTGGCACAGGTTTACTAGCTGTGTCCACTCCTGCCCAGACTACAAGGCAGTTACCACTGCCACTGCCCACGTCCTTATCAGCTACATTAAGGCCCTTAACAAAGGGTGTCCAGTCTTACCGTTTAATGTCACTTCAATACAAATGGTAGTTTGACCAAGAGCAAGACTATTAGGAGTGGCCCACGGTGTCACCAAATAAATATGCAAGTACTCTCAGAACTTAAATATCTCTAGACAGATCAGCCCCAATAAAATATTTAAATATATTTAATAATAAATATTAAAAGAACAAGAAAATACTGTATATATTTAGTGACAGCAGAGTTCAAAGTCACAGGAAATGTTTAAAACAACATTGCAAGACAGTCTCAAATAAATAAAGGAAAACATCTAATTAAGCTTTGCTATATTCCTGACTATATTTAAGAGAATTACTATAACCTAGAAACTTACTTACAGAGTGCCGCTTGTCCAGTCAGGATCAAATAGACGAGTCTTTGTGGGTTCTGTTCAAGCAGCTTTATTATGTACAAACTCATCAGGATTGAAGTTTAATGACTTTAAGTTAGATAAACTTATAAACAAACTAGCTATTACAGTCATACATGCTCACTCTCTGACTGCACTCTAAAAATGGCACTGAAGCTAGCATGTGCTTGCTATTTATATGCATGTGCCAACCTTGAAATGCTTCTTAAAGATACAACACACTCACTTTATTCTACATCCTCCCTCTTTGAGAACTACGTCATGCAATACTGATGGCATCAGTTGACATCAATCAGAACAAATAATTCTTTGTCATGCAATTATACATAACTAGATACACATATATACAGTTATGTCCAGATCACTGTGCATTTCACACTAGGTCTGGAAATATGACCAAATTGTGTGACAGAAAAATTAGAATTAGGTCTAGCAACCGGGACTGTCTCTGCTGAATGTTCAACCTTAGGGACATCAGGAACATCATCAGGAATGGAAGTAAAAGTTAAGACACGTTCTCAAACAGGAACATTGTCTGGCTTGCTCTGAGATCTAGAGTCTGTATCACAGAACAATGCTGCAATATTGGTTCTGGTACATGAAGAAGATGTCTGCGATTTCTCCTCTATTCTGCACCCTCAGATTCTATGAAGTAAGATCTCGGCTCGGTACATATAACTGTTACTCGACCAATCCGGTCGAAACCTTTCACCATTTGTATCCTCACTCTCTTGCTTTCTTTCAATGGACAAAGAAATCTGCTCGATTTATCATAGCTGGAATTCTGGAAAGAATGCTTTATGAATAATTGGGCTCTAATTGTTCTGTTGTTCTCAAATTTAGGCTTCAACAAACTGGAACTAATAGGCAATGTTGTTCTGGTATGTCTAGACAGAAGTATCTGAGTAGTCGAGCCAAGTAAATTCAAAAATACGCCGGTATTATCATGCTTTGACCTCTCAAGTAATTGCTTTGCACTCTACTGTATGTTCAGCTAGTCCATTTGACTGTAGATATTCTGGACTGCTAGTAACATGTACAGTCCTATTCTCTTGCAAATGTCTGAAACAACTGATTAGTAAATTGAGTACCATTGTCAGAAATAACTTTGTGTGAACTGCCATGGACTGAGAAATGGTATTTCAACTTGGTAACAGCAGTGGACATTAGATTAAGCAGTAAATCAATCTCAAACCAGTTTGAATAAGTGTCTACCAAGACCAAGTAATGCTGATTGTTCTACTCGAATATATCAGTTGCTACTGTTGACCAAGGTAGCTCAGGAACTTGACTTAGCTGAAGTGGTTCTTTTTGCAAATGCAGTTTAGTACTATTGCATACTTGATCGATGTCTTTTACTAGAGAAGATCAAAAATGTTAGTTCTCTCACCCTTGTTTTGGTATATTCAGAACCTGGGTGACCATGATGCAAAATCTGGATATATTCATGTTGTAAGGAAGCAGGAACAACAATTTTAGGACCTTTGAAAATAATACCATCTTCCATCAACATCTCGTCTCTGTAAGGAAAATAAGCTTGTACTTCAGGTACTGCACTAGACGGCTTTGACAGTCATCCAATATTAATGTAGTGGGTGAGCTTCTGCAAAACTGGATCAAACTTTGTATCATCTTTCAGCTCATCAAGTCTCGTCGTAGAAAGCTTATGCACTTCCATGATGTCAAAGTAAAATTTCCCTGCATGAAGCTATTCTGTTGTACTTTTGGGTGATCTGGATAAGGTATCAGTCAGATTATCAGATAAAGAAGTTTGTCTTTTGTACAGACCAATTTGAAGTTATACATTTGCAATCTGAGCATCATTTTTTTGTAATCTCACTGGAGTTGAATGCATAGGCTTCTTTAAAATAGTAACTAGAAGTTGGTGATCAGTTTCAATCTGAATAGCTTGAACAAAGATATAATCATGAAACTTTGAACATGCAAATACTATTGCCAAAAGTTCTTTCTCAACATGAGCACATTGCATTTCAGTTTGGGTAAGAGTTCTAGATGCATAGGCTACTGGTATGCTCTCTTGAAGAATAACTGTGCCAAGACCAAATTTTGAAGCATCACAGGAAAGAGTGACTGGTTTATTGACATCATAGTAGCTTAATGTAGGTGGGGTGGCAATTTTCTTCTTAATGTCTTCAAATACCTTCTGGTGCTGTTCCATCAAAAACCATGTAACATTTTTTCACGTCAGCACTCTCAAAGTTGCTGTCAACTCACTGAAGTCTGGTATAAACTTGCCTAAACAGTTAACCATGCCAAGGAAACATTGTAGAACTTGAACATTATCTGGTACTGGCATCTCAAGAATGACTGATTGCTTGGACAGGTCTGGTCTCAAGCCAGTGCTGGTAAATAAATGACCTACATATGTAACTTCTGGTAGTCTGACTTCACACTATAGAGGATTGAGCTTTAAGTTCACTTCACATGCTCTGTCTAGAACTTTCTTAAGGTTTCTGTCATGATCTGCTTCACTATTGCCTCCAACCAATAAATCATCTACTATTATGGCACAAGGATAACCTGAAAAACTTTGCTCCATTGCACGCTGAAAGACTTCACTTGCAGAATTTATTCCAAATTGCATCCTGAGGAATCTATATCTACCAAATGGGTTACTGAAAGTAGTCAGTAATGGGGATTGTGATCATGCATCACTTGCCAAAAGGAACGTTTTGCATCCAAGACAGAAAAAACAGTGGCATTTGGTATTAGGACTGCGACTTCCTCAACTGTGCACATTGAATGATGCGGTCTGTTTAATGCTTTGTTCAAATCTCTTGGGTCAAAACATATTCTGATTTCATCTGAGCCTTTCTTGTGGGCTGCTACCATGGACAACACCCATTCAGTTGGATCTGTAACTGGACAAATTACACCTTGCTGTACCATTTTATCCTGCTGAGCTTTGACTTTATCCTGCATAGCTATTGGAACTCTTCTTGCTGGTCTGACCACTGAGCTGACCTTTGGGTCTAACGTCATAGAATACACAAAGAACTTTTCACCTAGGTTTGCCCAACTTGTCATCAAAAACATCAGCATACTCTGAGAAAATGGCTTCAGAAACATTAGAACTAGGATATGCGCTTATATGATGAACTTTTTGGTAAAAGAGAGCAAATTCATTCTCAAGCTGTCTCTGAGACCCAATAATGACTGCACAGGTCTTTGGACCACATAGAATAATAAGCTGTAACAGTTCCTAGACAAATAATATGAAAGTACTACGGAGCCTTCAGTCTGAATTTCTTCACCTCCATAAGCAACAGGTTTCACACAACTAGCCACATCGAGTTGTTCACCAGCCCTCACCTTAGCAAATATATCTGCTGATATAACATTACACTTTGAACCAGTGTCTACTTTGAGCTCAGTGGATTTACCATTGATATGGACAGTACAAAACACATTGTCTTTGCCAACAAATTCACTGCATCAACCTTTTCACCAATTACTGATATATGATCTACACAGAAAGTAGAATTGCAGCTTTCTATATGATCAACTTGCTTTTTTGAGTTACCCTGCTTTATAACTGTGTGAGGTTTACTTGATTTACAAAACTTTTGAAAATGGTTCCATTTTTACACTTGTGACATTGCTGACCAAATGCTAAACATTTCTCTCTTTTAGACTCATGATTGACCCAACAATTGTGAAAGTTAATGATAAAGCTGAATTTGGGTTTTGCTGACTCACTCTTGTACTGAGCTGAGCATGTCCTTTTCTTAGAACTTGCTGGCTTCTGCCAGCTACATATTGCATGCTGTCTACATTTGTTCTGGAACCTCCTGAAACCATGCTCTTGTTACTCGCAAGTGAACTTGTGTGCCTTTCTGTAACTTAATGGATTTGACAAATCTCGATAGCTTTACTCAACGTGAAATCACTGTTACAAAGCAAAATCTTTCTCACAACAGCACTATTAATACCACACACAAGCCTATCCTTTATCAACTCATCTTTTAAGTCACCAAACCGACACATTTTAGGTTTGTTTCTCAGGTCAGTAATATAAGTTGCAAAAGTTTCCCCTGGTTTTTGATCTCTTGTGTAAAACAAATGCCTCTCTAATGTAATATTTGTCTGGGGGTTACACATTTCTCTGAAGTTTTGCTTCAAATACCAAGGGTCTTCCCTTGATTCAGCCTGTACAACAATATAACAGTTTTCATCTTCTCCCTCATATACTGCTGGTGCATATATAAATAAATGCTCTCTTTCAATGACCTCTGACCCAGCTAGGTTTAGCAAAATGAATGCCCTGATGCTAGCATCGTTGTCAGAATAAGCTGCTTGTATAAAAATATCATACTCATGCTCAGCTATTCTCCAGTTCTCTGCAATATTCTGATCAAATACAAGTGGTAAGGGTTTTTGAAATCCATCTGCCATATTAGCACATACCAGTGAAGGCATTTACAAGTATGCACAAACACACAAACATATACATATGCCAGAAATTGATGCCAGTATTTGTAACTTTGCCCAATAGTAAATTAAGCCTCTGAATAACTGAACTTTGTGAAATAAGTCTCCCAGACACTGTGATACTCTTGAAATTACTGTACTATAAGAAATCACCTCTTATTAGTGTGAGAAACATTTCAAAGTAACTGCACTTTGCAAATAAACAGTACACAGCACTCTGAAACTTCCTCAAAATGGTGGTACTTTGCTAAATAATTCTTTACAGTGCAAGAAGCACTCTGTAATGGTGGCACTTTGTGAATAAACACACCCAGTACAAGAAACTTTTCAAAATGGCTGTATTTTGACTGTTCCTCACAAAATAATTGCACTTTGCACATAAATAAACTCTTCAAAATAAATGCACAGTAATAAGCACACACTGTAAGCACTTTACACACTTTGAGATACTTTGAATAACTCTAGTTATGCCCTAAATACAATATGAAATAGTAGTTATGCCAAAACACAGAACTTTGCCAAAAAACATGCAGCTGCCTTGCTTTATTAATGCTTAATGTGCCGTTTTTTGCCCTTATTATATTTGTTTTGCTTGTTTAATCTTTTTTCATGCCCATTGCACTTTTCTTGTACTTATTTTACTCTAAACATGCCCATTTGCTTTAAACATGCTCATTTTGCAATTCTGAGGTAATTGTGAACCCCTTATGTGGTTTTCTGATAATTGTTTCATAAAATGTCTTAATTTTAAACATTTTGTTTAATTAATAAACCTTTTGTGACTCTCGCTTGTTTAATAATGTGGTTTGTGCCCTTGTAATGCTCTGTTTTATCTTTTTTATAAAATAAATAATTTGTGCAAGTGTTCATTACCTTTGGTTCTTTTCTGGCCCCTTTTTGTGCTCATTTCTCTTAGTTTACCTTCACTGTTAACTTTGCACTTCATAGCTCTGAATAGCAGTCTCTGGAATCCAGGTTCTTACATCATGTTGCTTGTCCAGTCAGGATCAAATAGATGAGCCTTTGTAGGTTCTGTTCAAGCAACTTTATTATGTACAAACATGTCAGGATTGTGGCTTAATAACTTTAACTTTTAGATCATGGATAGAACCCACATGGTGAGAGTTGCAGGCATTACATCCAACTTTAAACCAGTTACAAGTGGCGTCCCCCAGGGCTCAGTCCTAGGACCCCTCCTGTTCGGTATATACTTCTCAGAGTTGCAGGCAAGCATAGGAGGACTATGGCTGACCAAGTTCAAAGCATAGGAGGACTATGGCTGACCAAGTTCGTAGACGACTGCAAACTAGGGGCCATAATTGATTCTCCGGCTGATACAGACACCCTCCAGATGGGTCTCACTGAGACAAATACCTGGTGTCAAAATCATGGCCTCAAGCTAAATGCCAAAAAGTGCATAGTCATCCCCTTTGGAAAAAACAAAGTACCCACAAACTACCACATAGGTGGTAGTCCCCTAAATACAGAAAATGTAATAAGGGATCTGGGGACCCAAGTAGATAGTAATATCTCCTTTGATAATCATATTGCCAAGGTGGTTAAAAAATCCTTCTATGTGGCTCACCTAATCACAAAATGGTTTGCATCTAAAACAAAAGAGGTTATTGTGCCTCTCTACTCATCACTCATTAGACCCATCATAGAATACAATGCCGTATTTGGGATGTACCTTACAAGACACCTGCAACAGCTGGAAAAACCACAAAAGTACCTCACCAAGAGGATTACTGGCCTCAAACAGTTGCCCTATGCAGCTCAACTCAAGAAACTTCACCTGTACTTGGTTGCATACCGCTTACTCAGAGGTGATCTCTACCTGACATGCAAGGCCATGTCCAACCCAGAATTGATGGACATGCTCCACCTAAAAAAAACAAATCCCAGAGAGCCACACGCTCTAGAGATATAGACCTCACCTCAATGATAAATAGGACATGCTGGAGGGATAGATTCCTATCCCAGAGACTCCCCATGCTTGGGAACAGGATTCCAGTATACATCAGGCAGAGCCCCTCACTAACACTCTTCAAGATAAACCTAGACAGGTGGATGGGAAACAGAAAATGTACCCCGGGGATCACTGCAGTGGCTCTGCTGATGAGTGACACAGGGAACTAATAGCTCTGCTGGACAGAAGCACAGGGAACTAATCTAAGGGGGTGCTGAAAGCCAACACATTCTGGCTAGGCTTATAAATGCTCTTGGGCTGAAAGCCTAGTACTTACCTATGAACCTATGAACCTATAAACTTATAAATGAATTAGCTATTACACTCATACATGCTCACTCTCTGGCTGCACTCTTAAAATGGCAGTGAAGCTAGCACGTGCTTGATATTTATATGCACGTTCCATCCTTGAAATGCTTCTTAAAGATACAGCACACACACTTTACTCTACACAGAGCAAGGCAAATGTGGTGAGTGGATCTTCTAGCTGATGTTGACAGGTCAAAGACAGAATACAGAATGCTGTCTCTCTCTAAGAGACTTCCCATATTAATGTCTCAAATATTACTGCTGGGATAGCTTGCAGACTGTCATACTTTCTTGTCATCTGACTATCCCAGATGAAAACCTCCACTGCTGGAATCTGGCAGTATTTAGCATCTACCTGTGAAAATACATAGACAAGGGCTTTTCCTCAGATCTATGTCAAATGGTGGAAGTCATAAAAACAATGTTCCACACCAGAGGTAAACCCCTCATTGGTAAGATCAGACCATAAACAAATTTCCCTGGAAATCCATATCCCGTCCCCACTCCCAGCCAAGGAAATCACTGTAAAGAATTTCTCAAAAGCCAACTTTGCACTTCTCAAGACTGAGGTGGAATCCTTCAAAGCCCCCGGGCCAGAGGATAATACAGCCCAATCCGCAGAATCCTTTACAAATGCATTCTATGAGCACCCACAGGAATGCATGGATCGTGCTATCCCAAATAAAACCAAGACTCACTTCTCCAAAAGCAGGAGACTGGTCTGGTGGACCCCGGCCATAAATAAGCTATACAACAGAAGGAGGAAGCTACTACATGACAGAGCAAAATCCCAAAAAGGGAAGGCATCTCTGATCAGTATTAGCAAGAAACTTCGATCCCTCATAAAATCATCAAAGGCCAGTTTCAAAAGAAAAATTGCCCTAGACACTAAAGATAATCACAAGGCCTTCTTTAGTTATGTCAGGAATATGGGTGGAAACTCCCAGATATGCTCTGAATTGTTGCATAACGGTACAAAATATAGCGAACCTACAGACATAGCCAACATCCTGGCAGACAGATTCAGTGCAAACTCCCCCCCCCTTCCCCCCCAAAGGAACAAATGCCTATCATAGCTGAATGTAACCTCCCTGACATCACAGATGCACAGGTGAAAGCTGCCCTCTCCAAAGCAAAAAATATAGCATCTATGGGACCGGACGGTGTCCCAGGCTGTGTCTTACACGAGCTCCAAGAAGAACTGAACCCTCACATTAAGTCACTGTTCAAACTTAGCCTTACTACAGGATATGTACCCAAAGAATGTCGTACAGCTACAGTGGTCCCACTCCACAAAGGTGGTGCCACAACGGACCCCGGGAACTATTGCCCCATAAACCTGACTAGTCTGGTCTGTAAAGCTATGGAGCATATTATCATGGAACTCATAAACAAAGACATTGGGAGCCTCCAGACACTGGACCCTACCCAATTCGGCTTTGTTAAGGGCAGATCTTGCCTCTTAAACCTAGTTGATTTCTTTGAAACAGTTACCAAAGCCATAGATGAGGGCAAGGTAGTCCACACAGCCTACCTGGACCTCAAAAAGCCTTCGACACAATACCCCACTCGGGCATCATAAATAAGCTTACCAGCTTAAATATCGACCCCTATATCACAAGATGGGTTACAAACTGGCTCAGAAATAGAACCCACATGGTCTGAATCGCAGGTGCCATGTCCGAATCCAAACCAGTTACAAGTGGCGTCCCACAGGGCTCAGTTCTGGGACCTCTCTTGTTCGGTATATACTTCTCTGAGGTTCAGGCTAACACGGGGGGATTATGGTTGACAAAGTTCGCAGATGACTACAAACTGGGGGCCATAATCGAATCTCCAGCTGACACAAGCATCCTCTAAAAGGGTCTCACAGAGATGGATGCTTGGTGCCGACCTCAAGCTAAATGCTAAAAAGTGCATAGTCATCCCCTTTGGGAAAAACAAGGTGCCCACAAATTACCACATAGGTGGTAATACATTAAGTACGGAAGAAGTAATTAGAGATGGGGGACCAACGTAGATAGTAATCTCTCCTTTGATAATCACGTTGCCAAAGTGGTTAGAAAGACCTTCTATATAGTCTACCTTATCACGAAAGGGTTCGCATCTAGATCAAGAGAGGCCATTGTGCCCCTCTACTGATCACTCATCAGGCCCATAATTGAATACAATGCCCCTTTTGGGATGTACATTACCCGGCACCTACAGCAAATAGAGAGACCCCAAAAGTACCTCACCAAGAGGATCATGAGCTACAAACAGATGTCCTATGCAGCTCGACTAAAGAAACTCCAGCTCTACTCAGTTGCTTACCACCTACTCAGAGGCGATCTATGCCTGATGTACAAAGCCATGTCAAACCCAGAATTAATGGACATGCTCCACCTCAAAAAATCCAAGTCCCTTAGAGCTACATGCTCCAGGGACTTAAACCTCAGCACAAAAATAAATAGGACATGCTGGAGGGACAGATTTATTTCCCAGAGGCTCCCCTCACTCTGGAATAGAATCCCAATTCATGTTAGACATAGTCCCTCGCTGACCCTCTTCAAGCGAAATCTGAACGTGTGGATGGGAAATCACAAATTCACCCCTGGGATCTCTTCTGTGTCCCTGCTAGACAGAGGCACAGTAAACTAATCTTAAAAGGGTACTTTCTGTGATCTACTTTACAGAGGCACATTAGGCTAATCTAATAGGGAGGCAGAAGCCAAATACACTTTGGCTAGGCTTATAAATGCCCTAGGGCAGATAGCCTAGTATCTACCTATGAACCTATGAACCTAATAAACCACTTCAAAGACAATACAGAAAGCTCTTTAGTTTTAGACATTGTGTCTCCTTTCTGCACTGAAACTGAAAGACATCTTTTTATGGCCTAGCCATAAAGTAATTTAATTTCAACTATTTTTCTTAAGTTTTGCAAGTTAACCTCCTGTATTCCAGTTTCTCCTGTTAACATATATACATTTAAACAGTTACAATAGTGTATGTACATTTCTGTTCTATTCTAGTAGGGTACAATGTGGATTTCAAAAAGCACTTTGTAAAATACCTCTCCAGAACACGTCTGTACAAACCATCTTATATGACGTACAGCTCTAATACATTTGTAACACAAATATCTTATATGAATCATGCTGATATTCACAAATGACATATAATTATTTACAAAATTCCAGATAGTTGGGCTGGCAGTATCTCCCTTCATGACAAAAGGCATTGCATCCAGGTCTAAGGATGTTATAACCCTGCTTTGCTTGACCATAATCAGACCATTAATAGAGTACAACATTCCCTTTTGTATGTACCTCACCAGACACCTGCACCAAGTGGAAAGACCACATAAATTTCCCACTAAGAAGATACAGGGCCTCTAAACCATGACCTACATGGATAGACTAAAAGTCCTGTCACTTTACTCTGTATCATATAGG
Source organism: Protopterus annectens (assembly GCF_019279795.1). NCBI lineage: Eukaryota > Metazoa > Chordata > Ceratodontiformes > Protopteridae > Protopterus > Protopterus annectens. The sequence continues at coordinate 155,691,764 of NC_056748.1, read as the reverse complement.
CTACTAAGAGGTGACTTGTGTCTGGCCTACAGGGTGGTGTCTGACTTTGACCTGATGGAAATGCTGCACATCCACAAATCAAATGACACTAGAGCCACTCGCTCTAGAGATCTCAACTTTGCCAGTGACATTAACAGAACATGTTGGAGAGACAGGTATGTCTCCCAGAGGTTGCCACTAATTTGGAATAAACTTCCAATTCATGTGAAGCAGAGCTCCTCAGTGACCCTATTTAAGTGCAGCCTGGACAAATGGATAGGTGACCACATATTCACCCCACGGGGTGGCACCCATGTCCCTTATGGACAGGGGTAGTGGGTGCTCATCTGTAAAGTGCATCCACCTGATCAAGGACAACTGAGGCAACCCAGGATTAACATGGCTAGGCGTATAAAGGCTGTAGGGCTGCTAGCCTAGTAACCGCCTATGAACCTATGTAAATGGATTACTGATATTGCAGTGCAGTATAAGGGGGGTACTGTACTCCTGAGGGTGTCATCTTTTGGATGAGATGTTAAACTGAGAACCTCATCTGCCTGTGCTGATTGTAGGTGCTGTGAGATCTTTTCCCCCAACCGGAGTTATTGAAAAGAGTAGAGGATAAGTTCCTTGATGCCCTGGCCAAATTTCCTTTAGTAGAATATGTGACAAACCAAAATTCTGCCAGCCCAGCTAGCTGGAATTTTGTAAATAATTCTATGTCATTTGTGAATATTGATATGATATATACAGAACTGTATGTTATGTACTGAGCTTCAAGAATGTTACCACAGCATACCCTGCTGGAACATAGAAGATTAACCTGCAAAACTTAAGAATAGTTGAGGTCAAGTTACTTAATAGCTGGGGCAGAAACAAAAGATGTTATCTCTCAGTTTCAGATCAGTAGCAGATACAATGTCTAGAGCTAGGAGTTTTTGTATTGTCTTGAAAGACAAGTAATTACTAGGTATAAATAAAATGTTTTTTTTTTTTTTTTTGGTTTATGACTTACTAACAGCTGCACATCTGAGAGATATGAATTTTTAAGAGAGATATGTTAAAATTTTGTTAAGTTTATGTTTAGCCTGGGAACTAAAATCAGGTGACAAAGAGTGAAGTCATCCAAGCTAACCCAGCAGTAATGTATGATATTAATTTAAGAACTCTCTCAGAGGGAGATGATGCATTTCATATTTTGTCTTTGACCTAGAAACATCCATCATCATCATCACATCTGCACTTGCTTGTAAGTAAGACTTAGGGCAAAGTATTTCTTTTAGATATAGATAGGAATATAGTAAAGATTAATTTAGATGTTTTCTCTATTTATTTGAGACTGTCCTGCAATGTTGTTTTAAACTATTTCCTGTGATTTTGAACTCTGAAGTAACTGTGTTTGTTTTCTGAGTATTGTCTTGTTCTTTTATTATTTATTATTAAATATATTTAAACCTGTCTTTGTGGCTATTTGTGAGACATACTTAAGCTCTTAGCATACTTGCATATGTATTTGGTGACACTATACAGGCCACTCCTAAATAGCCTTGCAAGTCTTGGTCAGACTACCAGTTGGATTAATAGTAACATTACACAGTACTGGGCCAGTACAGGGGTGTCACAGTATAAATACCTCAAATGGTCTCCCCTAAAAAGATGGTACTTTACTTTACAGCTTCTGTGGCATTCTTCTTTCATACACTATCCCTGACACTCTGTGCCAGTTGTCTGCTGCCCCTCTGATTCTAGCTTTGACCTGCCATGCAACCTGGTAAAGTTTCTTTGTGCCATCCATTGAGTCACTTTCTGAAAGTTGGTAGAGAGCCTCTGATGCCTTGTTCTTTGCTTTTGCAACTCCTCTCTTAGTCTTTTTGTCAGCCAACCAATATTCCTTCCTAGCCTGGTTTGCCTTTTCTGTTTCTCAATTTTTCCTGCACTCTTTCTTTCTCTTGATGACTTCCTAGATTTCTGCATTCTACCACCAGCTTTCCTTATGTACCTTATTTCCATACCTGGCTCAACCACATATTTGTTCTGTAGTCATCACACATGCTGTTTTGAGGTGCTGCCAGTCTTCTTCAACTCCATCTATTTTATCTTCTCCTTGAGATGCTAGAACCCCAGTAACTCCTTGAACTGTTGTGGTTTCTCTCCAGACAACTTCCAAGTCTTCAGCCTGGTCTGTGTTGACCTTAGAGCCTTCTTGGACCACTGCTTGCAGCTGATTGTGGAAACCACTGGTTTATGCTGTAGGCTGACTGTTTCAATGGGGATGACTTTGCAATCACTGATTCTAGCACAGTGCCCTTTCTTTACTATGAGGACATCTACCTGAGTTACATGTTGCCCACTTTTGTATGTGATCTTTGTGGCTGTTTATCTTTCTGAACCATTTGTTGGCTACCATCAAGCCATTTTCCAAACTGAAGTCTTGAATGGCCTCTCCTTTATTCCTGTTACCCCATCTGCTGTCTGAATGCACTCTTTTCCTCACTATCACACCCTGCTGAGACATATAGGAGGAGACTATGAATACTGCCCTATCATTACACTGGAGTCTGATTGCCATGAGTCTGTCACTAATTCTGATGGCATCTCTCACTGCCTTCTGAAGCATCTCTTTCACCATAATTACCACACCATTTCTATCCTGTCTTCGTCCTAGGTAGTAGACTCTGGATCCCAAGCCAAATGGCTTTGCTGCACTGCCCTTCCACCTTGTCTCCTGAATACATAGGATGTCAAGCCTCCTCCTTACCATCAACCTACATTGGATGTGGCAATTCTTAGTTCATGTTTGGCAGGCTGATTAATTTTACGTGCAACTTTTACTCAACAAAGCTATCCCAGGTAACCCAAGCTGGGCAACTGGACACTGGCCAGCCAGTAGCTTATCAACTCTAAAAACAAGCTAGCATGGTGGAATGTCAACATCAGTAGGCTGTATAACAAAAGGAAGACATTCATTGCAGAAATGAGGAGGTGCAATGCCCAGCAAGGTAAAAATCCTTCAACAACTTAAATAAACAGCTCAGGGGCTTAAAACATCCACTAAAGCCAAATATGAGGTAAAATTCTCTGCCCAGGCCAAGGACAAACACAAAACGTTTTCAGTATAAATAAATGAAAAGCTTTTAATTAAATCCACATATCCATCTTCATTTCAAAAGTAAAGAAGATAATAATGTGAGAGTTTTATACAGTGTTTACGGTAATTGGGGAAGGGACAAGTAATGGGACCCAGGAATGGCTGTGGGGGGCTGGTACATTACCCTTTCTGATGTCCCATCTGAACATGATCATGGGCGGCACAGTGGTGCAGTGGTTAATGTTATTGTCTCATAACAAGAGGTTCTTTGGTTCATTTCTCAGCTGGAGTGCCTTCAGTGTGGAGTCTGCATGTCCTCCCTGTGTTCACATAGGTTGCATCAGGGTGCTCTGGTTTCCTCCCATGTCCCAAAGACATGCATCTGGAGCATTTCTACCTGGGCCTCTTCTGAAAATAGGTTCTGTCCTAGTTGGACTTTCCCAGTCAACAAATGTTAAGCAAATAAATAAAGAAATCTGGCTCAGGTTGTACTTATCCATATTAAGCCCAGGATCAACTCAAACAACAAGCCACCATGAAGTAATCCCAACATCAGTATGTTGTATATAAAAAGGAAGAAATTCATGGTAAAAATTAGGAGGTTTAATGCCCAACAATGTAAAAAATTCTTTATCAACTTAAATAAGCAACTCAGGGTGCTTAAAACATCCACCAAAGCCAAATTTAAATACAATTAGTCTCCCAGGTCACGTACAATCAGAAATCTTTTTTCAGCTATGTCTGTAAGCTCAAACACTATACACAACAATAAACCAATTTAGTTGTAAAGGGTGCCGTCTATACAGCGCTGAAAGATATAGCAAACTTCTTGTCTGACAAGTTTAGCTCCAGTGTTATCCCCCTGCCAGATGCCCCCTCTGAAAATACTCACATCCCTAACTCCCTCAGCTATTACTAGATACCTGGTGCTCAAGGCAATCTCCAAGGCTAAGAACTCTGCACTGATGGGTCCAAATAATATCCCAGGATGTCTCTTTAATAGCATGCAACATGAACTATGGGTACTATTAGAAACTGGAGGTGGGTTTGGCATAATAGTTAAGGTCTTCACCTCATAGGCACAAGGTGCAGAGTTTGATTCTGACCTCACATTATTAGCTAGGCTTAAAATGGCCCTTCAGGGCAGTTAGCCTAGTATTCGTCTATGAACCTGTGAGAAGCACTATTTAACCACAGCCTCTAAAGAGGCTTCATGACAGATGAATGGAAGACTGCAATGGTTATCTTGCTACACAAAGACAGGCCATCTATGGACCCAGGGAATTACTGACCCATAAACCTGACTAGCCTGATATATGAAGCTATGAACAGAGAAATTATGGATATCCCAAATGATGACATAGGTAATCTAAAAATACTGGACTCAGAACAGTTTGGGTTTGTCAAGAGCAGGTCATGCCTACTGAATGTAGTGGACTTTTTAGAGATGGTCACCAAAGTGATGGATGAGAACAAAATGGTGCATACTGCCTACCTAGACCCAAACAAGATGTTTGATACAATACCTGACTTGGGCTTTGTAGAAAGGCTCACTAAACTAGGTATAAACCCTTACATCACCCACTGGACAACCAGCTGGTTTACAGACAGGAACCAAGAAATTAAAATAGGGGAGTCTTCCTCCACAAAAAAGCCAGTTACTAGTGGGCTGCCTCAAGGATTAGTGCTGGGGCCACTTTTCATTGGCATCTATTTCTCTGAGGTCAAGGCTAACATCAAGGGCCTTTGGCTGATCATGTCTGCAGATAATTGCAAATTGGGTGTAGTCACTGACTCCCCAATGACATAAGTATCCTTCAAGAAAGCCTGAAACAGACTAATAACATGTGCCAGAGTCACGGACTAAAACTCAGTGCCAAAAAGTGTATAACAGTATCTGTCGGAAAGATGGCCACCTCAGCAAACTGCTACAATGACAATACAATCCTAAGAGTCAGAGATTTGAGAATGCATGGAGACAGTGAGTTGACACTTTACCATCATGTGTCTGCTGCAGTGAGAAAGTCATCCTGTATTGCACAAGTTAGAAGCAGAGGTATGGCATCTAAATCCAGACGTCTCACTCTCCCATTGTATTCTGTTTTCATAAGACCAATCATTGAGTACAATGTCCCTCTCAGTATGTACCTGGCCAGGAGTATGCAACAACTGGAACATTAACCGGGATTCCTCACAAAAACAATACATGGTGTGGAAAACAAGCCCAATGCAGATAGTCTCAAAGCTGTGTCCTTATATTCAGACTCCTAGAGGCTGCTGAGAGGTGACCTATGCCTGGTCTACAAAGCGTCCTTCAATCCAGCCCTAATGGACCTGGTGTACATCTGCAAAACAAATAGCATCAGGAACATTCAGTCAAGGGACCTAAACCATGCCTGCAGCATAAATAGAATATGTATTTGTCTCAGAGACTGTCCCTTCCCTGGAATAGGCTTCCCATCCATGTGAAGCAGAGTTCATCCTTGCACTTATTCAAGTGAAATTTTCATCATTGGATGGGGAACCATAAATATATCCCTGGTCTGACACACATGTCTGTATTAGAGACAGGAAGCTTGTAAATGCTTGGTCACCAATGCCCAGGTATATGTACCACGCAAAACCCTTAGGAGCCAGGACCTAGCAAATTTTATTGGGAAGCATGGCTAGGCTTTAAAAGACACTATGATACTCTGATACTAAAGGGCTGTCAATGTGGAAATGCAACACTCCAGCAGTGCCAAGGGATCTATCTTCTCCAAGAAAGTCATGCTTCTCAGTAGATGAAATTAATGATTTTCTGTCATGTGTGTAATGAACCAGTCCACATATGAAACAGTCATACAGTAGAAGAGATAACAATAAATGTTAAGTCCCAGGATTAATAGTCGGAAACTACAAAAAGAAACTGAAGAAAATATGATCTTAATACAGATGCTATGCCCGTGTGTGTCATTCATATATATACATATACATATATATATATATATATATATATATATATATATATATATATATATATATATATACATATACATATATATGTCTAGATAGCTAGATATATAGCTAGATAAATAGTTGCACCACATTTGGTATACCTGTCAGCTGGTAGAATCATATTTGGCAGAATAAATTAGTAAAAAGTTCATTTGGTAGAAGATTCTTTGGGTAGAAGCATATTTAGTTGCATATATGTAGTTGTATTTTAAGTCTTAATTTGGAGTAGTTTACTTAGATGATTTTTACAGAATGAGTGTTGTTGTTCCTGGAATCTTTTGTCTGTGTTTTATAAAATTAGTGATGTTCTTTTCAGTTTGTAAGGGACATAGTCAGTAAATAGTGCTGGTGTAGGGAACTGTGGTCACTGTTTTCTGTGTTAAATCACTACTGTTGTGGTGTTTGTGTGCCGCCAGTAATTCCTGTGTTAAATCACTACTGGCATGGTGTCTGTGTGCCACCAGTGATTCCTGTGTTAATTCACTACTGCTGTGGTGTCTGTGTGCCACCAGTGATTTCTGTGTTAAATCACTACTGGTGTGGTGTCTGTGTGCTACCAGTAATTCCTGTGTTAATTCACTACTGCTGTGGTGTCTGTGTGCCACCAGTGATTCCTGTGTTAAATCACTACTGGTGTAGTGTCTGTGTGCCACCAGTGTTTCCTGTGTTAATTCACTACTGCTGTGGTGTCTATGTGCCATCAGTGATTCTTGTGTTAAAACACTACTGGTATGGTGTCTGTGTGCCGTCAGTGATTCCTGTGTTAAATCAGTACTGCTGTGGTGTCTGTGTTCCTCCAGTGAGTTCTGTGTTAAATCACTACTGGTGTGGTGTCTGTGTTCCACTAGTGATCCTTTGTTAAATCAGTACTGCTGTGGTGTCTGTGTTCCACCAGTGATTCCTGTGTTAGTTTACTACTGCTGTGGTGTCCATGTGCCATCAGTGATTCATGTGTTAAATCACTACTGGTGTGGTGTCTGTGTGCCACTAGTGATTCCTGTGTTAAATCAGTACTGCTGTGGTGTCTGCATTCCACTAGTGATTCATGTGTTAGTTCACTACTGCTGTGGTGTCTGTGTTCCACCAGTGATTCCTGTGTTAGTTCACTACTGCTGTGGTGTCTGTGTGCCACCAGTGATTCCTGTGTTAAATCACTACTGGTGCAGTGTCTGTGTGCCACCAGTGATTCCTGTGTTAAATCAGTACTGCTGTGTTGTCTGTGTTCCACCAGTGATTGCTGTGTTAGTTCACTACTGCTGTGGTGTCTGTGTGCCACCAGTGATTCCTGTTTTAAATCTCTACTGGCGTGGTGTCTGCCAGTGATTCCTGTGTTAATTCACTACTGCTGTGGTGTCTGTGTGCCACCAGTGATTCCTGTGTTAAATCACTACTGGTGCAGTGTCTGTGTGCCACCAGTGATTCCTGTGTTAAATCAGTACTGTTGTGGTGTCTGTGTTCCACCAGTGATTCCTGTGTTAGTTCACTACTGCTGTGGTGTCTGTGTGCCACCACTGATTACTGTGTTAAATCACTACTGGTGCAGTGTCTGTGTGCCACCAGTGATTCCTGTGTTAAATCAGTACTGCTGTGGTGTCTGTGTTCCACCAGTGATTCCTGTGTTAGTTCACTACTGCTGTGGTGTCTGTGTGCCACCAGTGATTCCTGTGGTAAATCACTACTGGTGCAGTGTCTGTGTGCCACCAGTGATTCCTGTGTTAAATCAGTACTGCTGTGGTGTCTGTGTTCCACCAGTGATTGCTGTGTTAGTTCACTACTGCTGTGGTGTCTGTGTGCCACCAGTGATTTCTGTGTTAAATCACTACTGCTGTGGTGTTTGTGTGTTACCAGTGATTCCTGTGTTAATTCACTACTGCTGTGGTGTCTGTATGCCACCAATGATTCCTGTGTTAAATCACTACTGGTGTAGTGTCTGTGTGTCACCAGTGATTCCTGTGTTAATTCACTACTGCTGTGGTGTCTGTGTGCCATCAGCGATTCTTGTGTTAAATCAGTACTGCTGTGGCATCTGTGTTCCACCAGTGAGTCCTGTGTTAAATCACTACCAGTGTGGTGTCTGTGTGCCACTAGTGATTCCTGTGTTAAATCAGTACTGCTGTGATGTCTGTGTTCCACCAGTGATTCCTGTGTTAGTTCACTACTGCTGTGGTGTCTGTGTGCCATCAGTGATTCATGTGTTAAATCACTACTGGTGTGGTGTCTGTGTGCCTCAGTTATTCCTGTTAATTAACTACTGCTGTGGTGTCTGTGTGCCACCAGTGATTCATGTGTTGAATCATTACTGCTGTGGTGTCTGTGCCACCAGTCATTTCTATGTTAAATCACTACTGCTGTGGTGTCTTTGCGCCATCACTGATTCCTGTGTTAAATCACTACTGCTGTGCTGTGTGCCACCAGTGATTCTTGTGTTAAATCACTACTGGTGTGGTGTCTGTGTGCCACCAGTGATTCCTGTGTTAATTCACTACTGCTGTGGTGTCTGTGTGCCACCACCACCAGTGATTCCTGTGTTAAATCACTACTGGTGTGGTGTCTGTGTGCCACCAGTGATATTTTGGGAGATTTTTCCATTGTCCGAGTTGGTGCAACCATGGATTTGGTATACATATATATATATATATATATATATATATATATATATACACACACACACACACACACACACACACACACACACACACACAAATTCAGTGGGTTTGGTGAGCTTTCTCCCCACATTATGGGGTGGAACGTGTGTTTTGGGAATTTATGCATTAAACTTGTAGTAGAAAAAATATTTGTAGATTCTACCAAATTAAATTGTTACCAAATGTGATTTGAATAATTTTTTCAACCAAACACACACACACACACACACACACACACACACACACACACACACACACACACACACACACACACACACACACACACACACACACACACATATGTATGTATGTATGTGTATGGGTTCCTTTCAAACAATCAAACTGGCAACTTTTCAAACAGAAAAAAGTACAGTTGTTCAAAAATCAGCTGCCCAGATGTACTGGCTTTTTTTCAGTGCATTATATATATTAATTTGATTATATATATTAATATGATTATATATATTAATTTGATTATATGTATTAATTTGATTATATATATTAATTTGATTGATTATATATATTAATTTGATTGATTATATATATTAATTTGATTATATATATTAATTTGATTATATGTATTAATTTGATTATATATATTAATTTGATTATATATATTAATTTGATTGATTATATATATTAATTTGATTATATATATTAATTTGATTCTCCTCATTCTTAACCAAGCTAACATCCAAGTAGTTGATCTTATTAGGAGAGAATGTCCCTGTAAATCTCAAAAAATCTGTTGTGCAATTTAAATGTTCAATAAACTGTTCTAACCATGCGCTTTCACCATCCCACAATAAAAAGATATCAGCCACAAAATGTTTATAAAACAGTACTTTGTTCCTATATTCAAGAGGTGCATTTCATATATATATATATATATATATATATATATATATATATATATATATATATATATATATATATATTTTTTTTTTTTTTTTTTTTTTCTTCCATTTTGCTATGACACTATTGACATATGCAGTCGCTATAGGCGTCCCCATAGTGACACCATTTATCTGATGATAGACAGTCTCCTGAAACAGAAAAAATGTTATTTAACACAATTTCAAGCAGAATACAGTACATTTCAATGTCCCTACCATGCATATCCGTATATTGGAATACAAATTCCCGTATTTCCTCAATGCCAAATTCTCTGTGGATAACTGTGAAGAGGGATTTAATGTCTAAAGTGGCAAATAGATAGTCTGAATCCTTATATGACTGGTAGCAAGCAGATAATTGGCATAAAAAATCCCTTGTATCCTGTATATAGCTTTTAACCTTACAGAGATACTTGCTAAACACAGACTGTAAATACCTAGATAAAGGTTCTGTAATCCATCCAGACCCAGAGACAATAGGCCTCATGGGTGGGTTGTATAGGTCCTTATGCATTTTCAATAGACCATAAATAATAAAAATTTTTGGATAAGGAACATTAAAATAATTAAAAAGTTCAATACAAATATCATCATTTATCTGTAGTTCATAGATATTCATATTAACTGTACCAATCATTCTAGAGATTTCAACAGCATTAATCTGAGCAAATGCAGTATTATCATTTAATAAATCCATCATTAATCACACATAATCATTAAAATTAAGAATGACCATAGCTCACCCCTTATCCCCTTATAGTTTGATAACTATTTCTGTATTATTTTCCAATTTTTTCAAAGCCTCATCTTCTTTAGGTGTCAAGTTAGAATATTTTCATACATTTCTATTAGCATATAGTGCCAGGATTTCTCTCACACATTTCAGAGAGAGGCGATAAGTGCAGGGGAATTAATAGGAATAAATAAGTTAGACTTCTTACATACCTATCCTGTAGATACATCAGAATTCTTAAAAATCATTTTCAGAGAAAAATTTCTTACAAATAATTTCAGGTCTGTAATGGCATCCACAATAGTATCAATTGTGCTTGGCACAAATTGTAGGCCTTTATTTAATAGACTCATATGGTCCTCAGATAGTTCAAGATTTGACAAATTTACAACTAACGAATCAGTTAACTGTTCTGACTGTTTCACTTGCTGTGGGTTACGGGACCTTTGCTTCGGCTTTCTCTTCCGTCCCTTTCTCTTTTGCGACTGGTTGATCTGCATCTCATTCTGTCTTTCTTCCGTACTGCGAGTACTTCTGGTAGTTTTAGTTGTATCAACTTCAGCACATTTGGAAAAACCTCCTGCTGCTGGATTGTACCATTCGATGGCCCGGGGCAGGATTCCACAGTAGTAGAGCCAGTTGGAATACGCTGTACAGCTGATTCATTCATATTCATGTTCTTAGCAGTTTGTTTCACGATCACAGTCTCATTCACAGTTTCATTAACTGTAAACGAATGCAGTGTATCTAGTGACCATGATGGTATAGGAAATGGAAACAGTACCTGCTATATCCGCTATATTACAACATATGGCAGGAGATTTCAAGGTTTAAAGGAAATTTTATCTAGTAATTGGGAGATTCTTACAGCTATGCCAAAAATGGCTAATACTGTGGGTCATAAACCTTCCTTTGCATATAAAAGATATGATAATTTGGAACAGAAGTTATGTTATAAAGACCAATCCACCAAACATGGCATGCGTACTATGAAACCAGGGACTGTCCCTTGCTATAACTGTGTTGCAATGTTATTAACAAAGATTGCGAATTTAAACATCCAATAATTAGTAAGAAGTTTGTATTCAAATGTCATGCCACTTGCAATATGTGTAATATTACTTATTTAGTAACCTGCATTAAATGCCCTGCCTTCTATGTTGGCAAAAGTTCTAGAAAGTTAAAAGAAAGGATTACAGAACATAATTCAGAAATAAGAAGAAAACTCAGTACTAATAATTTAACTCAACATGTGATGGAGTTCCTGTTCAGAGCCATAGATATTTGTTATAAGCAAAAGAGAGAGGGCATGATATAAATAACTCCTTGGAACTATGTGAATATGAGTGGATTATACATCTAAGTGCTGACCGAAATCCTGGACTTAATACAGCAGTTAGTATAAAACCAGTTTTAAAACTGAAGCAAATGATGCTGAAATGAATATATTATGGCATTGACTCTCAGTAAATGTTTCAACCTTTTGTTTACATTTTTCAAACTATGGCTGGAAAAGCTTTTCAATGGTATGCTATGTGGATAGCATACCTCTTTAAAGTTTTTTTTATGTGTGTTTTTAAATTAACTGAATGTGTATTTTGATTGGCTGTGTCTAAATGAGGTTTGTATTTAAACTTGTTTCTACCACTCCTTTTTATATGCACTGAGGAAGAGTTACTACTCGAAAGCTTTGTGAATTTTACGATAAATTGTGGTTATTCTACTTGAACCCTCTGCATGTCCGCCTTTTTGGAGTTTTTTATCTACATTTACTACTAATTCTCCAAAGCGGTTCACCATAGTGCTGGTTTGGTTTTGGACTGTTTTACTTAATATTAGACCTCCCAGGAAGCCTGTTCCCCCTCCTTGGGATCTTAATTTCATTCTGGAGAAATAGACTCAGGCTCCTTTTGAGCCTACTGTTTCAGCTTCCTTACAACATCATTCTTGGAAGACAGTTCTTTTGTTAGCTCTTACTTCTGCCAGACTGATGTCTGAGTTGCAAGTCCTTATGGCTTGTCTGCCTTTTTTGATATTCCATGAGGACAGGGTGTCCTTGCATACTAATCATTCTTTTATGCCCAAGGTGGTTAATGAGTTGTCACTTAATCAGTCTAATTTGCCTACTTTTTTCTCCTCTCCACAATCTGACAGTGAGAGGGTGCTGCATACCTTAGACATGCATACACAGCTCAGATTTTATTTGGATAAGACTAAAGCTATCAGAAAATCTGATCAGTTGTCCTTTTCCTTTCATCCTAGGTCTTTAGGATTTGCTGTTTCTGAGCAAACTATTTATACTTGGATTTCAAAGGCTATTTCTTTTTGTTACATTTTTCATGGTGAGAGCCTTCCTTCTTCTGTAAAGGCTCATTCTACTCTCATTCTACTAGAGCTGTGGCTTCTTATGCTGCTTTTTTCAAAGGATCAGACACTAATTCTATTCTTGAAGAAGCTACCTGGACTTCTGTGCATACTCCAGAGCTAGAGTTGGTTTTGATAATGCCATTCTTCATGGCTTCTTAGAGGGCTCTATGGCTGCTTCCTCCTCCCAAGTTTCTTCTTGATCGTTGGCACTCTCCCATAAGTGATGACTACTGCAGCGGTGAATTTAAGGACAGTACAGTTGTACAAAATCTTACCGTAATGGTAGGTGTCGTTGCTTTCACCACTGCAATATTCACTCTCTCTCTCCATCCTCCTAGTCTTTTTTCTTTTCCTGGATGTGCAGGTTCTCTTTGATTCTAATTGGACTGCTGTTTCTACCGGGGCAACCAGTTTTGAGGTTGGTATGCCTGACCATCACCTTTATGCCCAACTCTATGTGAGGAGCATGTGGGTGACATTCAGCGTACCTTATAGAAATGATAGGCTTTGGTGGACAGGCTGGACAACTGCTTTCACGGCAGAGAACTGTACTTTCTACAGATTACCATTAGGTTTAACTGCAAATTTGACATGGGATGACATAGTTTTCCCTGGTGCCTAGTAGCCTATAGATTACTGCTAGGTTTAACTACCCTTAGGCATGAGATGACATAGTTATCCCTGGTGTCTAATAGTTCTGTAGATTACCACTAGGTTTAACTGCAGTTAAGGCATGAGATGACAATTATGCCTGGTGTGATACCCCTGCACTTGGCCCAGAAATCAAGGAACCTCAATCCTCACCACTAGCACCAGTGAGGAATGTGCACATTGGGAGGATGGCAAGTACATACACAGTAAAGTACAATTTCCCTTAAGAGCACACAGAGATCACAGTCAGTCTGGGGATGGTTTCTCCCTCTCTCTCCAGATAGAGTTGCGTCCTTAGCCAGGGTTCCAAGCCAAGTCCTCCCAGCAGTCTCTCTATCCAATCAGTGCTTTGTGTGTCTGCCCAAGCAGCTAACACACACACACTTTGAGATTTGATTTATACACTGGAAAAGGCTGGCACTGCCACCAGAACCCCTACTTATCAGCTACTGTAAAGGCCTTTACAAAGGGTGACCAATCCTACTGTGTAATGTTACTATTATCCAAATGGTATGCGTGACCAAGACTTGCAAGGCTATTTAAGAGTGGCCTGTACAGTGTCACCAAATACATATACAAGTACTCTGATCTTAAATATCTTTAAACAAACCTGCCACAATTAAAAGGTTTAAATGTATAAATAAATATATAATAAATAACAAAAGAACAAAACAATGCTCAATAACTCAACACAGTGACTACAGAGTTCAGAATCACAACATTGCAGGACAGTCTCAAATAAATACAGAAAACATCAAGTCTTACTTACAGAGCAAAGCAAATGCAGATGAGAAGTGCTGAATATGGATGTTTTCAGATCCAAGACAACATACAAGATGCACAGACTCACTCTCTGCGATAGTTCTTAAATTAATAATACACATTACTGCTCGGTTAGCTGGGAAGACATAATTCTTGATCACCTGCCTTCAGTTCTTAGGCTAACAGAAATGTAGAATTTAACATTTTTCTGTGAAAAATGCTTATCTCTCAGAAGTTTGCCTAGAACTGGAAGTCATAAAACAATTAATACTTTTACATTTTAAACCTAGTAAGAAGCTACGGTGGTGCAGCGGTAGTGTTGTCGTCTCACAGCAAGAGGTTCTCCCATTTGATTCTCGGCAGGAGCGCCTTCTGTGTGGAGTCTGCATGTCCTCCCCGCAGTCGAGTGGTATTCAAAAGACATGCATGAATTGGTGTGCCTTTGTTGAAGGTTGGGCATCGAGCTGGCACCTCGGCACTGTAAAACAAATTCTACTGCCAATCATTAGCGGACCGGAGTTCCGCTGTGGTGACCCCTAACCGGGAAAAGCTGAAAGAAGAACATTTGAAACCTAGTTATTATTTCTGTTTCAAGACAATAGAAAGAAAGTTTTAGCTCTGGACATCCTGTCTCCTTGGTGCACTGAAACACAATAATAAAACAATTCACTTATTTTCTTAGAGTTTGCAAGTTAACTCTGTATATTCCAGCTTCTACCATGAAAGCACGCATTTGCACAGGCACGTAGTCCATATACATTTCTGTTCTTTTCCAGTAGGGTACACTGTGGTTACATTCTTGATGCTCAATACATAACATACAGTTCAACCAACACTTCTGCACCAGTAGTTTAATATACACAACATATAGTTCTCTTACATTTGTAAGGCAAGCCTATGGAACATATTAATATTCACAAATGACATTTATTTTTTACTTATTTTACATTTATTGACTGGGCTAGCCTAACTGGATACATGCCATTTTCAGTAGAGGCCCGGGGAGATAAGCTCCATGGGAAACAAAAAAATAACAAAAATATTTATATTTACAATGAACATTACAAGTTAACACAGAATTATCAAAGTGGTCTGAATACCTCACAGTGCAAAATGCAGGTACAATACAAAAATGCAGGTAGAATATATACTATAACCTGGGGAGACAAGCTCCGAGGATAAAAAAGAAATAAAAACATTTATATTTACAATGAACATTACAGGTTAACACAGAAATTATCAAAGAGGGCAGAATACTTCACAATGCAAAAAGCAGGTACAATACAAATTACAGGTAGAATACAGAATATAACAAAAAAGGCAACTTATTGTATAATTATATAAATAAAGAGTTGTCACACTATAAGTAAGCACAGAGGATGAAAAAAGGTTAGGTATAGGAAATGGACATATGATTACTTACAAAATTCCAGATAGCTGGGCTGGTAGTGTCACAGTTCTATATAAATCATATTAATATGTTCAAGTGACATATAATTATTTACAAAACTCCAGATAGCTGGGCTGGCAGCATTTCTGTTTGTCACACTTCTCCCCCAATGAGAACTCAAGCTAGTTTTTCAAGTGACTGTTAGAACGTTGATATAATAACAGAGGGGTGTGCAGTAGCATGGATGTCATGAAGGGTGTGAAGTCTGAAACTCTAATGTTCTGTCATTATTCCCTGACTGCAACCCTGAGTGATTTGTAACAAATGTGCTAGAAAACCACAATGTTAAGGGAAAATGACCAGATATATGAGGTGTGAATCTGGATAATCTGTGAGAATCTGTACAGTTGAGAGGTATGGCCACACCAGGATATGACCTTACAGGTAAGAAGAATACTGCACAGCCAGGAGATCCCCAGCCAGTATATCACCAAGGTGCAGGACCTTTTACACAGCTTCATCAGTCAATCAGCTGTAGCCACACCTCCCAACTGGCCAGAATGTGCAAGAATGTCTAGCCTTTACCTCATGATATAGGTCTGTGCATCATCCATCTTGTATTTCTCTGGTAAATAACTGTGATGATCCGATTATATCTGTCAGTAGATAATGACAAAATACAGTACAGTGTCAAACATTACATATGTCAGAAAATGTATTTTAAAACAAACCCTGTAACTCAAGCAACTCATACATTAATAAGAGCAATAGTTACAGTACCCCCCTATGTTTGGCCCATTGTTTCCCCATATTGACAGCCTATCTCCAGATATATTGCACAAACAGTTTGTAAGGTATGGCTGTAGCACACAACACCCAGAACTGGAGTACCGAAGTACAACTTTCCCTGGAATGGATTCCCAGACTTACTATAGAAAGTCATACTGAACATGCTCCTACACTTTGAGAAGTGAAACCCATGTCTGAAACCACATTGGACTATATATCTCTGTATTGTGAAAATGTCTTTGCATACACTCAGCTATGTAAACCTAACTGCCTCCACACACACCCATCAGACAGGATTACCCACAGTCATCTGTAGGTGGCACAAATTAGTGTATCTGCATTTGTTGCATGTGATACACACACATACACATATATATATATATATATGGGCAACATATTACAATATGTCAAGCATACACAAACATAGACAAGGGGAAGAAAGGGACAGACAGTGATAGAGTGAGACACACGGGGAAACACACACACACAGAGTGAGTCATAGACAGGGATACCCTGGATGGCATAGAGTGATGTCCTGCTACAGACAGTTGCATACCATTTGTGATGACTGGCATGTGCCAGCATGAAGATGAGATTCATTGTCTGATGGTACTGAGGTGGGGGGTTGGAATATCACATCACCTACCTGTGTGTGTGTGTGTGTGTGTGTGTGTGTGTGTGTGTGTGTGTGTGTGTGTGTGTGTGTGTGTGTGTGTGTGTGTGTGTGTGTGTGTGTGTGTGTGTGTGTGTGTGTGTGTGTGTGTGTGTGTGTGTGTGTGTGTATGTGTTGGGGGGCTGTCTGTAGGAATACATGTTTTAGTCCATTCCCACCCAGTATACCTCCCATTGCCCTACTTCACAAGATCTGCCTATGTCATTCACTGTAGAAGTACTGTTGGACTGGATTCTGGCCTATAAGCTCTGTGGTGTGTACGATAACTGCATAAGACTATAGCACAAATAACTATTTTAGGTAGGGGCTCTAATCTCAGTCCTAGCAAATGGAAAAGTGTGTATGTTTGTAGGTTAAAGAGTTTGAACCCATTTACACCCAGTACACTTCCCATTGCCCTACTTCAGCAGTCCTGCTGATGTCAGTCACCTTAGAAGTATCTGTGGGTAGCCCACAGCACTACAAGCTCTGTGGCATGTGAAATAATTGCATACCACTATAGCAGAAATAACTAGCTAGGTAGGGGTTCTGATCTCCATCCTAGCAAATGTAAAAGTGTGTGTGTTTGTGTGTTTGTGTCTGTAGGTTAAAGAGGTTGAGCCCATTCACACCCAGTAAACTTCTTATTGCCCTACTTCAACAGTCCTGCTGATGTCAGTCACCTTAGAAGTACCTTTGGGAAACCCACAGCCCTACAAGCTCTGTAGCACATACAATAATTGAATACCACTATAGTGCAAATAACTAGTTAGGTAGGGGCTCTAACCTCAGTCCTAGCAAATGTAAAAGTGTGTGTGTCTGTATGTTAAACATTTTGAGCCGATTCACACCCAGTATACTTCCCATTGCCCTACTTTATCCTGCTAATTTCAGTCACCTTAGAAGTACCTTTGGGCAGCCCACAGCCCTACAAACTCTGTGGCTCATGCAATAATTGCGTAACACTATACTACAAATAACTAGTTAGGTCAGGGTTCTAATCTCAGTCCTGACAAATGTGTGTATGAATGTATTTGTGTGTGTAAGTGTGTACATGTGTAGCTTAAAGTATTTTTTGGCCTCTCTCACCCAGTACATCACCCATTGCCATACTTTACAAGGGCTGGTGATGTTCCTCAACTTAGAAGTACCTTGGGACACCCTTCACCCTATAAGTTCTGTGGCATGTGCAATAAATACATAACACTGTATTAGCAATAACTAGATAGGTAGGGGTTCTAATCTCAGTCCTGGCAAATGTGTATGTGTGGGCACGAGAACAGTATATTGTGTGGGTGAGTGTTTGTTTGGGTGAGAACCATATCCATTGGGGGGCGGTTTTGCAATGTTTTGCTGTGGTCCACCAAGTACACATCACATTGTCCACTTTACAAGGCCCACTGTTGTTATCCACTGTACAGGTAGCTGTAGACACTCTGTAGCCCTATAATCTCTGTGCCACGTGCAATTACTATGTAACCATATAGAATAAATAACAAGATAGGCAGGCTTTCACATCCTTGGATACCATTCCTAGGTTTTGCAATTTTTTGCTGTGGTCCACCCATTACACTTCCCATTGTCCACTTTACAAGGCCCACTGTTGTCATCCACTGTAGAGGTAGATGTAGACACTCTGCAACCCTATAAGCTCTGTGCCATGTGCAATAACTATGTAACAGTATGGAATAAATAAGAAAGGTGGGCCTTCTAATCCTTGGATACCATTCCGCACTCAGGAATCATAGATAAACACACTCAGCTAGGCATCAACCCCTATATCACTAGTTGTCTTGCTAAATGGCTCACAGATAGAACCCACAATGTGAAAGCAGCGGACTCCATGTCAGACTGCCGAGCAGTCACGAGTGGAGTCCCACATGGCTTGGTCCTGGGTCTCCTCGTGTTTGGTATTTACACCTCTGAAGTCCAGCCCAACATGGAGGGACTCTGGCTGACAATGTTTGCAGATTCCTTCAAGATGGGTGCTATTATCACCTCCCCACATGATGTTGACACCCTGCAGAAAGGCCTCACTGAAACCTACGACTGGTGTTAGAACCCTGGTATTTAGCTCAATGCCAGAAAATGTGCTGTCATCCCCTTTGGGAACAACATGTTTCCCATGAATCACCACATCAATGGTAGTCCACCGAACACTGAAGTCATTATAAGAGAACTGGGAACACAGTTGACAGCGAGCTCTATGTTGACCACCACAGTGCCACTGTGTTCAGAAAGTCCTTCTATGTGGCACAGCTCATTACTAAGGGTGTTGCTTCCAGGAAGTAAGAGGCAATTGTCTCCCTCTACTCTCCCATCATTAGGCCAATTAATGAGTACAATGGCCCATTTGGCATGTACCTCACTGGATTTCTGCAACAACTGGAGAGGCTGCAAAAGTACCTCACAAAGAGGATCCTAGGCTTTAAACACCTGTCCTATATGGACATACTCCAATAACTCCAACTATTCTCTGTCTCATGTTGGCTACTTAGAGGCAATCTCTGCTTGACTTACAAAGCCATGTCTGACCCAGCTCTGTCAGGAATGCTACATCTAAAGAATCCAATCCATCCACACCACCTGCCCCAGAGACATCAACCCCATTTCCACAATCAACAGAACATGCTGGAGGGACAGGTTCATAACCCAGAGACTGCCCACACTATGGAATAGACTTCACATACATGTCAAGCAGAGCACCTCACTGGCCCTCTTCAAGAGAAATCTGGATGAGTGGATGGGGAATAGAAATCCCACCCTGAGGATCACTCCAGTGGCTATACTCTTTAGACACACTGAGGACTATCATCAGGTGGCATGATACCAGGGTAATCCTATGGGCTAGGCTTGTAAAGGTTCCATGGCCATTCACCTAGTACACACCTATGAACTATGGATCTTAGTACTGCCAAACGTGTGTGTGCATTAGTGAGTAGAAAAGTGTTTGTGAGTGTGTAAACATGTGGGTGAAAGTAGTTTGAGGCACTTCTCACCCAGTGCACCTACCATTGCCATACTTTACAAGGGTTGGTGGTGTTATTCACTATATAGGTACCTTGGGACACTCTTCACCCTATAAGCTCCTTGGTGCGTGTGGTAACTGCATAACACTATAGTACCAATGACTACATAGGTAGGGGTTCTAATGTGAGTCCTGGCAAATATGTGTGTGTGTGTGTGTGTGTGTGTGTGTGTGTGTGTGTGTGTGTGTGTGTGTGTGTGTGTGTGTGTGTGTGTGTGTGTATAAGTGTTTATAAGTGTGTATATTTGTAGGAGACAGGATTTTGAGGCCTCACTCTCCCAGTACACTGCCCATTGCCATACTTTACAAGGGCTGGTGATGTTTTTCACCTTAGAAGTACTGTGGGACACTCTTCACACTTTAAGCTCCATGGCATGTGCGATAAATGCATAACACTGTATTACTAATAACTAGATAGGTAGGGTTCTAATCTCAGTCCTGGAAAGTGTGTGTGTCTGAGAAATGTATCCTGTGTATGTGTCTGAGTGAGAAGTATATCCATTGGGTGGTGGGTTTTACATTTTTAGGCCATGGTACTCCCAGTACACATCCTAAGGTCCACTTTACAAGACCTGATGTCTCCATCAACCATAGAGGTATCTGTTGACTCTCTTCAGCCCAATAACCCCCGTGCCATGTGCAGGAACTATGTAACAGTATTGACTGACTAACAAGATTGGCAGGACTGCTAATCTCAGTTCTGGCAAATGTGTGTATGAGTGTATTTGTGCTTGTAAGTGTGTATAACTGTAGGTTCAAGTATTTTGGGTCTATTCTCACCCAGCAAATCACTCATTGCCATACTGTACAAGGCCTGGTGATGTTGTTCACCTTGGAATTACCCTGGGACACTCTTCATCCTGTACGCTTTGTGGTGCATGCGATAAATGCATAACACTGTAGTAGCAATGACTACATAGGTAGACATTCTATTCTCAGTCCTAGCAAATGTGTGTGTGACAACAGTATTGTGTGTGTGTGTGTGTGTGTGTGTGTGTGTGTGTGTGTGTGTGTGTGTGTGTGTGTGTGTGTGTGTGTGTGTGTGTGTGTGTCTGTGTTTGAGTGAGAACTATATCCATTGGGTGGCAGTGGTTTACAATTTTAGGCCATGGTACTCCCAAGTACACGTCCAAAGGTCCAATTTACAAAGACCACTGTTCACATCCATTGTAGAGGTATTTGTGGACACTATTCAGCCCTATAAACTCTGTGCCATGTGCAACAGCTGTGTAATGTTACGGCATGAATAACATGATAGGCAGGGCTGTTAATGTCAGTACTGGCAATTTTGTGTGCATTGGTATGTATAGTAGTGTTTGTGAGTGTGTAGACTCATAGGTAACAGTCTAATAAGTCCTTCCACACCAAGTACACTCTCCATTGCCATACCTCACAAGGACACATGATGCTATTCTCTTAACAGGTACCTTGGAACAGTCATCACATTATTAGTTCCGTGCCACCTGTGATAACTGCATAACAATGGAGTACCACTAACTAGATGGGTAGGCATTGCAAACCCAAAACTGGCAATTGTGATCCTGTGTGTGTGCGCGTGTGTGTGTGGGGGGGCAGTATTCTCTGTGTGCTTGGTCAACACACTATCCTCTGGGGTGTGGTTTTTACCAATCTGAGGGGTCTTCCACCCACTACACTTACCATCGTCCACTTTACAAGGGCTGTTGATGTCAACCACTACAGACTTACCTGTATACACCCCTCAGCACTATAAGCTCTGTGGCACATGCAATAACTATTACACAGACCTGGTAAATGTGTACATATACAGCTGTACCTCAGCTCTGACACTGTCAATCTGTTTCCATTCTGCCATACTCCACATTGGTAATATCTGCAGGGCCACAGCCCGCAGACACACAGACACCTGACACACAAACAGAATACACCATGTCAGACTACATTCAGTCAATGGTACTAACAGCAAAAATGCATCATGGCTAATAAGCTATATACACTTGTATGTGTACCCATAACAAATGCAAGCAGACAGCACCTTACACAGCAGTATATAGCTACACTGTAATATATTTACCCTGTGCATCAGACCCATATTAGCATGCCCTGCATTGATGGTATGGATGATAGGGATGTGGGACAGGTATCATCATATGCACAGGGTGTGGTGTGGGTTTACCAGTGGCCTAGGCTGGGCCAAATGGTTGACATCATGTGTGTGTGTTTGAAAGGGTATTCTATAAATAGGCTGTGCAGACATGCTGTGTGTGTCTGGAGATGACCTGCCTATGATACAGATGTGTGTGTGTATGTATGCACACAGTCACACCATGTGGCTGCCTTACACAGGGGTATGTTGGACAGCTGTGGACCATACATGGCAGGGTGTACAGTTCACCTTCTCCAGCTACAGAGACAGGAACTCATCCTGCCAGGGGTCTCACTGGCACCATTAGGCACAAGGCCAGATGCGGTACTGCTTCCCAATGGTGACTACTGTCTGCTGGACTCATGTCCCTGACATGACTGGCCAGGAACGCGTGTCCATGGACTGTTCCATTGTGGTGTGGACATCAGCCCCCCCTTCTGTAGTGCTGGTGGTACTGCTACTATGGGAGTGTGAAGGTACATGGCTCTGTAGACTCTCAGCTGATGTTGGTGTTGACCTACATCCATGTGGCTGATGCCCATCTCCCATCACATGCTGTAGCACAGACATGCCATGGTCGAGGATTGCCACGGTCTCATCCTGCTGTCTATTCATGACCTCAGTATTTTGATGTGTGGCCTCAACAAGGTCATGTATGTCACCACGTAAGCCAGGAAGAGTTGCACCAAAGACCCTCAGTATTTTTCTGCTGTGGCATGTGCGACAGTGTCTTGATGGGCAGTAGTCCTCCTTCGAGTACCCCTGTCCATCTACCTGTGTGGGACCTCGCTTGCACTCTGGCTATGGCTAGTGGCTACATTCACACTTGCCATAGTCACCACACTAGTCTGTTGCATGCCACCACTTGCCAACTGTCCATTATCTATGGCTGCTGGGGATGGGGTATGTATTGGCATTGTGACTGTGTGCAGGGACATTGTAGATGACTGTGGGATGCCAACCAATGGCACAGATTCAGCCTTGGACAGCTCCACCTGTGCCCCAGTATGACCACTATCATTGACAGAGTCTGCAGAGACACTGGCATCAGATTCTGAGTGGGAGGGACCATAACCACCATATCCACCTGTGAGGGGAAGGCAACACATGTAAATTATTACCTGCACTATAAGGTTTTCTGGTACACACACACACACACACACACACACACACACACACACACACACACACACACACGGACACACACACAGACACACACACAGACACATACAGGTGAGATAACAGAAAAGCATTACACAGACCACACAATAGCCAACTGGTGACATTCATGATACAGTCAGACCACAACATACACACTCTGAACAGGCCCTCAGCATCATCCAGTGCAGCCCTTTCCACTTACTGTTACTACTAATACACACCTCTGGGATATGTGAGTAATGTTAGTAGATGATGTGCCTTCACCTAGCACACACTGCAGCCATGTACACATTATTGCTGTTGACCTACATAGCACAATGGCAACTCCTACAGAGCATACCTCTCAACTGTACAGAGTTTCACTGAATGTCTAGATGTTAGGTCTGTTCCTTATAAATCTTGTATTTGTCTGACACATTACTGGGATGATCTGAGGATTGGCGTCACTAATTAATGACATAATATGAGTTTCATACTTCAAAACCTGAAGTAAATGTATGTTAAAACAAAACTGGTTACTCTAACAACCTTCTAAGCTTACAGTGGATATAATAAGTGTACACACCCCTGTTAACATGCCAGGTTTTTCTGATATATAACATGAGACCACATAAATCATGTCATAATGTTTCCCACCTTAAAGGTGACCTATAACCTGTGCAATCCAATTGAAGAACAAACGCGTTGGTTAGGGGTAACATATAGAAAATGAAATACATAGGCTGGTTGCATGAGTGTGCACACTCTTAAATCATTCACTTCAATGGACCTCAGGAAGTTTACACTGTAACTTCCAATGGGCGGAGCCTAAACCTTTTAACAGAATCAAATTATGTCTTCGCATTTCAAACAAATATTTATATCCCTGGAATCATAGGGGTTATGAAAAAGTATAAATACCAAACTCTTCAGCACAAACTATTTTTATAGTGTTAGTATCTTTAGGTTCTAGGTCTTAAACTGAATTTTATATGTCGCAGTAAACATATTACATTTGTAATATTTTGTAAACAATTTACAATATCTCAGCAACCACTCAAGTTACACACATACTGTCAGCTGCATCTTATTTATCTAGCTAAGCACTTTCATACGTGGCTAAGGAGTTCTGTCTGTGTTATTTGGTTGTTGAGATATTTAGAAAAATGTGAAAATTATATCTATATACATTAATATCATAAAAACAACAGTTAATATCTATTTACCTGCACTAGACAGAGGTCAAATATTAATACAGTTGCGTTTGGTATTGTGTAAGCTTTAACATGAAAAGTTTTAAAACCTTGTACATAGTATGGTTTTGGAATTATTGATGCAAATATGAACCAGCAATATTTGATGCCTAGAGGCATTAGTAGGAGTTAACTGCAGATGCACCTGGAGGCGTCACTCGGATGTAATGAGTTAAACTAATACTTTGTTAAATCAAGTTTTGATTTAATTACAGCAGTCAGTCCTCTTGGGAAGGTGTCTATCAGCATGGCACATCTTGACTTAGCAATATTTGCACACTCTCCCTTGCAGAAGCCCTCCAATTCAGTCAAATTGCAAGAGCATCTCTTGTGCACAGCCCTCATCAGGGCACCCCACTGATTTTCTATTGGATGTAGTTGTGGACTCTGGCTGGCCCATTCCTAAATGTTGATTGTCTTCTGGTAAAGCCATTTTGTTTTTCATTTGGATGTATGGTTTGAGTTATTGTTGTCTGGAAAGATGAAATTCCACTTCATCTACAGCTTTCTAGCAGACACCTGAAGATTTTGGGCCAAAAGGGACTGGTATTTGGAAAAGTTCATAATCCCCTCCATCTTGGCTAAAGGCCCACTTCCAGCTTATGAACAGCAACCCCAAAGCAGGACACTGCCATCACCATGCTTCAATGTGGGAATGGTGTTCTTTTGGTGATGCACGGTGTTGTTATTGCACCAAGCAAACTTTTTGGAATTGTGGCCAAAAAGTGCAATGTTGGTCTCATTACACCATGACACATTTGCCACAGGCTTTTAGGAGACCTGATATATTGTTCTTGAGAATTTAGCCAGACCTGGATGTTGTTCTGTGTGAGAAAAGGCTTCCATCTTCCAACCCTACCCCACAGGCCAGACATGTGGAGAATACGGGAGATTGTTGACACGTAGTACACAACCAGTACTTGCCAGAGATTCCTGCAACTCCTGTAGTGTTGCTCTAGGTCTCCAGGCAGCCTTCCTGACCAGTTTTAGTCTTGTCTTTTCATCCCATTTGGAGGGATGTCCACTTCTTTACAATGTCACTGTTGCCCCATATTTTCACCACCTTTTGATGACTGGCTTCACAGTGTTCCATGGTATATGCAATGCTATGGAAATGTTTTTGTACTCTTCTCCAGGCTGATACCTTTCAACAAGAGATCCCTTTGATGCTTTGTAAGTTCTATGTGCACCATGGCTGTTGCTGTAGCAGGCAACTGAGTAAATGTCAGGAAAATCTGAGTAGGACAGCTGACTGGGACAACTGACCATTATTTTGTGTTAATCATAGAGTCTCTGTAATTGATGACAGATGTGTACCGAAGAAGACATAATGCTGTAATTATATAGAAAGCTGCTTCAACACAGTATTAGCTTCAGCCTGTGCGCACTTATGCATCTAGGTTATTGTACATTTTGTTTTCATAACAGATTTGTTTATTTTCCAATTGAATTGTACAGGTTATAGGTCACATTAAAGGTTGGAAGAGTTTGGAAATGTTTTATTGTGGTCACATTTTTGTATCTCACAAATACCTGGCATTTTAACAGGGGTGTGTACACCTTTTATATGCACTGTATAAGACTAATTTTTAAAATATGTCCCCAGTTTTGGGCCTTTGTTTCCCCATTTTGTCAGTCTTTGTCCAGATGTCTGGCAATGACACGTTGTGAGGTATGCTACAGAAATGTTACATCTCCTGAAAATCGGTCCCTGTGATGACCACTGTGATGCAATGCAGTTAACCCCACCACCAGTGAACATGCATGTATCTCAATATGGCCAAGAGTAACAGTTGTGTTCATGGTAAAATGCATGACCTTAACATGCCTGGGGTACTGGTGAGCCACAACAGGACAATCCCATACTCACCGGCTTCAGGCTGCTATCCCACACCCAGACCAGAGGTACCTATGTAGTTGTGGTGGAGAGGTATTGTCAGCAGACTCACATGTGGCATTGGTACAAGATGAATGCTACTTTTCTGCACATTTATAATACAAGCTCTGATACTACACAATTTGCTGTCCTGCACCATATATGTGCACTTGTGTGCATTACAAAACCCCACCCACAAATGCAGTTAGACCTGACATATGGATCTAGATACTCTACAGAAGCCAATATGACTGCTGCAGTATTCAATTGGTGTGCACTGAGGCCTTATCTGGACGCTCCTTGCCTGTTGCCTGGGTGCCACCCACCTCCACGACTTGTGTTTGTTGGCTTTGCTGGTGTGTGGTGGCCACCCCAAGGTTTGGCAAGGAGCTCCTCTGTTGATATAAGTGGGGCCTGTGTGGCAGGACCCCCACCTGTAGTGATATGGTCCCTGGCCATGGGTGCAGCCCTTTGCCGGGCACGGCATATTAGCTCAATCGCCCGATGCCTGATCTAATCGTATGTGCATCCATGGTGGTCCACGTTGTTAACTCTGTGGACAAGGTCATCCCACAGGGCAGTCCGCTCCTACAGATTGTGTTGGTCATGGCCAAACATCACCCCATGGTGCTGGATGATGGCATCTGTGAATATTGCATTTTCAGCTGCAGTATATGCTGGCTGTCTTGGCTGCTCCATGTCACCTGGAAGACATAAACAGGGAAACACATCACAGGACCTCATACATTGGTCAGAGTTATTTACAGAACCTGTATATCAACATTGACTATCATTAGCCACCACTTACAACCACATCATACCCCTGTCATCTATCAGCACAGTATGAACTTGCATTGCACTCCTGGTCCTGATGTGTCATGTTCCCCCCAATGAGGGCCAGTAAATTGCATAATCCACCATTCATCATTCACCTTTGTGTAGAGGGATGACAGTGGCCATCTTCCTTGCAATTGGGATGTCAATGGTGCTCAGGCTTTGCTTGTGTACAGTGTGTAATGGAGCTGGAAGCATATGCCTGAGTTCATGTAGGATGCAGACAGGGATGTTATCAGGTCCCATGGAGACTTACTTTTGTTGACTTTGATTAGGCATTATGGACTTGCTCCCAGATGATGAGGGGAGAGGTGCAGGTGCTGTGCATATCCACCTATACTGATGGTGGGACAGGGGGGAGATGTATTCCCTTAACCAGTCTGCAGTGGATTGGCTATAGCTTTGGTGTGTGTATATGTGGTGTGATTGACCACCATTACTGGGTGGGTTGGGTTGTTGCCTCTGAGATTGAAGACATATGTGAAGACGGCCTTGTGATTGGCCTTGGTGGATGTGTCCGATTCGTACTCATAGTTAGCCTTACAGTAATTCACCTGTGACCTGATATGCTCAGTCAGACAAAGGATGACTTGCTTCCAAGTTGGTGCCTGCTCCTACTTGGCCCTGTACAGCCAATATGGCAACCGATTATGTGGTTTGTGTTTTGCTGCTGTCCAGCAAAGGGGATTGCTCTACCTTGGTTGAGGCAGGTTTTACGCGTAAGGCATTGGTGAGTCCAGACAGTTATGTAGGTGGTCATATAGCTGTTTGTAGTAGGCATGGACACAAGGTCATAACACGGTTGGACACCTTTAAAAATGTTAACCTGATAATCATGCTTATTCTAGTACCCATGTCTGTGTCAGGGCAATGCAGAAACCATTAGCTGTAGAAATTTATGTCTGTTGGATGCACAGAAACTAAGATTACACATGTGTACAAGATGTATAGCTTATTTACCTGACATTTTGTATCTCATGTCTGTTGTTATGAGGCTTCCAGGTACACCTACTCATACAAACATGTGCACAGGTAATACCTGATATACATTTCTGTTCTATGTCAGTATTGACACACTGTATTTACACTCTTACACCTCAGTCATACCTCTAAACCCATTAGAGTAGGATATCTGGAGAATGTCACACATAAATGGGGGGCAATGGCCAATCATTAGTGACACTTTATTAATATTGCTGTAACACACGTAAGTCAGATGATAGCACAGTAGGCTTTGCATTCAAAGAAATACCCTGGGGATGTCCAACACTCATATGTATGCTATTATGTCTAATGTCAGTCTTCACAGATTTGCCAAAGATTTGCCAAACATGACACAACTCTGTGAGTAAATGGCTGCAAAATATGAGGCACACATATGGTCAGTGTGCATAACACTGGACAGTTGAATGGTATGAGCTCAGTATATCACATGCAGTTCAACACACATATCTGCAACAGTAGTTTACTATGCACATATCCTGTATAAGTCTCTTAGATTTGTGAGACAAAACATGTGTATCATAGTTGTATTCACAAATAACATATGGATATTTACAACATCCCACTAGCTGGCCTAGCAGTGTCACAGTCAGTATTGTTCAACAGACACTCCAGGAGTAGTCATATGTGAGCCATCCTTTCCTGGGGTGAATGAGAGGCCTGAGCTGAGATCTATGTCACTGCAGACAGACCCGGGCGCTATGACCATAGGTGCTGATCAGCAATATATCAATAGAGCAAGTCTTGTTGAGACATATCTGTTAAACTTATTTCCCATTATTACATACCCCTACTGCATTCCATTACAAGCTTACTTGATTGACATACTTTTTTTCCCAAGTATAGTTGGTTTGCTTCCAGTTTCTGTTTGTTTGTTTTTGTTTGCCTGTCTGTCTGTCTATCTCTCTCTCTTCCTCTCTGTCTCGCAGAGATTTCTGGTATACATTTGTTTTGCATAGGCAGCAGCTTCCCTTTTGTAGGTAATGTTCATGAACAGCTGATGGCCTGTGCACCAATTGGTGTCCCTCACTTGCTAACTGCATGCAGAACAGCTGTGTTGTTATTCCAATAGCCAATGGAATTGCAACACACTCCTATAATTGAGTACTTCATGTGGGCATTGCCCCTTTTCCTTGCCTGTGAGGGGGACATCATGGAGGTGTGTGAAGAACAGCATCACAGAGGATAGCTGGAAATACCTCTTACAATGAAAATGTGGAGACAACCCAACAAAATGAGGGAGAAGGTTCCAGACCTAGGGAAATAATGTAAATATTACTGTTATAAAGTTTATAAAGTTGGATTAATGCTAGTTTAACAGGGTTTGTGTGGTCATGGATTTTCTGCGTGATATTAAGTCTGACAGCGTTATGTGGTTGACATAACTCTCAACTGTAGGACTATCTACAGAATGGCCAGAGGTTTTACTCCTATGTTTGGTCTCTTCCTCAGATAGTTTTTGTCCTTGGCAAATCAGTAACATACTCTGGGGATTGCAGTCATTAAATGCTAACATCCATTTGTGTTTCTGACTTCATATCCCTCAGAAAAGATATGTTGCAACAAACCCTATAACACCAGCAACATTCTCAGATTCAAACAACATTTCAAATATGCCCCTGTGTTTGGGCCTCTGTCCCTCAATTATGTCAGGCTTTGTCCAGCTGTCATGCAGTAAGAGGTTGATAGGTATGGTATATCATTATTTACTGCCTTCATTCCTGATATCATCCCAGTGATGTAGCAGAATGCCAAACATGTTATGAGGTAGAGGCTATATATATATATATATATATATATATATATATATATATATATATATATATATAGGCAAAGCCTGGATATTCTGTGAGGAACTGTACAGTTGAGAGGTCTATGTAGGTCTTGCAATTATTAACAAACTGTCAGGATTGTGTAGCAGTTTAGTGTGTAAATGTTAGTTGGGCTGTGTAGGGAGGGGGATAGATGTAAGTTTCATGGCTCCTTTTCTATCTGACTGTGTATGCCACTCCAGTTTCTGGTGGTCTGTTGGCTGTATTTGTTTGTAAGGGCAGACTGAGACATGTCCCATACCACCTCAGGATTCCTACTACTTTGTGAATTGGGCCAGTATGTGTAGGGGTAGTGTGTGAGTGGCAAACATGATATTTTTGTTCATACAGTCATTATACTCTAGTGTTCATTTGGCTTACTAGTATGTCACTGTGAATGTGGTGATATTGGTTGTGGGTATGCACTTTCACACCAATGTCTGTTTTTCACTACCGTTGCATCCCTGTAGTGCCTGATATATTTGCAGATGCATGTGTAATTCCCCATAGATGACTTGGGGTAATGTTGTCTCAGTCTGACTATAGTTTGGATGGTTCTTGGTGACATGCTTAGCAGCCTAATGTCATGTTATGCCCAGATATTCATAGGATGCCCAGTTTGGCTCATATCTTTGGTCTGGTCTCCATAACTGTTGTGTATTTGTGACAAATCAGTGGGATGATGTGAGGATTTAAGTCACTAACTAATGAGAAGCAATTGAGGCTTGGACTTGTGCTATTTCAGTCAATATATGTTAGAACAGACAGTGTTACTGTAGCAACTGTCTCAGCTTATCTACTCAAGTATTTCAGAGATGTCCCTATGTTCATGGCTTTCTCCCCTCACTTTCTCAGGTTTGGTCCAAATTTGTTGCACTAAGAGGTTCTGAGCATGCCTGTCAACTGGCTGGATAGTTTCAGAATGTCCAGGTTTATTGCTCATATTTTTGGTCTGTTCCACAAATTATTTGTATTTCTCTGGTAAATCCCTGTGATGATCTGAGGATTTCTGACAGTAAATGATGACATGCATTTGTGTCAGATATCATATCCTTCAGAAAATGTATGCTGAAACAAACCCTGTTACTCTTGCAACTGTCTACATTTCTAATGGCAATATTTAAAGTACGTCCCTACGTTTGGCCCATTGTCCCCCCATTTTGACAGCCTTTGCCCAGATGTCTTACACTAAGAGGTTGAGAGGTAAGGTTCTGAGGTATGACTGCACTACATGTTATGTACACACACATATATATATATATATATATATATATATATATAATATATTTTTCATATATATGTATTTCCATATATATATATATATATATATATATATATATATATATATATATATATATATGTATATGTATATATACAAAACCTGAGTGATTCCACAGGGCTTTTTCCCTACTGTTGAATGACTCGACTGAATGATATGTTTGAAAAAGCATCAGAAATTCCTACAGCTGAAATGGTGTAGTGGTACATTGCTCTGACTATAGTGTACGGGGTCCTGGGATGGAGACTTGGCATGGCTGATTATTTTGTTGCTAGGTAGAACAGCGGCTGATGGAGACAGAGTGATTAAAGCAGTTTTAAGTGGCTTTAAGTGGGTTTATGTGGGTCTGAATGATGCTAAGTGATGCCAACATAAGGTTAAATGTACAGATGCTTAATCCATTTTGGCTTCACTTAGCATCACACAAACCCGCTTGCTCCCATTTACACCTGCACTAATTCCTTTAAAAGAAAAGAAAAAGGATTTATAGGAAAGTGGTAAGAAAAGGGCATGTAGAGGGAAAAGCAATATGAAATGTAGCTAACGATGTGCAGTACGGGTGTTGGGAAGGCTCATAGCTGTCCATTCCTTATACAGCAACAGCTGTGCATTTGTATGGAATTTGGAGGTGAATTTGGACACTCAAACCTCAGAGAGAGGGGTGAGAACAACAGAAATATATTGTCAAGCCAATTAAACCATATTACATGTGTCCAGTGGACAGCTGTGCGAAATGGACAGCTATGTGTGGGGCGATAATTTTTTTGGGGACAGATGCTCTTTTTTTCTTTGTTAAAGTGAGAGTGGGATGTTGGGGAAGGATTGTAGGTACGTCTGGGGAGGTAGGTTGAGTAGGGAGATTGACAAGACAGGCAAGACAGTTGACAGGGGTGGTGTATGACACATGGGGGTAAATACCTTGGATGGAGAGGGTGTTTGGGCATCAGAAGCCCATGAGACCCCATATGGATATGGTGAGACTGACATCCCCATCTGCAGGCAGTCATGACTGCACCTTCACAGCCCTGATTGTGGCTGTGCTGGGGGCTGGACAGGAGGGGTAGCCTGCTCCTCAAGTTGTGCCAGGTAGCCCTCCATCTGGCGCTGCTGGCCACCCAACTCAGAGCAGATGACACTGCACACAATACCCCAGAACTGATGGCGGATGATGGACTCATCTCCATGTCCACGGCCAGTTAGTGCAAGCCTAAGGAAGATGAAGTTCTAGGGTGGATCCCAGACATACTGGGGCCCGGTGCTATGGCCAGATGGGGCAGGACAGGTGGATCCACTGGGATTGGTTAGTCATGAACAAAACATTTCAATGTTAGTTTCAAAGTTATGTATGGGTGTTCAAATTAACCCAAAACAACATATGTGAAACAGTTGTATAGCATACAGAACATATGCATAAGTGGAACAACAGTAAGCATTGTAACAGCATTCCAGTAGGAATGATGGCAACAGGCTGCCAACAATGGTATTTGAACAAGTTATGTTAACATGCAACAAATTAATTATGTGAACAATCATGTAACACACCTCTCAACATTAGGTTTGGTAAAAACATACCAGTAGTATATGACTAATAATTAGTGATGTAGATGAGGGGTGGGGGGAGAAGAAAAGTACATTAACAACCGCATAGGCTTCTATTTTTACAATAGTACTACTCAATACTGTAGAGGTCTGCCCTCACTTTGCATATACCTATGGCCTACCTATGATATACCCATATTTGTGAGGTGGGCCATGTAGATGGCCTTCCATACAATGATGTCCACATGGTGGGAAACTGCCAGGTTACTAACAACCTCACTACACAGGTCGCCTCACACCTGAATGCATGCTCAGTACATTATTACTGTCATACTTAGTGTGGATGACATCTGCCACAGCAGAGGGAATGATGCCTCTCCTTGCATTCCATTTGCGGTAATGTTTCTTGTACCAGTTAGTAATTGGGTGAGTGCCTCTTGGGTGAGGATCACATTAGTAGGGGAATGTTAGACAGTGGGCAACTTGCAAGCATCCATACACCTGGTCAGCCACAACCACTGCTTTTGTCCTGTACCTCAGATACATATATCTCAAACAGTAGAGGCCCCCAGACCAATCCTTGGGGTACACCATTGTGGATGAATCTATTATTAGAGGTGGAATATACTACTTTGACTGAGTGGGTACTATCATTGGACCAGTTAGCTACCCATCTGGTAACCTACAAGTTGGTGCCTAGCTGTGTAGGTGTATGTATCCTGTCCACCTGGGGATTAGTGTGAGAGGATTGGGATTGGTGAAGGTAGGCATTGTTCATCTTCCCCTCATCCCTGTGTTTGTTGACCACTGCAGAGAGGTCAATCAGGTTTAACAGGCCTGATCTCCCTTTGACAATACCATGGTGTGTGGGCCCAGACATTTTGATGCTGCTGATGTCCCTGTTCATAATGTCCTTGATACTGCCTTCCATGCCCTTGCAGAGCAGGCTAGTTAGGCTGATGTGCATATGATTGGCTGGGTTGGTGGATTGTTCTGCTTTGTGTTTAGGGATGACAGTGGCTGTCCTCTGTGCAGATGGGATGACACTGGTGCTCAGGCTGTGGTTGACCACAGTGCAGAATGGATCTGTGACCCCATGCCTGTGTTCATGTGGGATGCAGATAGGGATGGTATCATGCCAATGGAGACATCTGTGAGTTGTCTTTGAGAGGGCATTATGGACCTGCTTCCTGATGAGGGGAGGGGGCAGGTGCTGTACATGCACATGTGTTCCACTAGGGGGATGGGTGGGTGGTGTTTGCACTTCACCTGTCTGCAGACGGTTACCTATATCTATGCCATCTGTGTATGTGATGTTATTGACCACCACTACATAGCAGATTTGTGTGTTGCTTCTGGAATTGCAGACACATGTGTAAAAGGCCTAGTGATTGGCCTTGGTGGATGTGTCCAATTTGCACTCAAAGATAGCCTTAGGGTACATCACATGTGCCCTTATTTGCGTGTGCAGACTAAGGTGACATTGCTTCCAATGAGGCACCTGTTCCTTCTTGACCCGTCCAGCAATTGTTTTCACCTATTATGGTATTTGTGTATTGCTGCTGTCCACCACAGGTGTTTACCCTACCTTGTGGGAGATGATGTTGTCCTGTCAGGTACTGCTGAGTCCATACAGCTATATAGGTGCCCACATAGTATTCTGGTGTATGCCTGGACACTGGCTGCTAGTTCCAACAAATGGGACATTGGCTGTATAGCTACTTCTACCTGCTCTGAGAGGATTTATTGCCATTTGTGTACAGTTCATTCTGTTTGACTGCAAATGGGGGGGCAGGGGGGAGGGTGACCTGAACAGTAATGACTATGTGGTCAGAGATTACCAAGGGGATGGCAGTGTAGGAGTGCTACAGTGGCTGCTCATGTTGGTTGGAACCAGGTACATGAGATTTCCACCTGCCATAGGAGTGTTGAATAGCTGATCCACTGCATTGCCATTGACAAAGGCAAGGAATCTCTGTGCACTCATGTTCAGGTGGCATAGGTCATGCACACTATGGTTGAGTATTTGAAGTCACCCAGGAGCAGGGTAGTTGATTGAATCCAGACAGATTCCAGCAGGTCCCAATAGGTGTGGTGAGTGTCCATAGTCATGGATGGAAGCCTGTAGCTAGCTATGATTTGAGTAGGTGTTTTGTCAACTGTTAACTGCACTTGGGATGTCACCCATGCGTCATACTGTTTGGCCAGCCTGGAGGTGTGCATGTAATTGCTAATGTTCAACACTTCACCTCCTGTGGCTTTGCGGGCCTCCATTTGGGGTCTAAATATATGATGGGATGAGTGACCTGGTAAGGTAGGTGTGCTCTCCACAGCTAGAAAGCAGGTGTCAGTGATTGCACAAATGTCAGCCTCATACAGGACAAGGAATGTTTGCATTGACATGGGTTTCATGGTTTGACACCTAGCTCCTGTTAGAGCAAGACATCTGCACAAAGGCACACATCAGTGGTGAGCAAAGGCCAGTAAATAGTGTCACTTTATGAATGTAGCTGAAACACACTTAGTTGGCAGCAAAGACGGTGTCATATTCACAGGTGTACTCTGCAAGATATGACATCTGACAATGAAATGTATGCTAATTTGTTATGAATTCAGTCTTTAATGAGTTGCCAGTGGTGTGCCAGACAACTGTCTGAGGCACTGACTACATATTTGAGGCAGACATGTGGTCAGTCTGCAAAATTCTGGACAGTTGTCAGGTATGGGCTCAGTATATCACATACAGTTCAACACACACATCTGAACCTGTCATGTAGTATGCATATACCCTATGTACATCTCTTACATTTGTAAGACAAGCATATGTATCAGAGTAGCATTCCCAGGTGACATATGAATAATTACAACATCCCAGGCAGCTGACCTATCAGTGATACACAAAGTATTAGACAACAGGGACTCCATTAGTAGTCATACATGAGCTGACCTTTGCTGGGGTGACTCAGGGGCCAGAGATGTGCTCCATGTCAATGCAGGCAGCGCAAGCGGAAATGGCCATAGGTGCTGGACAGCGAGTGTTTAATGTCCCATTTGACATCATTGCATCCCCATTCTGCATTCCATTACAAGCTTACATGATTGACATACCTGTTATAGTGCTCAGGAAGTTCCTCACAACGATGCAAATGTTTAGGTTTGTGTAGTCACAGTCTTTATGTAGATGGGTTATGACCAGTGTTGTACAGGCAGCAGCTTCCCTTTTATAGGTACTGCTCATGAGTAGGTGATGGCTTGTGCACCAGTCGGTTTCTCCCACTTGCTACTTGCATTCAGAGCAGCTGTGATGTCTTTCCATTTGCCAATGCCATAGCAACACAGTGCTGTAATTATGGCCTTCATGTGTGCCTTGTCCCTTTTCCTTGCCTGCATGGAGGATATTATGGAGGTGCTGTGGCTACAGCTTCACAGACAGTAGGTGGTAATATCTCTCAGGAGAGGACATGTGGAGACAGCCCAACAACATGGGGAACAAAGCTCCAGAATTGGGTATGGATTGTAAGTCAGTAGTGCTGTTATACACATAGAGGGTTGCTAGTTTAACAGGATTCATCTGGACATGCATTTTCTGCATGACTTGACATCTGACAGTGATATGTCTCTGACATACCTCTCAACTGTGCTGATGTCTACAGACTGCCCAGTGGTTTGCCTGTTATGTTTGGTCTGTTCCTCAGACAATGTCTGTTTTTGTGGAAGCAGTAGGATAATGTGAGGATGTTATGTTTGGTCTGTTCCTCAGACGTCTGTTTTTGTGGAAGCAGTAGGATAATGTGAGGATGTTATGTTTGGTCTGTTCCTCAGACAGTGTCTGTTTTTGCAGAAGCAGTAGGATAATGTGAGGATGTTATATTTGGTCTGTTCCTCAGACAACGTCTGTTTTTGTGGAAGCAATAGGATAATGTGAGGATGTTATGTTTGGTCTGTTCCTCAGACAGTGTCTGT
This sequence comes from Protopterus annectens, assembly GCF_019279795.1. Classification (NCBI taxonomy): domain Eukaryota; kingdom Metazoa; phylum Chordata; order Ceratodontiformes; family Protopteridae; genus Protopterus; species Protopterus annectens. The sequence goes on along the minus strand of NC_056748.1, from coordinate 155,654,965 downwards.
TTTTGCGGAAGCAGTAGGATAATGTGAGGATTTTATGTTTGGTCTGTTCCTCAGACAACGTCTATTTTTATGGAAGCAGTAGGGTAATGTGAGGATGTTATGTCTGTCTGTTCCTCAGACAACGTCTGTTTTTGTGGAAGCAGTAGGATAATGTGAGGATGTTATGTTTGGTCTGTTCCTCAGACAACATCTGTTTTTATGGAAGCAGTAGGGTAATGTGAGGATGTTATGTTTGGTCTGTTCCTTAGACAATGTCTGTTTTTGCGGAAGCAGTAGGATAATGTGAGGATTGCAGTCAGTAACTACTGACATCCGTTGGTGTTTCAGACATCACATCCTTCAGGGATGTTATGTTACAACTACTAATTCAGACTAGCAAAATTAATAACACAGCCGGTGATTCTCTCTTTGTAAACTCTGTAAGTAGATCCTGGAACTCTCTTCCAGCTGATATTACCTTACTTTCCACCTTAGGTCAATTTAAAACTAGACTCAAACAACATTTGTCACTTAACTGGCTATGTCAATGTATCAAGCCTGGCTAACTCAAATGTGTAAAAATCTGTTAACCAGTTTACTGTGTAATTTAATTTAATCCTGACTTGTGCTCAGGACTAACTTTAACCTGTGGAACTTGTTTAACTTGCTTACTTATGTAATCTCTGTAAATAATCTGTTTGTAATATGTAATGCTCGTATTATGTAATGCTGTATCTGCTTACCCTTGGAGCTTTTCTCCCCAGGCCTCCGCTGAAAATGGACATGCATCCAGTCGGACTATCCCGGTCAACAAATGTAAAATAAAAAATAAATAAAAAAAAGCCTGTTCTACTAGCAACTGTTTCAGTTTGTAACACCATTATGTGAGATATGTCCCTCTTTCCGGACCCCTGTCCCCTAAGTATGTCATGCTTTCTCCAGATGTCTTGCAGTAAGAGGGTCAGAGGTATGTGATGTCATTATTTAGTGACTGTTTTCAAGGTATCATCCCATTGGCTTAGCAGACTCCTGGAAGTGGTATGTGGCAGTGGCCATGAATATGGTCTCACACCCTGGACATTCTGTGGAAATCTGTACATATGAGATTTATGTATGTCTGGCCATTGTGAAATGACTGCCAAGATTGTGCAGCATTGTTGTGTGTAGATGTTTATTTGGCTGAGTAGGGAGAGCAGCAGATGTGTGTGCCACAGATCCTTTCTCTATCTGACTTTGCATGCTGCTATGGCTGCTGGTGGTCTATTAAGTGTGTATGTTTGTAGGGGTTTATACTGAGAAATGTCCTGTGACACTTCATGATTCCCAGTACACTGTGAGTTGGGCCAGTATACACCAGTGTAGTGTGTGACTGGGAATCAGGATATGTTTGTTCAAACAGTCGTTCTACATTAGAGTTCATTTGGGGTACTGGTATGTTGCTGTGACTGGTGCAAATGATTGTGGGTGGACATTTATTCACCACTATCTGCTTCTCCCTACATTTCCATCCCTGTAGTGCGTGACATGGGTAATTGCCCAGAACTGATTTGGTTTAGTGTTGTGTTGGTCTTACTGTGGTTCATAAGGTGCTGGGTGACATGGTTGGCAGCTGTCATGGGTTTTTCCATTCTGTTACATGACTGCGGTCATACCACTCCACTGTCCAGAAGTCTAGACATTGTTCTGATGTGTAGCTGATAAGTTTTGTTTGTTGGCCACAACAGTTTTGGGTTTCAGAGAAATCACTGGAATGATGTGAGTATTGACATCAGTAAATAATGACATTCATTTGTGTTTTAGACCTGGAATCTATCTGCCATTGTATGTTAAAGCACACCATGCCACTCTAGCAGACTTCTACGCATATGACAGCCATATTTCAAAGATGTCACTATTGTTTGCCCTTTATCCCCCCAGTTTGTCAGGCTTTTTGCAGATGTGTTGCAGTAAGAGGTAGGTTATCTGTCTATATATCTATGCATGAATATCTATCTATATATATATATATATATATATATATATATATATATATATATATGTGTGTGTGTGTGTGTGTGTGTGTGTATAACAGTAGTATGGATATAAAATTCCCCCTTATGTTTATGTTGAATGACTGTTGTGCATGATATGTTTGTAAAAACATTACACATTCCTACAGCTCAGATGGTATAGAGGTATGTTGCTGTGATTTTTGTCCACAGGGTCCTGGGTTCCAAACTAGGAAGTGATTACTTTTTTTCATTACTGTTAAATTACCAGAGTAAATGATATGTTTATAAAAGCATTACAGGTTCCCACAGCTCAGATAGTGTAGTGGTATGTTGCTGTGATTGTAGTACACAGCATCCCAGGTTCAAGACTTGGCAGAGCTGATTATTTTGTTGCCAGGCAGAGCAAGGGCTGATGGAGACAGAGTGATTAAGGCACTTTTAAGCAGTTGTAAGCATGTTTTCCTGGTTTTGCATGAAGCTAAGTGATGCTAACAGACAGTTAAGTCCTGTTACCTTCACTTAGCACCACTTACTCCTGCACTAATTTTCTTTAAAGAAAAGAAAAAAGGGTGATAGGAAAGTGGTGAAATGGGGGCAAGCAGAGGGTAAAACATTATGAAAAGCAGCTAGGGATGTGCAGGACAGGTGTAGGAAAGGACTGTAGCTCTGCATTTTATCGGCAGCGACAGCTGTGAATAAAATGTGTAGAATTTGGAATTTACAGCCTCACACCCCACAGGGAAGGGTATTGGCGACAGACATTTGCAGAATAATCTGTGGGTTGATTGATTAGTTTCACTGTACATGGGGGTGAAATGTAGAGCTATGTATGGGGCAATGTTTTTCATGGGACAGATGCCCTTTTATTTTTTAAGGTGAGAGTGGGATGTTGGGGAAGGGGTGTAGGTATGTTTGGGGATGTACGTTGGGTGGGATATGCTGCATTTACAGACAGACAAGCTAGACAAGACAGCAGACAGGGGTGGTATATGACACATGAGGGGGTAAACACCTTTGACGGGAAGGTTGGTTGGGAATCCGAAGCCCATGAGCCCCCAAATGAATACAGTAGAACTGAGGTCCCCACCCTTGGCCAGTCAAACGTGGCTGTGCTGGGGGCTGGACAGGAGGGGGCAGCCTGTCCCTCGAGGTGCACCAGGTGGCCCTCAATCTGGCACAGCTGTCCACCCAATTCTGCTCAGATAGTGCTGCATACCAAACCCTGGAACTGACTGCAAGTGACAGGCTCCTGTCCGTGCTCGCTCCCAGGGGGGTACAGGCCCCATCCCCAGAGGAGGTTCCACCCAAATGTGGTGCAGGACCAGCAGATGAGGAAGTAATGGGTTGGGTCCCAGACATGCTGAGGCCAAGTGCCACAGCCAGATGAGGTGGGACAGGCAGATCCGCCGGGATCTGCATTCCCAAACATGCTATGGTGTTGAGGTTTTAGAAAATATGTTGGCTAGTCATGAACAACACATTTTAAGATTAGTTATAAAAGCATGCATGGATGTTCCAATTAACCCCATAAAACAGATTTGAAATAGTTGCATAGCAAAATGAACACATGCATAAATGGAACAACAGTATGGATTGTAACAGCATGCCAGTAACATTGATGGCAACAGGCCACCAACAATGGTATTTGAACAAGGTATGTTAACATGCAACCAATCAAATATATGAAGAATAATAGAACACAATTCCCAACATTATGTTTGGAGAAAAACATACCTGTAGTATATGAATGATAGTATTGATCAAGATGAGGGGTGGGGGTAGAGACAAAAAGTCCATTAACAACTGTTTATGCTTCTATCTTCCACAACAGTACTGCTCAGTACTCTATGGGTCTGCCCTCACTTTACATCTGCCTATGGCCCATAGCTTCTGTAGCACAAACATACCTGTTAAACTGTCAACTTGGAATGGTATGGGCCAAACTGTGACAACTCTGGGTACATGACTAGATGGGACTTGTACATGTCAGGGTTACATATCTGGCAGAAGAGGGGTACCCTGAACTGCTGTTATGTGAGTGTGCTACTGGCATACTTCAACTGGTTGCCTATCTGTGTCCACAGTTATTGGCAGCAGTGACCACTAGCCATGACAGTGTGACACTTGAGAGACATGTATCAGGAAGAGTGCATGCTGTATGTACCTATCCTGCTGTCATTTGCAGGCATGTAGTGGGACAGTTGAACAGTTGTACACAGTTTATTAGTATACCCTTCATACAGCTACTAGCAGCATTTCATTACCTGTAAAACCTGTGGAGAAAATATCTGTTAACACTACCTGACTGTTTTTAAATTTATTCCTGATTCCTTGTGTGCAGATAGGCACACATCTTAGTACCCCTCCCTGGATTTGAACCATGTCTGGGTGTGCAAAATTAACAACTAAGCTATTTCTCATCACACTGAGCTACTGGGGAACTGCTGTTTCTTGTTTCACTGGTTTCTGCCTAATAGTCTCTTGGTTAGACAGTCTGAACTTGTAATCCTGTGATGCCTGCATGACAGTTATTGTACTGTGCATTAATCCTTTGGATTACTGCAATCTGGAAATCAAATGTTAACACAAGGCAATGCTGGATGGCACACACTTTGAAACAACCTCAGTTAATGTATGCTGTCACAGCCATATTTCCTTTGAAGAACTTGTATACATTCCATATGTCTACAACAACATACCAGAATAAACACAACAGTTTTTTTGTAGGGATCTTTATTACACATCAATATTAGTCAGTCAAACTTTTTTATTTATTCAGTTCACATGGTAACAGTATACCTACTAGCAGTAAGCAATGTACTCTTTCATAGCTATTTGAACAATATACTGCAAAATATATTTGTACTCATCAGCCTGTTGGCACAGCCTCAGCAGTCTGTCATCATGGGCTTCTACATTACTAGCCCTCTCTGCTGCAGTTGTAGGGTGAAAAAGTAACATTATGCATAGCTGTCTATCACATTCTCATGCTAGTATTTGCTACAAACTACTTGATAGTGATACTTACTCACTACTGGAGCATTCTGTGCCCATGCATCTTGGATCCACTGGGCCAAGAGCATCCACTTCCTCTGCTTTAGGTCAGCATAGTGGTGTCGTACCTGCTCACCAGTCCATGGCATGCCAGTAGCACTGGTGAGATCACATGTGAGACGGTCTCACACCTCCACTTTGTATTCTGAGCCCTAGTACTGGCCTTGCAGCAGTCTCTCCACATGGTTTTCTACAAGAAGTCCAGCCATAACCCTGGACTCCTGAATATCTCTAGTGCTGTGCCCGAAAGCGTGCTCCTTCACCTACACCAGCCATAGTACTTGTACAGATGAACTATAGAAGATTCTAGCTGTATTCCCCCACGCACCATTTAAATAAGGCAGTATTCCTGCTCTTCGCCATCATTGGACCATTTTGAACATGTCAAGCTCTACTAAGCAGTGCACAAATCTGCTAAGCTGAGTTGAACAGTGCTTAAGGGGGTAATTGCTGAGCATTGCTTAACAGTGCACAAATCCGCTTAGCTGAGCCACCTGCTGCTTAGCATTCACATCTAAGTGATGCTTAAACCTGGTAAGCATAGCTGAGCACTGCTAACCATTGCTCACTTTTCATTTTTAAAAAATTATCAAAATAATGACATCCCTCTATTTGCTTTCATAGGTTCATAGATTAGTACTAAGCTAACTGCCCTTGCGAGCCATTTTGTAAGCCTAGCCAATTATCCCTTGTGAGACTCAAACCCTGAACCTTGTGTTTGTAACACAAACACCTTAACCATTAGGCCACCCTCCCAACCCCATTACATTAGCATGGGGTGTGACTATACTGTATGGGACACATTGTGTATACATGTGTGGTTTCACATGTTATATGCACTCACACTTCCATTTCACACCTGCTACACTACCCTGGTTGACAAAAATCAATTAATACATGCTTTAAGATGAAAATAATTATTTTTAACACTGCTTTCCCATATAAAAATAAATTGCCTGTCTTGGTACTCAAACCCTGAACACCTGCATACAGGAAAATATGTTACATTTCTGCATGAATTATAAGATAATCCTTCCTGGTTCTATAAACATAAAGTACTTTTACTTTCAACTTGTCATTTGTTTTATGTCTACAGATATATGGTTACTTAATAAGTGTTACCATATCCCTGAAGCTAGTTAACTGGAGCTAATCAGAGTTTGGTGACTTTAACCAGAGAGCTGAAGTGCATCTACACTGAAATCCAAGACATCCACTGTAAACAACTGAAAATAAATATATTTTAAGCTAGCACTGCACTTTATTAAATGTATTTAATTAAATTACTGCTTCATTTTTGATGTTTGTGACTTTTTACTCTACACTTTGAATTGTGTTACATTGCTTTATATAACATAGGTCAGATTCAGATTTGCTGAATCTAGACTGTTTGTATCACTGTGCTTTAAACCAGCCATCTTACATTAAAAGGGCCTCCCTGCACTTTTGTGGCAGAAGTGTGAAGCTTAGGTTCCATCTGAGTTGGGGATTGTTGCTCAGTTTTGGGCTTTCCCATTGGTAGTTTGTCTTAAAAACATTGAATTTTGCCTGTATTTAAGCCTCACATTTGCAAGGGTTTGCTCTCAGTTATCCAGAGCTTCTCAGAGTTTGGTGACTTTAGCCAGAGATCTGGAGTGCATCTGAACTGAAATCCAAGGCATCCACTGCAAACAACTGAAAAATAAGTATATTTAAAGCTTAAATTGCACTTTGTTCAATGTATTTATTTGAATTGCTGCTTCATTTTTGCTGATTGTGTCTGCATTTTTTTGCACTTTGAAAGTCTGTACTACTGCCTTATATGGCATAGGCTAGATTCAGACTTGCCGAATCTAGACTGTTTGATATTGCTGTGCTCTAAACCAGCCATCTTACATTAAGAGGGCCTCCCTGCACTCTTGTGGCAGACGTGTGTAGCTCAGGTTCCATATGACTTGGGGGTTGCTGGAAAAGGGGTCAGTTTGGGGCTTTCCATTGGACATTTGTCCTAAAACTATTGAATTTTGCTTGTATTTAAGCCTCACATGAGCATGTGCATCCCACAACATGGGTTAGTTCTGCCCCGTATACATGCAAACTTCTGCAAACTTAAATTTTCCCTGTATGCCGGTCAGTAGAACCCTCCCAAGTCCCCTGTTTGTCTGCAGGCAACTCAACTGCACAGTGAACAGCATCACCACAGCTCTTCAGCCTAAACTATCAACAGAGTAAGCCCCTTCTGTTATTCCTACATCATAAACTGATCTAACTTACTCACTCCCCAACAGTACTATGGTATAAACCTGCCATTATCAAAGGCAGGCCACTTTCCCACTATTTCTCTGGCCAGCCTGATTGACTTGGGCATCCTGAGGCAATGTAGTAATTGCCTCATGTATACTGACAACCACTTAGTCCTGAAACAAATACCTTAAGTAAGAGATGTAATTACACTACCAATTTGAAAACAATTCTCTCGTAACAAAAAACAAGACATCAAGCGGGTTGCCAGCTCATGCACTCCACCTCTCACACAAGTGCGGGACACAACACATAAACCCACATATGTGGAGGTGCTCACTAGATGCCTACCAAAAGATCAGACACCTCCCAAGTGCAAATTATCTACACACACCTCAACATGTATAGAAACCACTGCACGTAACAATACACACATCATTGTCTCACCAAATAAGTCCCTAAGGCAAAACACCTCAAAGCCTAATGTCTTGGTCTTAAGACACTCCATAGGGAGACACACAGATGTCACCCTCCCCGGGCTGGACAAGGAGAAGGTCACAGCTGCCTATTGGGTGCCAGGATCCATCAGATCATGCATGCACTCAAGTCACTCACCAACAAGTACAGTTATGACTCTGTCATAGTCCATGTTGGGGTGAATGACTTGAGATGAAACTTCCTGGACTATATGAAGAGAGACATGAGTGAACTCTCATATTATGTGTCTCAGGCAGGTATGACCCTAGCCCTAAGCAGCATTCCACCTTCACCCAGAATGATGCCACAGTATAAAAATGATTGACTTTAATGATTGTCTTAGCTTCTGGTGTTATTCCAGGGGGATCCAATATTTGTCAGCCTGGGAAGACATGGTTGATGGGCCACTCTGCTTTGCCAGAGATGGTCTGCACCTGTCTCCCCTAGGCTTTTGGATACTGGCTAAGGTACTTGCTCCCCAGAGTGCCCACTTTAGGCAGTGTCAAAACAACAAAATTTCCAACATAGCAAAATCCATTCAAGATAAACTGAAAGTTCTGCTGCTTAATGTTAGGAGTCTAGACACGAAACTGCACTCCCTGGAAGCACTCCTCACCTAGAAAGATGCTGACATCTGTGCAGTAACTGAAACATGGTTCAAGGCTGCAAAGAGCATCCCAGCTGTGCAAGGCTATAATGCCTTCTACACATTTATACCTCAGAATGAGTGTGAAAGAACCAAAGGTGGAGGTGTATCCATCTTTATTATAGCCAAGTACACCTCCAGATTGGTCAAACAGTAAGACTCTATCCAACTATTCCATTCCCAGTTAACTGTAGGAAAAACACCCTCCGACATCACTGCTAGCTATAGGTCCCCCTCAATAGTTAACTGTAGGTAAAACACCCTCTGACATCACTGCTAGCTATAGGTCCCCCTCAATAGTTAACTGTAGATAAAACACCCTCCGACATCACTGCTAGCTATAGGTCCTCCTCAATAGTTAACTGTAGGTAAAACACCCTACCATATCATTGGTAGCTATAGGTCCCCCTCCATGAACCAAGAAAAGCACAATGCCTGACTGGACTTACTGGAGTCACTCGCCATACAGCCTAACACCTTAGTTAAGGGAGATTTCAATTATCCCGCCATCAACTAGGTAACATACATGAGCTCAGACATGCTCACCCAGAGATTCCTGGACCTTGCCAATACAAATATTCTAGAACAGATAGTCTGCACCCCCACAAGAGGCTTTAATGTCCTTGACATAGTACTCACCAACATGAGTGGTCACTGCACTGCCCCCTGTGTGATGCCCTCCCTGGCAAGGTCAGACCACAAATCAGTCTCATTCTAAGTAACTATTGGAACCCACATCCCCAAAGGAGCAAAACAACTAAAGAACTTCTCCAAAGCAAACTACAGCCTAATAACTGATGGTATGAAAAGTTTTATACCCCGTAGAATCACAGGTAATAATGACTTGTATGCAAAGTTGCACTCAGATGCCCTGTATAATCATCTTAGCAACTGTAAAGACTTGGCTGTACCTGACTGAATTAAAACCAGACCTTCCCAAAACAAGAGACCACCTTGGTGGACATCTAGTATAAACATATTGTATAACAAAAAGAAGAAACTGATGTCCAAGAACAAGAGGCAACTGCCTCCACAGAGGAAGAATTCCCATCACAGACTGAACAAGTAAATCAGAAGTCTTGTAAAGTCCTCTAATGCTGATTATGAAGTTAAAATAGTACTCCTAGCCAAAAGGCAATCATAAGGCTTTCTTTAACTACATCTGAACTCTAAAAGAGAATGCCCAGCTACGTGTCAAATTGATAGCAGATGATACTACTCACACTGTACCAGAAGAAATTTCCAACCTGCTAGCTGACATATTTCATACAAACATCGCCCCTATCCCCACTAGCCATACACCAAAGCATACTTGAAACTAATTCTTTACTAGAATCTCTAGAGATCAAGTCACATCTGTGACCTCAAAGGCCAAAAAGATGGCCTCAGTGGGACCAGATAATATCCCAGGTTGCTTCTTAAGTAATCTAATACAGAAACCTACTGGACCCACTTGTCATTCACTTTAACCATAGCCTGAGAACTGGCTTTGTTCCAGCAGAATGGAGAACAGCAACAGTAATCCCCTTGTATAAAGGGGGGCCATAAACTGAGCCTGGGAACTACAGACTCATAAGGCTAACCAGCCTCATCTGCAAGGCCATGGAAAGGATTATCATGGACCTTGTGAACAAGGACATAGGTGACCTTCAAACTCTAGATCCAACCCATTTAAGGGTAGATTGTGATTACTGAACCTGGTAGACTTCTTACAGAAAGTCACCAAAGCTCTGGATGAAGGTAAGACAGTGCATACCACCTATCTAGACCAGACAAAGCCTTGGACACAATCCCACACTCGGGTATCATTGAAAACCTCTCCCAGCTAGGTGTTAACCCTTCCAACACTAGATGGCTAATTGGCTCACCAACAGAACACATACTATAAAAGTTGGTAACTCCACCTCTACCAGTAGACCTGCCACCAGTAGCGTACTTCAAAGATATGTACTGGGACCTTTACTATTTGGAATCTATTTCTTGGAAGTCCAAGCTAAAGTAGACTGCCTTTGGCTTACTAAGTTCACTGATGATTGTAAACTAGGCACAATCATTAAGTCCCCAAATGATGTTAACATATTACAGGTGAGGCTAACACAAATGATTGGTTCCAAAGTCACAGTCTAAAACCAAATGCAAAAAAAGTGCACTATTGTCCCATTTGGCAAAGTAGAATTCCCCACTAATTACAATATTGACAGCACCCCTCTAAATTTAAACCCAGTGGTGTGAGATCTGGGAGCACAGGTCGACAGCAATCTGAAATTGACCACTATGTTTCTACTCTGATAAGGAAAGCCCTTTTCATTGCACATCTCAAAAGTAAAGGCATCGTGTCCACATCTAAGGACGTTATAACCCACTTTACTCAACTCTAATCAGACCAGTAACAGAGTACAATGCTCCCTTCTGCTTGTATCTCACCAGACACCTGCAGCTATGGGAGAGACCACACTGGCTTCTCACTAAGAAGATACAGGCCTTCAAACCATAACCTACATAGATAGACTGAAAATCCTGTCACTGTACTCTGTATCATATAGGTTACTGAGAGCCGATTTTTGCCTGGCCTACAAAGCAGTCTCTAACCCCAACCTGATGGAGAGGCTGTATATCCGCAAAGCAAATGGCACTATAGTCACTTGCTCTAGTGATCTTAACCTTAACAGTGACATTAACAGAAAATGCTGGAGAGACAGGTAGAATCATAGGATCAAAGGAGATTACTAGGCTATCGACCCAGAGGTCATTTTAAGCCTAGCTGTTTTTTCCCAATGTAATACCATAGAAATGAAAGTCACTACCCAAGATTGCATTTAGCAATGACTGCCCATGTCCAGGAGGGTTGTGGACTCTATCCCCAGTAAGAATTTATGGTGCCCCATCCACTCATCCAGGTTCCTTTTGAACAGTGTCATAGAGGTGCTCTGTTTCACATGAATTGGTAGCCTGTTCCAGAGGTGCAGCAGTCACTGGAAGATAAATCTGTCCCTCCTGCATGTCTTATTTAAGTTGCAGGACATATTTACATTCATGGAATAGGTAGCCCTAGTCCCATTTGATTTACAGATATGCAGCAGGTTCATTAAGTTTGGGTCTTGGATTGCTCTGTGGGCCAGGCATAAGTGTCCCCTAAAAAGTCTATATGATATAGAGTATAGTAACCGGGACTTTAGTTGATCTGTGTAAGGCACATGCTGGAGCCCATTGATCTTCTTTGTTAGGAAACCCCTGAGGTCTCTCTAATTGCTGGAGGTGATTAGTACAGTACATACCAAATGGAGAGTTATACTTAACTGTAGTCCAGATAAGTGCTGAGTATAGGGATTATAACTTCTTTTGCTGTCATGGCAATGCCTTCACTAATCAGGTGTGCTACACAAAAAAAGCTTTCCTTACTACAGTAGACATATGGAGGTCAAAGTTAAGGTTGCAGTCAACATGCGATCCCAGGTCCCTTGGTACTTCATGGGTACTTAGGGTATTGTTGTTGATTTGATAGTGTGAGAGGACATTGTTTGTGCCAAAGGGAATGATGATGCATTCTTTGAATTCAGTTTGAGACCGTGACTAATACACCAGTCGTTGGTCTGTGTGTGACCATCTTGGAGTATACTGACATCATTTGGGGATTCACTGATTGGACATAGTTTGCAATCATCTGCAAACCTGGTCAGCCACAACTCCTTAGTTTTGACCTGAATTTCTGAGAAGTATATACCAAACAGTAGGGGGCCCAGCACTGACCCCTGTGGTACCCACTGGTAACAGGTCTGCTGGTAGATGTGGGGTCACCCACTTTGATAGTGTGTGTCTGGTTTGTGAGCCAGTTAGCAACCCATCTCACAAATAAGGGATTTACATTCAGTTTACTAAGTTTATCAGTGATGCCTGAATGTGGGATTGTGTCAAAAGCCTTTGCCAGGCCGAGGTATGCTGTGTGCAAATATTTGCCCTCATCAATGGCCTTGGTAACATTTTCATAGAAATCCAGTCTAAAAGGCAAGATCTGCCCTTCATGAAGCCAGATTGGGTAGGATCCAGGGCTTGGAGGTCACCTATGTCTTTATTTATGAGGTCCATAATGATACGTTCCATGGCCTTACAGACGAGATTGGTCAGGCTTATGGGTCTGTAATTCCCTGGGTCTGTTACTAGGCCACCTTTGAGGTGGGGAATAACTGTTGCTGTTCTCCATTCCACAAGAACAAAGCCTGTGGTTAGGCTATGATTGAAAAGAGTACTTAGTGGTGATTCTAGTTCTTGTTTTAGCCTGTTTAGAAGACAGCCTTGGATGCTGTCTGGTCACATAGAGGCTGTATTTTTTGCCTTGGACAAGGCTTTGAGGACCTGCTCTTCAGATATGTAGGGTGGGGAGGGAGTTTGGGGGAAGGTTTGTTGTAAGTTAGGAGGGGATAAGGGAGTGAAATTTCACCAAACGTATCTGGTATGTCCCAGAGATTGTTGCTGCTCTTGAATGAACTTCTAATTCATGTGAAGCAGAGCTCCTCAATGACCCTATTCAAGTACAACCTGGACAAATGGATGGGTGATCGCAAATTCACCCCGGGGGTGGCAACCATCCTCCTGCACATGGGTAATTGGTGCTGATCTGTAAAGTGCATGCATCTAACCAAGGAGAATTGGGGCAACCTGAAATTAACATGGGTAGGCTTATAAAGGCTGTAGGGCCGCTACCTAGTAGTCTCCTATGAAGTTATGAATGCTTCACTTTCTTCTTGTCATTTGTTTTATGTCTACAGACATATGGTTCATTAATAAGTGTAATCAACCCCTGAACCTAGTTCGCATATTCATAAGTGAATACTACTCCAGCTCGATAGCATAAAGGTTAAAGAGCAAGATTACCAACTGGTAGACCTGGATTCAAAATTTGGTTGGGGCATAACTGGACAGCTGCAGCAGTAGTATCTGCTCAGAAGAAATGCCTGGCAATCTATGTCCATAATATTCCACAACAACCCTAAGGGGTCTACCCATAGAGTCACCATGAGTCGATTTTGACTCGAGGTTACTTACTTAATTAGGGCAGTACTAGACTAACTGCCATGAAGGACCATTTTAAGCCTATCCAATATCTCAAGGTCAGAATCAAACCCTGTACCTCGTATATATGAGGTGATGACCCTAACCATTATGCCAAACCCATCCCTGAGTCCATTCATTTTATTCCTGTCTGCCATTACCATACATTTGACTAACTTGGCAATAAAACACAAACAACATGCTGATTTCGATATTCTAAGAATTATTTTATTTGATTTTATTTACACCTAGCTGTGCTACTATGATGTACTGGAAATCTGCATTCATGAAGCCAATGCACCTATATGTATATGAAACAAGTGGTAATCAAAACAAAGGGAAATTCTATGCTTTTAAGATAAATCAGGTTCCCCTTCAAAACATCTAAAACCCATAACATCTAAAATCATAACATCGAAAACATAACATCTAAAACCCAAAACATCTAAAACCAATAACAGCAAATTTTATAATATCTGAAATGTACATCACAACATCAAACACTACAAATCACATGAAAATAACATCCCCTCCACATATAATGACACCAAACTAACGAACACACTTTTTACTATGTTTCTGCAGGGGGGCAAGACCCCCTGCACCTCCCATGCCCCCCGTAAATTAAATATACCAACTCCGAGATCACACTACAGTGGGAAAAAGTTAATTTCCTAACCCCACTGTACCATGATCACCATAAAGAGTGTACGCATAATGTCTATATCATTTACCTGTATGGTCTAAAAAAACATGTACAGAGTGGCAAAATAAACACTATATAAATCATATAAATTCCTACACTATATAAATAACTATAGAAATAAAAGCTACAACATCTCATAGTGATACCACAAGATTAACAGATTAAACTATAACAGTTACACATTTGATAATACACTATGACATATTATACATTTTAGATGTTATGAAATTCGATGTTATGAATTTTAGATGTTATGGATTTTAGATGTTATGGTCTTGATGTTTTGATTTTAGATGTTAGGAGCTTTAGATATTTTGAAGGGGAACGAATAAGTCAGAAGTTATGGAAAACATACAGCATTACAGGGGTATGAAGAAACATAGGAAAAGAAAGTCTGGGAACAGTATGTGTAAAAGTAGAAGAAAGCATGGAATAATTTTTAGACATTTCACTCAACAGGGAAGACTAAGCAATATATATGTATATGTAAATAAATATATGGGAATAGAGAAAGACGATGAGAATTAAAATTTAGTTACCTAAAATGGATGTAGTTACCTGAAAATAATGGTTAAAGCAAACACCTGTTGAATGTCTACTTATGCTGAGTGTTACATAATGAAAATGGAAACTCACTAAATCCAGAAGAGCTAAAATGAAAATGTCCATGAATAGCAATGGCTCTGAAAGAATTCACTCTGGAACTGTTAGAGAACCCAAGAGAGAAACCTATAATGCCATTCCCAAATGTTTTAGCAAGTTGTTGAAAAAGGTTCCTAGTCCTTTTTAAAAGATTGGGATCATGACATAGGCTGTAAGTTATGAACTTATCAGTTTGATGGGAATTGAAGGGAAAAATTCACAAAATCTGCTGCAGAAGGAAAGTGATCTAGAACATCCAAAAAGAACTGGGGCACATGAACCCAAGGCAGCATGAATCAATAACAGAAAGGTTGTCCTAGACAAAAGCTAACACTTTTTTTGATTGCATACCAAAAGCACTAGATGAAAGGCTCTGTGAGCATAACAAATTTAGGCATTAAACTGTAAAAATAAGAACAGTAGGATGTAGGAGGAAAAAAATAATTATTTCAAATCAAAACCATCTTTCTCTTAACCAGTATGATTTTAAGACATTTTCCCTTAAGAAAATAAGGATAATCACTTTTCACGTGAATTAAACAATTCACTGAAAATGTTTATGCCTATTAAGTTGGTTTCATCACACACACACATGTTAAATGTAAATATCCAGCTTTCAAAGCCATTTTCCCTGAAAATCTGGTCAACTTCTGGTAGTTGGACTACCTGAATGCCAGCAGCACATGGGGATTTCATTAAATTTGAAATTCACTCAGCAGAGCTTACCTTTGTTTAATTTTCACTTAGTGCACATTTGCCAACGTGTGTTTAGTATTTCCTGTTTAAAATCTGCATCTCTTCTGTTTATATAAACACACACTAACTTTATAGTGGTTCATAGGTTGGTACTAGGCTATCGGCCCTAGGGCCTATACAAGCCTAGCCATAACAATTCCCTGGATGTTTCTTCCTACAACATTTACTTCCCTGCACCCCTGTCTAGCAGGTATTTAGTATAATGATTGGAGAGGACTGTTGCAGTCATTTATATGAATGTTATGCTTTCAACAAATAAAAAGGCAGTTTCATTATTTTTGTAACTGTAAACTAGTGTCTTTGCATATTTTCTGGCTTCTATAATGAATTTCAAAGTGTAATTTACTAAACAGGCCAAGTACGTAAAGCCACAAGTTGTATCATTCACACAAAAAGACAACACAGCAGCAAACAGTTAATTTAGTTACTGTAAGGTAATAGACTGATATGCCCAAAAGCTAACTCTGACAAACTTAAGACTGAGTGAAATTGTTTACCTGGTAAGTCGTAAGCCAGTTAACGTTTTAACAGTAGCTCTAAGGAAGAGACTTGTGGTTAGAGAATTTTTCGGAGAATTATGGCAAATTCTGTTTTTCAGCTCTCCCTCTGCATCTATTTGTTACAGCAGATATTAGGACTGATTAAGGAGGTGGGATCAGTTCAACAAATTAGTAAAGCTAGTAATTCTTTAAAATGTAAAAACTACACAGATAATCAACTATTTTTATACTATTTCCATACCTGTGGTGGTGTATTAAATTGAAGTTATTGTTTAAAATTAGCACTTTCACTTCCAGAAACATAATCAAGGTATTGAAAAGACATGTTTTTATTATTCAGCTCATACCAAGATATATTTGTCTGATTGTCATTGTGGGATGTTTTGTACTCTTCTTACAACAAGAGGAAAGCTGAATGTCAGGATGAGTAAAGATTTATTGAAGATGAACCATATGTCAAAGAATGTTACACAACTTTGGAATCTTCTAGAGTGAGGGAGTCATATTATTAAATTCAGATATGTACTCATACCATTTGGTGACTATACAGAACCGCCATCACTGACACAAAGAAAACTACTGGATTTTTTTAATTCTTCAATACTGAAAACTTCCAGGTTTAAAGGATTACTTTAAGCTATGACATTTTCTCTCAATAATTCAAACAGTTGATAGTAGATAAGGTTTATTTATTTTCTAACTTTGTTGTATCCTACTCTTATTATTTATGAAATACATTAATATTTTATTCATTGGTTGCTGACATACTTCTATGTGTTTTTGATTTCTCTTTTCATCCTCGCATGCTTTATAAATAGTCTTACAAAGATAATAATTGCAATGTATGAAGCAATTAAGTGGACAGCAGCATTCATAAATACACCAGGCATTAGTGTTTGACTTGGAATATATAATCTGTACAGTTATCTGCACATGACATTAGAAGGGATAAATAAACAAATAATAAAACCAGTAAGGCACCAGATAGCCCGTTTATTCATATGAATGAACTTCCTTAGACTGGTAAAAGTAAAAGTGTATTATTCAAAAAGTCACATGATATTGATATAACAGTCAAAAGAGTGAAGCTGATGTGCTGAGAGGACAAAAAAAGTCTGAAGCTTGGAAGAGTGAAAAAATCTATTTGAATTGTTTTTTTGCAGAGAATCAAATCATTGCTGTTGCACACGTAGAAACCACAGTGGCAATGATTTCCTGTAGAAAACAGCAGTTGGCATTGTGACATTCATCTTTTTTTCTGCATGCTACAGACGCTTGGGCAATTTCACCTCGAGCATGTGTAGGGAGGCTATTGCATATAAATATAGTGCAATTAGATTAAATAGTGTAAACATAATTAATATAAGTGGCATGTTAAACATGGACAGCATATAAACTGTGGCAATATGAAAGACTTGAATGTACTAAAACAGCCTTCTTAAAAGTAATAACATTAATAGTTCACAGTTCATAGTTATATACCAGGCTAATGACCACCAGTGCCTTTTTAAGCCTATGTGTCCCTATGTATCATGAGTGTTTATTAGGAGGGGCTATGTTAATTAGAAGTTTCTAGAGGTTAGGTGTGTGGGGGTTGTTAGTTTGGGAATTACTGTCTGCCTCTGTCTATCAGTGACAATGGTTCCAGACCTGGGGTGAATTTCTGATTTAATATCCAAAGTTGTGGAAGGACGAATCTGATGCACGGCCAAAACTACGAGTCCACAAATGAAAGCCAGAGGCCAGCACACATCTGTCAGCACAAAATTCTTTAATCAGTAAGTAAGCATATCCCCAATGGGAGTAAAATTAGTATACAGGTTTCGGCTGAAAAGCCTTCCTCAGTGCAACATTTCTGATTTCCCAAACAATGGTCAAGGTTACACATGGATGGACTCTGCTTCACATGGATGGAGAACCTCTTCCAGAGCATGAGGATTCTCTGAGACACATATCTGTCTCACCAACATGCTTTATTTATGCTACAAGCAAAAATTTACATCCCTGAATCTTATGGTTCTGATGCTGTTCATTTTGAGGATGTACAAGAGGTCCATCAGAGCTGGATCCAAAGATGCCAGCCACACAGCCATAGACTGTAACCTTGTAGGGAGACTGAGAGTGTAGATATGGAGCTTTAGGTGTGATATATAGGATATCCTGGTATATACTGGATTCTCCTGTGTGAACCTTTTGCATATATGTTTGGGCAGCATGTTTGGGCAGGCAAGTGTAAAAGGGGCATTATACTCAATGATGGGTTTGATAAGGGCCGAATAAAGTGGCACTATGACTAGGATTGGCATAGGATTACTTGCCCTTTATTTATTGGCATTGTTTTTCATTGTTACCTTGGCCACATAATGGTCAAAGACCAGATTACTGACTACATATGTTCTCAAATTCCTCACTACTAGTCAGCTCTTAGAAGTGTCTTATTGTAGCCTGGATGGCAGTTTTCCCAAATAATGCATTTTGCATTTATTGAGTTTTGTTTTTTCTGTTGCTGGCACCAGTGTTTGTTGATGTGTCTGACTCTTGTAAGATGGTTGTGTTATGCGGGCATCTATGATAGCTGCTAATTTGCAGTCATCTGCAAACTTGGTTAGCCGAAGGTCCTTGACATTCCTCTTTACTTCTGAGAAGTAGATGCTAAATTTGAGTGTTCCCAACACAGATCCCTGAGGTACTCCACCGGTGACTGGTATCTTACTGGAGGTGGCATCACCAATCCTGACTTGCTGGGCCCTATCTCTGAGTCAGCTGGCAATCCAGTCAGTTATATAGGGGGGTTATGCACATGTTGGTAAGTTTGTCAACTATACCCAAGTAGGATATTGTATCATATGCCCTAGCCAGGTCCAGGTAGGTGGTATGCAGGTCCAGGTAGGTGGTATGCAGGTCCAGGTAGGTGGTATGCAGGTCCATGTAGGTGGTATGCAGGTCCAGGTAGGTGGTATGCAGGTCCATGTAGGTGGTATGCAGGTCCAGGTAGGTGGTATGCACTGTTTTTCCCCTCATCCATTGTCTTGATGACCTTCTCAAAGAAATCCTCCAGGTTTAGTAGCAGTGATCATCCCTTGACAAAGCCAGACTGGTTGGGTCCAATGTCTAAAGGTTGCCTATTCCTTTGTTGATCATTTATATGAAAAACATTTCCATGGCTTTGCATATTATACTAGTCAGACTAATAGGTCTGCAGTTTCTGGGGTCAGTTCATGGTCCACTGCTGTGAAGTGGAATAACCATTGCAGTCTTCCACATTCATGGTACAAAGCCTGCTTTCAGGTTATAGTTGAAAAGTGACTCAAGTGGTCCTGATAGGTCATGTTCTCAGCTATTTAAGAGGCATTCCGAGATAGTGTCTGGAATCACTGAGGCTGTCTTCTACTGATAATGCTATCAGTTATTTCATGGAGGAAGGGCAGGGAGGTGGGGGAGGGGTGAAGTTTGAGCTGAATGTGTCTGCCAGCAAATTCACTGTCACTGTGCTCAGTGAACGTAGCACCATGGACCATCAGTTTGGCACACTAATGTGTGCTGCCTTTTGGGTTTCAGACATGATTGTAGAAGTCCATGTGGTTGTCTGTAGCCTGTGAGGCTATCTTAATCTTGTAATTAGCCTTGTTGGACTTAATTAGTCCTCTTAGTTTCCTGTTTCTTTTAATTAGACAGCTTGTATCATTAAGGGAGCTGGCTCTTTCTGATTTTAGCCATAACCTTTTTTCCTTGTGTTATATACCTTATTAAGGTTAGGATTCCACCAGTGTGGTTAGTTTTTAGAGTTTGTTTTGGGCTTACCTCCAGTGTGTACAGCAGCCAATATACAGTCATCTGCGTGGTTGTTCAGAGTCTCCAAAAACAATACTGTATAGGTTCTTATGAACTCAGTGTTGGGAGGGGAATTGAATTCTAATAAACTATTGCTTAATAGGGTGTAGTTTGCTTTGGAATAGTTCTTGACTGCTAAATCATATGCTGGGGTTACTGAGTTGATTTTTATTTAGAAGGAGACAGTTTTGTGGTCTGATCTCACCAGTGAGGACATTAGACTGGAGGCAGTGGGTGTGGAGCATTCTCCCATATTGGTGAGTACCAGGTCCAGTATGTTTGAGACTGTGGTGTGTGTGCACATCCTCTGGTCAAGGTTTTTGTGTTAATAAAGTCCAGGAATAATTATGCCTGCAAGTATGAGAGAGTGTATGTTTCCCAGTCTATAGATGAGTAGTTAAATTTCCCATAAACAGGGTATTTGATTTAATGGTGTCTCTAGTGGGTCTAGGTATGAGCTATGAGTTTCTAGGGACAGAGAGGGTGACCTACTGTATAGCTTGTTAGGATATGGTATGGAACCTTGTCTGTGGTGATTTGCATGTAGATAAATTCCAGGCATTGTCCTGTTTTACCAACGTTGAGTTATGCTTGTTCCTAATACAGATTGAGACCCCTCCACCTTTTGTCCCTGTCTGTGCAGCTCATGGCATAAATGTCTTGAAGGCACATGAAGCCTTATACTTCTGGAGTACATTCTGTGGATTTATACCATGTCTCGTTAATGACACAGATGTCTTTATTCTCCAGAGTAAGGAGAGGTTGTAGAGTGAGGAGTCTGATTTCTAGGCTCCTAATACTGAGCAGTAAAACCTTTACATTTCTTTAGGTTTTATTTGCTATTTTGGCAGGTTTGTCAATATGGCATTGCAAAAAAAAGCTCTAAAGGGGTAGGTACATTTTTAACTAATATTCAGACATCTAGGGGAGACAGGTACAGATCATCCTTTACAAGGCAACATGCTCTGGTAACAATGTCCACTCATATTGGCAAATCTTAATCCCCCTGGGGTGAGTGGGTGTCAGGTCACCACTTTTGAAGGGCTGCCAGACCTTTTGGTGAGGGAAAAAGCCCTTAGCACTTTACCTGAGGACAAGTTAGTACTATTAAACTAGAAGCACTACTTACTCTTATACTCTCTACGATTACCCTGTTCTCTATTGGTCTGTCTTAAATTCAGTTTCCCTATTACTCTAGCATGTCCAAAGGTCAGTCAATGGTTTCCTCTCCAGTCCAGCTGGTGAATCTGGAAATTTTGAGGCAATGTTACAACTGTCTCATGTACACGGACAACCCCCTCCTCCTCCAAACAGGTTCAAATATATGTGAGAGATGCAACTATTTAGCCAAACTGGAGGCTGAGCTCTCTCATCTCAGAAATGGTGTAACCAGTCAGGAGGAGAAGGTAACCTCACACAACACAATTCCAGTATCACATAGTCCCACCACATCAGTGAACCAAACACATAAATACACAAAAACATACTCGGAGGCTCTAAATAAAAATCTACCTAAGCAACAGAGACCTCCAAAGCAGACATCCAAGCAAAAGCTACCTCAAAACAAAACACACACAACACATAACCCACAAAGTCAGTATGCCAAGCAGCCACAGCCCTTATGGCTGAATAACACACCTGATACTCTTGTTATAGGTGACTCTATTGTCAGACACACTGACGTCCCGCTCACCAGGCTGAATAAAGAGAAGGTCACGGTGAGCTGCCTGTCGGGTGCTAGGATCCGACACATAACGCAAGCACTCAGGTCACTCCAAAGCAAATACAAATATGACTCAGTCATTGTACATGCTGGTGTGAATGACCTGAGACGTACCTCCCTGGACTACATGAAAAGAGACATAGAGGAGCTCTCTGATCATGTAGCCCAGGCTGGTATGACCCTGACCTTGAGCAGCATCTTACCCTCACCTAGAATGATGCCACAGTACAAAGACAAAATGATCGATTTTAACAATTGGCTAAAAGGTTGGTGTCATTCAAAGGGGATCCAGTGTCTGTCAGCCTGGTATGACATGCTTGACAAGCCATGTTGCTTCGCTAGGGACGGCTTGCACCTGTCACCACTGGGCTTTCAGATATTGGCAAAGGCTCTTGCTACCCCCATAGTGCCTTTTTTAGGCAAGGCTCAAAAGTCAAACCCACCCCCATAGACAGCACAAGGAACAAGAAACTAAGGGTAATGCTGCTAAACACCAGAAGTCTTAACCTCAAGATGCACGCACTCAAAGCTCTCCTCAGTATGGAGAACATCGATATCTGTGCAGTGACAGAAACCTGGTTCAAGGCTCCAGAGAGCACCCCAGCACTACCAGGCTATACCTCATATCATGCTTTTCGGCCCCAAAACCCGGACCGAACCACAAAAGGAGAGGGA
Source organism: Protopterus annectens (assembly GCF_019279795.1). NCBI lineage: Eukaryota > Metazoa > Chordata > Ceratodontiformes > Protopteridae > Protopterus > Protopterus annectens. Next base: position 155,632,719 of record NC_056748.1, on the reverse strand, counting down.
GTTTACATATTTATCAAGGATATCCACACCTCCAGGTTAGTGGCATTGCACAAAGTATCGGAGACCATCCATGTGCAACTAACAGTGGGAAAGACTGCTTTTCAGTTTATAGCATCCTACAGACCACCCTCTCAAAGTCAGGAATCCCACTCGGCTTTCCTGAAAACATTGGAGAACATGAAGATCTCTCCGAACACCATTATATTGGGCAACTTCAACTACCCAAACATTGACTGGGAGCACTACTCAAGCCCCAGCACCTTAGCCCAAAGATTCCTGGAAATTATAAACTCAAATGCTATGGAACAACTAGTCACCACTCCCACAAGAGGGGACAACATACTAGACCTGATCATTACCAACATGGGGACTCTATGCTCCACACCAGAAGTATATCCCTCATTGGTAAGATCAGACCATAAATTAATTTCACTGGATGTCCACATCCCAACCCCACCCCCAGCCCAGAAAACCACAGTGAAAAACTTCTCAAAAGCAAACTTCTCACTTCTCAAAACCGAAGTGGAATCCTTCAAGGCCCCAGGGCCAGTGGAAACTATGGCCCAAACTGCAGAATCCTATATAAATTCATTCTACGGACATCTCCAGGAATGCATGGATCATGCTATCCCAAACAAAACCAAGACCCAGTCATCCAAAGGCAGGCGTCCGGTCTGGTGGACCCCTGCCATAAATAAACTGTACAACAGAAGGAGGAAGCTACTACATGATAGAGCAAAATCCCTAATAGGGAAGGCATCTCTGATCAGTACTAGCAAAAAATTACGATCCCTCATAAAATCATCCAAGGCCAGCTTTGAGAGAAAAATTGCACAGGACACCAAAGACAATCATAAGGCTTTTTTCAGTTATGTTAGAAACCTGGAATGCAACTCCCAGACTTGTTCTGAGTTGATTCTAAACGACAAAAAATACACTGAACCCACAGACATCGCCAATATCCTGGCAGACAGGTTCAGTGCAAACTTCTCCACCCCCTCCCCCCAAAAGAGCAAGTATCTATCCTGGCAGAGGGCTGCCTCCCAAACATCTCAGATGCTCAGGTGAAGGCTGCCCTCTCCAAAGCAAAAAAACACTGCTTCCATGGGACCAGATGGCATCCCAGGTTGCGTCCTACATGAACTCCAAGAGGAACTAATCCCTCAAATAAAACAGCTATACAATCTCAGCCTCACTACAGGATATGTGCCCACAGAATGGCATACAGCAACAGTGGTCCCACTCCACAAAGGTGGAGCCTCTACGGACCCTGGAAACTATTGCCCCATAAGCCTGACTAGCTTAGTCTGCAAGGATATGGAGAGGATCATCATGGAGCTCATAAACAAAGACATTGGAGACCTACAGACACTAGATCTTACCCAGTTCGGCTTTGTCAAGGGCAGATCCAGCCTTTTGAACCTGGTTGACTTCTTTGAAACAGTCACCAAAGCCATAGATGAAGGGAAGGTAGTCCACACAGCCTATCTGGACCTTGCAAAGGCATTTGACACAATACCCCACTTGGGCATCATAGATAAGCTATCCAGCTTAAATATAAACCCCTATGTCACAAGATGGGTCGCAAACTGGCTCAAAGACAGAACCCACAGAGTGAGAGTTGCTGGAGCCATGCCAGACTCAAAACCGGTCACAAGTGGCATCCCACAGGGTTCTGTCCTGGGACCACTCTTGTTCGGTATATACTTTTCCGAGGTACAGGCAAACGTGGGAGGACTATGGCTCACCAAGTTCACAGACGACTGCAAACTGGGCGCCATAATCTACTCTCCAGCTGACACAAACATCCTTCAAAAAGGTCTCAAAGAGACAGATAACTGGTGCCAGCGCCATGGTTTAAAGCTAAATGCCAAAAAATGTATAGTCATACCCTTTGGCAAAAACAATGTGCCCACAAATTACCACATAGGCGGAAACCAATTAAGTACAGAGAAAGTTATTAGGGACCTGGGGACCCAAGTTGATAGCAATCTCTCCTTTGAAAACCACATTGCCAAAGTGGTTAGAAAGACCTTCTACATAGCCCACCTCATCACGAAGGGTTTCACATCTAGATCAAGAGAGGTAATCATGTCCCTTTATTCATCCCTCATCAGCCCCGTCATAGAATACAATTCCCCTTTTGGGATGTACCTTACCCGACACCTGCAGCAATTAGAAAGACCCCAAAAGCATCTCACCAAGAGGATCAAGGGTCTCAAACAGATGCCATATGCTGCTCGGTTAAAAAAACTCCAGCTCTACTCAGTTGCATACCGTCTACTTCGAGGCGATCTATGCCTGACATACAAAGCTATGTCAAATCCAGAATTAATGGACATGCTCCACCTCAGTAAATCTAAATCCCTTAGAGCCACACGCTCGAGGGACTTGAACCTCAATACAGAAATAAATAGAACTTGCTGGAGGGACAGGTTCATAACCCAGAGGCTCCCTTCGCTCTGGAATAGAATTCCAGTTCATGTGAGGCAGAGCACCTCACTGAATCTCTTCAAGAGAAATTTCGACAAGTGGATGGGGGATCGTAGGTTTGTCCCAGGGATTACTCCCGTGTCACTATTAGACAGAGGCACAGTAAACTAAACCTTAAAAAGGGCACAGTATACTCAAATCAAGGGGTGGCATAAGCCATACAGAATCGGGCTAGGCTTATAATTGCCCCAGGGCAGATAGCCTAGTATGAACCTATGAACCTATGAGAATCTGGTTGGAAGACCACAAGTACAACTCTGCAGATGAGCTGGGGAAAAGGGTATCTCTACTTAAAAAGCAGGGCATCACTGCTCAGGAATGGGATACCCAGTACTGCACATGTATATAAAGGAACCCATGGTGGGCAGACTTAACCATCCCAACAGAGTCCACCAGTAATAGGGGAAGCCACTAGTTCAGGTACATGGCCAGGATCAAAGGTTAAATGTTTTAAATGTAACAAGTGGGGCCAAGTAGCATATAGATGTCCATGGAAGCAAGGTGGGGAACAAAAGGTAGGGAACCAGCAAGTGGGAATAACAGTATGCCAGTAGTAAGTTATCTGGAGACAGCAGGGGTACCAAACTATCACCAGAGTTTATATCTGATCTTAGTGGATGGAAAAGGGCCACTGCTAAGAGAGATACAGCCTCTGAAATAACCATTGTGAAGCCTGCAGTGGTTAAAGAGTAGCAATACTTGCTTTGGCAGTCCACGCCAGTCAGAGCTTTAGGAGGGACCCCATTCCAAATGCCTTTAGCCAGGGATCACCTTGACTGGGAGGATGGAAAAGGAAGCAAGCAACTAGGTGTGCTTGAGGATATCCCTGCAGATGTCTTGATAGGGAATGATTTTGAAAATGCAGTACTTTGTGTGCATGCAGCTACATGCAGTCAAGGTTGGAGACAGGCATGTGGGTCTGGTATCATGGGGGAGAGCCAGACAGACTTCACACCTGAAGCCAGGAATGGTGAGGTGGCTATTTCAGGGAGGGAGCTAACCAGCAGCAGTGAGCCTGAAGGTGAGCCACAGCTGCTGGTAGGTACTGGTGTTCCCTTCGACAGGGTGACTGCAAGGGCAGAGGTGAATGGTAGTACACAGGCTGACAGTGAGACACCACTGTCAGAGGATACCAGACTTCCTGTGGAAGTGGTGCTGGGAATAGTTACAAAGACAGAGTTGAGACAGGCTCAGCTCTCGGACCCTACATTAAGAGATATGAGGGAGGTAGCTAGGGAGGCACCTGATCCTCAAGGGAAAGGGGAGTCTGTATACTGGAACAAAGGGTTACTGTATAGAGAATGGACCCCTGAGGGAGGTCCAGAGGGTGAAGTAATTCATCAGTTAGTAATGCCTAGAGCCTACCATCTGGCACTTCTAGCCATAGCCCATGACATTCCTTTTGCAGGTCATATGGGAATAAAGTGTACTGAGAGATGTATTATGCAGAACGTTTATTGACCTGGGATTGCAAGGGATGTAACAGGTACTGCAGGACCTGTGAGCAATGCCAAAAAGTAGGTCAAGGCAGGAGACAAGGTCAAGGCTCCTTTGATGCCTTTGCCTGTAATTAAAGAGCCATTTAAGAGAGTAGCTTAGGATATTGTGGGGTCTCTGAGTATCCCAAGCTCCACAGGGAAGAAGTATATCCCGGTGGTAGTAAATTATGCTACTAGATAACCTGAAGCGGTGGCTCTGTCCTCCATCGAGGCAGAGAAGGTGGCAAATGCTTTGTTAGAGATTTCTAGCAGGATACATTTCCTGAGAGATGACAATTTCATGTCAGACCTGCTGGCTTGCCTGTGGAAGTGCTGTGGGGTCAAGCACCTAAAGACAACCTCATACCATCCCCAGAGTAATGGTCTTGTGGAGAGGTTAAACTCTACACTAAAGACTATGCTACAGGCATTTGTAGACCAGTTTAAAGAGAGAGTGGGACAAATATAACACATTTTCCTCTTTATCTGCATCCTTTGCATGCTATCCACTTCACATTCCTGTAACCTTTGCACTAATTCTGCCTTATTTAACTTTATTTTTCAGTTTGCACGGGTTTCTTACCTCCGGCCCCCCACCTGAAATTAACAGCAAAAAAAAAGTCTTCTTTGTCCACTGAAGCTGGCTATCTTAACTATATAAAACCTCTGGGAAGCAAGAACCTGACACCCTACAGCTTTTCTGTTGCAATAGGTTAATTACAGTGTAGTTTTTGTAAAGTTCTACGGCTTAGTGTTAAAAGGTGTATGCACAACAACAATGAAGGGTTCTCCACTCCTTGTTATTCCAGTCAATTGCCACTAGATGGTGACATAATACCTTGAATTAGCCTGACACACACACACACACACACACGCACACACACACACACACACACACACACACACACACACACACACACACACACACACACACACACACACACACACACACAGTCTTCCAGTCCCAAGCAGTCACTGTTTAAATTAGTAAATTTTTGCTTTTACTTTCAGCATTCTCTACACTAATCACGACCCTCTCTATAACTGCCCGACAACACTGTTTGTGTGCTTACAGTGATACTTATTTAAAGCATCCCAGAGCTGCTTAGATTAATCTTTTGTTAGATAATGATATTTTATGCTTATTATTCATCTTAAACTGATAGTTTTTCAGCTCTTCTCCCTGCAGGGGCCAGGCCCACTCCACTCGCTATACTCACTCCACTCCTCATCCTGCCCCCATCCCTGCCCACCCTCAGTACATTAACCTTATACCTAACCTGACCTTTCCCACACCTCTCTTCCACCTATCCCATAACCCTCCTTAATTATTCCCCCAGTCATACCATACCTCCTAACTACTCTACCTCCCCACTCATTCTAAATAGGGTCATATAGTGCCCCCTCCCCTAAACTATCTCTGTCCTGCTCATATTCATTCTATCATACTGCGCTCAACCACCCTCATGTCCATCACTACTATTACTATGATCTCACATCTCTCACACTGCACTCAACCACTATCATGTCCATCACTACTATTACTATGATCTCATTTCTCTCACTTACACTCTATCTCCTAACAATAATCACAACTTTCCAGACACCCAACATACCTCCGACACCCAACATACCTCCTACACCCACCTGTACAACCACCACACATAACCCCCATTTATCAAGTTACTCAGACATCCACCCTAACTTATTCACAGCTAATACCTCTCTACTATCCAAAGTAAAAATTCTACCTCTCCAAAGACACCCCTATTATCACACCACCAGCAGCAATTATACTATTTCTAGGAAAAACTGATAAGTATAATCCACATAATTTGCCAAAGCATTATATCCCAGTGTGGTGATATAAAACCCAACCCAGGCGCAATGCCTCCAGCCCCAACAAACCTAGCAAATCTCTCATGCTGTCAACCATATATCTCCAAATCCTTAGAAACAATATACCTGAACTCCAGGCATGGGTTTCACAAAACAACCCTAATATTATAGCAGCTACCAAAACCTGGTTGAAATCATATGTAAAAGACACAGAATTTCTCCCCCCAGCCTACTCATGCCTAAGAGCCGATTGGCCCCACAAGAGATGAGGGGGAGTAGCAATACTCTTCCCTAGCAAATATACTTTAATTCCCTACTTAAAACCAACGCCCAACTTCTCCCCAGCAAAAGTACTATTCTATATATTAAAACTTAACAAAAAAAAAACTGTTTAAAAATGGGAAGCAGCCTTCAAAAACCAAAACCAATAACAAAATCAAAGCAAATCAGAAGGCTACGAAGAACCACACATGAGGGATGTCACTTTGTGCAGAATCAGATTTAATAACACATAGATAAAGACATTTTTTGTCCAAAAGACTTCATCAGATGAATTAAAAACAAACAACAAATCCTCTTATAACAATGCAAAAGGTTCAAATCCACCAATAAACAATCATCATCAATTAAGAACATAAATATTCATAAGGTACTATTCACCCTACTTCAAACTATAGCCAAAAAATATTTTCAAACACAGTATAATAAACCTAAACAATATAATGTGTTAACTCTAAAATCCTTACTCAAAAGATTATAAGAATAAAAAATCATTAAAAAAATAATAATAGAAAAAACTTGTAGTTTAATACAAACTCATAAAATAGGAGAATGTCTCCATCTGGTGGGCAAAGAGCAAAACTACACTTAAAAAATAAAATCCTTGCATCCCTTATATAACGAATCAAATGATGTTATGTTCTGCCTATCCTGGATTCTAAGATGGCCACCAGCTAGACTGCACACACTTCAGCTTGCTCCAACTACTAAATTCAAATCTAACCTCATCTAAGGCTACTGCTACAGTGTAAATCTACAAAAAAGCAACTCCTACATAAATAAACATAAGTCGCTACCTGAGTGAAGCTTATTTTTATCTTCTGAGTGTAAAAATAAGAAATGCATACCTTGGATTTGGGTGATGACTAAGTAGTGACTCCTGTACATGTGCCTGGGCCTGCAAGCAGTAAGTAGCAGCTACAAAAAATAAGAAAAGAAGCAAGCTTTCACACAACAAAGAAAAATGGACCAAATGGAAACACACACATCTAAAACAAGACTATCTCAAATTGCTTCTCCAGACAAGGAAGTTATTACTAAGAGGTAGAAAACTACCAAATCTCAAGCTGAAGTGTCAAAGAACCAAATGAAACCAAAAACTGATCAATCTTTTGACATGGAGGAACTAAAAGCTGCTTTAATGCCTCTGCAAACAGAAATAAAATCTTTCTCTTTAAAACTTACAGTGTTTGGCAATAACTTGAATCAAATAATAACCAGACTGGACAAAAATGAGGCTAAAATACTGAGTAATGAGACAAGGATAGAAGAAATACAGAAAGCTTCTTCCATCACTGAAAATTCAGTCAAAGAAATGCAAAAAAAACAGATTGATCTGGAAGCTAGAGCAACCAGAAATAATGTATTGATCAGAGGCATCCCAGAAAAATATGAACAGTCACAGCTAGCTAATGTAGCAAAGGAAATCTTCAGTCTCCTTCTTGAAAACAAAGAACTATCCCAAAAAATTGTTATTAAAAGAATACACCATCCTCTGAGAAAATCTCAGACCCTGGATGCCCCCAGGCAAATATATGTAAGAATTCTAAATGCTGCACATGCTCAAGAAATAATTCAAGCTGCAAAAAAAAGGAAACATATTCTATGGAATGGCTGCAAGATAACCTTTGCTCAGGATCTGCCTCTACAGATAAAACAGTTAAGACAAGCTCTTTCACCATACTGCACTTACTTAGTAAGCAAAAACATTAGATTCCAAATGAAATACCCAGCAACTCTGCAATTTCAATAAAATGCCTTAAATTATGCAGTTAAAAATAAAGAAGCAAAAACAGCTTTTCTCAAAGCCTTTAAAGAACTGCCATGAAGTATTTTTTTTTACACAAACAGGCTCCTAATACAAAAACTATATGCTTCTGTGTATTTTGGGCATACTAATTATCTCAATGACAAGGTAAAATACCTGTTTTCTGCTTGGATTCATTGTTTTTCATTTGGGCACTCCAACTACAGCTTAGGGAGCATCTCCACACTGTCACGAATGAACTACATTACCCTGAATCCTTTGCAACCATGAATCAGGAAAATTAAGCACATCTGAGGTCAAAGGAAAAACTATGGTATCCATTCAAGCCCAAAACATCTCAGAAAACCAGCGTTTGCAAAATAAAACGAAAGTAAGGCTCTCACATAACAGAATACCAGTGGATTTACTTTTTCCTGACTCAAAAAGTGAAGATTTTCGTGTATATGGTATATGGAAGGTAAATCTAGCATAGAAATAGTTGTTGTTGTGTCTTTCGGCTTTTCCCGGTGAGGGGTTGCCACAGCGGAACTCTGGTCCGCTAATGATTGGTTGTTGATTTTTACGTGCTGAGTTACCAGCCCTGATGCACAACTTTCAATGAAGGTACGCGCATTCACGCATGTCTCCACGCAGAAGACGCTCTAGCTGAGAATCGAACCGGACACCGTCTTACTGTGAGGAGACAATGCTACCGCAGCACCACCACCGTGGGTCTAGCCTAGAAATAGTACCACAGGTTAATTGATTATATACAAATGGTAATATATAGGTGCTGATTTTTTTTTTCTTGTTCCTTCCTGAATATATACAAGCTGGACTAATAAAATCTTCTGGTTTAGAAACTGTAGCAGCTGTTGCAGCTGCAATAAATACTCAGCCCATACTAGGAAAAGCAAACCATTGTAGTTAGGTTTGTGTTGTTTTACATAGTGTTAAAATATGCTTTCTTAAGCTTTAAAATAAGTATGCATCAAGTGTACGCATACCAATCTTGTACAGCAGAGAATATATAGGGATTCTTTGTTTTTCTGTCTCATATTTTCTTTCTTTTTATGATCACAATGCTGTTTTTGTTGTATATATGCTTGATTCTTACATGATAAATGGACACCCAGGGATATAACTGTAGCAGTAAACGCAGACCCAACAAGTAAAAGAACTGCTATATATATATATATATATATATATATATATATATATATATATATATATATATATATATATATATATATATATATATATATATATATATATATATGTACATATGACCAGCATAACAAGGAACATGCAAACACTGTTTGACAAAACTATATTAAGGTAAAATCAGTTGTGTATGTTGTTACTCTTCTATGTGTGAACACAATTAAAATGCAGTGGTTTGCTTTGTACTATATTTTGACTAGATTGCTATTTTCCTATTAAGCTAGATATATAAATTTCAGTTAAAATATGCTCATCTTAATTATTTTCAAATGAACAAAGGGTTAGAATGCATATCTTTTATACATGATTTGTGTGGGCATGCTGTTATGGTGATGTTTTATTGCTGGGACTTAGAATGACAGAAACCTTTTGTATTATAGTTGTTAATATTTCTTTTACCTCTTTTTCAGGTAGTAGGCTAGCGTGGGTATGCACGGGGGGGGGGGTTCTGATAGGGAGTGATGTCACACACATATCCACACCATTGATATGTACAAAAAATTCTAATAATTTTGAAATATTTTTTTTTGTCCCTATATATATATATATATATCCACTTATTCTGAAAGCCAGCAATCTGTGTATTATACCCTTTAGATGATCTCTGTGGATTCATGTAATGTAAAGGGCTTACAAGATAAGAAAAAAAAGAATCTGTTAATGCACTTAATTTTTAAATCTAAGGCAGAGATAACGTTCATACAAGAAACGCACATGTTGAAAGAGCAATGGGAGAAAGATACAAAAAAATGGGTGAAATATATTGTTGCTGCTGGTGACAGTACGGCTTCTAGGGGAGTTGCCATAGTAGTTAAAAAATCTTTTGATGGTAATATTTGGAAAGGTAGCTGTGACCCAAATGGTAGATGGTGTTATTTTACTTGCCAGCTGCCACCGTTTATAAAACCTTTCTTAGTCCTGAATGTTTATGCCCCATGTTTGCATCAAATAACATCTATACGAGATATGCAGAATCTTAGAGAACTATCCAAATTACTTCTATATCATAGGAGGTGACTGGAATATGTTAATTAATCCAGAACTTGATAGGACAAATAAGAATAACAAGCAATCGGTTCAGCTTACTACACTAATAGCTGAAATAATGGAAGATTTTAAGTTAGCTGACCCATTTGAAAACTATAGAAATAGTATAACTACTAGTAAATTCACTTATTATTCACCATATCACAAGTCTTGGTCTAGGATAGATGTATTTTTAATATCTGAAATCTTATTAAATAATACAGTCACATACAATAGTGAACCTAGGACAATACCGGATCATGCAAAGATAAATATTACACTAAAATTGGGGAGCTCAGTGCAAGGACCCCAAACAGTTTTGAACTGGACATTAAATACTAACTTACTACAGCTTAAAGATGTTTCAAAAAATATCATAGACATTCTTACCCAAACTTATAACAACCTAGAAGTAGTAGATATACCATACAACATTCAATGGCAAGCTACAAAAGCCACTGTTAGGGGTATATTAATTCAAAAAGCTGCTTTCTATAAAATATTAAGCAGAGAAAAAGTCATATTAATAGAATCAAAATTAAAAAATATAGAGTCAGAACTGGAAATAAATTATTCACTAGTACTTGAAAGTCAAATGGTTACACTACAAGGACAACTATGTGAAATTCAAACACAACAGTACTCAATCAATGAAATTAAACTCCTCTACAAATATGCTGAATGGGCTCAATCACCCTCAAAAGCACTGGCAAGAATCATAAACATTAAGAATCCTCCTACCAAAATAAAGCAACTAAATTATAATAACAAAACTTTAGAGACAGATGAAGAGATCATTGCAGCTTTTGAAGAGATATACCAAAAACTATATGGCCCCCAAGACCAGTTTAATGAGTCATTATTTCATCAATTTACCCAAGAGTTACAATTTTCAGTACTGAATGAGACACAAGTAAATAATCTTAAAGCTTCCTAAAGTGTAGAAGAAATCATTGCTGCTGTAAATAAGTTGAAATCAGGTAAATCACCAGGGCCTGATGGTTACGTGGTGGAATTTATAAGACTTTCAAGAAACAGTTAGCTCTTATACTACTGAAAGTGTACAGATACATAATAAAGTATCATACCAAAGACCTGTATATCAATAACTCAAAAACTATATTTATACCAAAACCCAAATCTGATGCATCAAACCCAAATAACTATGATAGCATGATAGCACTCATAAATATTGGGTCTATATTATTTCATCGAACACTTAAAAAAGTGAACGCTGATTGATTGACCTAACTTAAGCGAAAGCTTACAATCTCGAATTGTCAGATCAGCGATTTTTTTCCCAGGGGAAAAAAAAAATCACTGATCCAAAACACATACACACAACACAAGCACACCAAACAAACAGAAATCCACACACACACACACCTAAAATCTGATACCTAACCGTACACTAAACTATGCACACACCACTAACTACCCACTTACCTTAACCCAAACCCTAACCCTAAGGTCCATCACTATCGCACACTCACCTCACCCGTTCCCTAACCCTAACTCACTTAAATCTGCCTAACCCTCATGTCCACTCAATCGCACACACACCTAACCCGAGCCCTAACCCTAACTCACCTAAATCACCCTAACACTCACATCCACACAATCGCACACTTACCTAAATCCAACTGGTAACTTTCCACCATAACACTGAAAATACCGAAGCAACAGAAACGGACAACCGAATTCTTTCCCTAGGAAAAAATTTGAGTTTCTGCTGCTTCGATATTTTGCAGTTTCGCAAAAATAAGTTCGATCAATCAGCATTTGCTTTTTTAAGCATTCGAGGATATAATATAGACCCTAAATATTGATATTAAAATTCTTTTTACAATACTAGCTAGTAAAATCAAACAAATTCTACCTCACATTATATCTTCTGACTAGGCTTTATGAACAACAGACAAATATATTACAACACACTATTGATTCAATCAGTTTAAAAGCGAATGATAAATGCCCTAGCTATGCACTGTCAGTAGATGCAACCAAAGCTTTTGATAGAGTAAATTTTGATTTTTTATTAAATATACTCAATGAATTTAGTATTCCTGAAGGCTATATAAACATGGTTAGGGCTTTATACGAAAATGCCACAACAACACTATCTATACATAAAAAGCAATCAAAGCCTATACAAATAGTGAACGGTACAAGGCAAGGATGCCCACTATCACCTTACCTGTTCAATATATACATAGAACCTCTGCTGCTTAAAATATCACAAAGAACTTACCACCATAATATGAATATTTCCAAAGTCTCATTAAAGTATACAGCTTTTGCTGACGATCTTAACATTTATTTTGAATTCCCTAATACTGATTTGAATAAGATACTAAACTCCATTGAAAAATTCTCAAAAATATCTAATTATGCAAATAACCCTAATAAATCCATCATATTCCCTATGAATACTCTAGGACATAAGGAATTCTATTTCCCCTGATACTGAATTTAAAGTCAATTATAATATCAAATATCTGGGTATTATATTCACTCACCCCCAATCTGACATGACTAAAAACAACTTGTTTAAAACCTGGTCTAACATCACTGAAGACACTAAGAGATGGTTAAACCTCAATCTATCTCCACTAGCTAAGGTGGCCATAGTTAAAATGAATATTCTTCCAAGACTATTGTTTCATTTTAGTGCTATTAACCAAAATATACCAAAAAACTTCTCCAAACTTGAAACACTACCTAGGAAAGTTTATTTGGCATCCAAAAAGTACAAGAATAAAATACACTAAATTAACATTACCCAAGCAAAAAGGGGGCCTAGGCCTACCTGAATTCCAAACATACTACAACATACTAAACACTAGTTGAATTATACAAATAGCAAATTTTGAACCATCCAACAAAGCATGGTATCCACTATGGATTAAAATATATTACAATCGTCTAATCTCATACAATTTAAACCCTTTCTAAATTCTAAGACTTTAAAGCATTTTAAGGGTCATCCCATAATAATAAGAAACACAGTAATATTTGAAAAGCTGGTAGCCTCCCTAAATCTTAAAGATACTTTGGTATTGGGACAGCCAGTACACCTTAATCCTATTATTAAATTAAACAATACTATATTAAACCTGAATCAGTATCCAAAAATTAAAAATATCACTGTATGGGACCTATACCAGATCAAAAGTTTCTCAGTTGAAAATATTAGACAAAAACTTGAAGTAAATAAAAGCTATAATACCTTAATCAACCAATTAATATACCTGATCAACACAATTACTATGAATGTCAAGATAGACAACCAAGACATGCAGGTATATCAGCAACTTATTAACTTGCTACTGTCGAGATCTAAAATGTTATCAAGTACATATATATTAATAACAAAAATTAGATATCAAGATGCAATTCTATATTCCAAATTTTGGGAAGAGAAAAATAATAAGATAACCGATGAACAAAAATCTGATGCTATTGAACTTACTTTGAAATTAACATCCCTTAAAAAACTAATTTATACCCAAATTATGATCAATAACAATGCGTATCACACACCACTTTTTCTTAGCAAAATGAATCCCTCCCACTCCCCTTATTGTACCATATGCCAAAACAGTGTTGCTGACACCCTTCATATTTTTCTGAAGCTGTAAAAATGTTTACAAGCTGTGGTGTTCGCTAAGAACCAAGTTAGAAAAAAAGGGATACACCAAATCTACCCTGTCATGGGAAATGGCAATTTTACATATATTCCCTAATAATTTCTCATATGAAAATAAACACATCATAGTCACATTGTGTGCAATGATCAAATCATATATAGCCCAAAATTGGTTAGATAGAAGTAAAATCACATGGGAAGAATTTAAAGGAATGGCTATAAAATACTTATTAGCCAGCAAATTAATTACAAGAAGCCAAAAAAAAAACTATCTTACTATCAGAAACATTGGAAAACGCTTTTCGAAATCCTAGGACAAAATTGATTTATGACCAAGGGACTTCACCATCAATATTACTTTACATAATTAAGGGAAACTAAAGGCAATTATTATAGAAATACCCACAATACAAGTGTACAGGTCATGGCAAACACATATAAGATGAACATTAAGGTGACATCAATGTATATATTGTACATAGTTAGTGCAGGACAGAATGTTTATTTAGGTAGACTAGAATATCTGGTTGCGATGTTTTAATGTCACATTTTCATTATGTTGTAAACTATCTTTATGTAAATGTCTGGTCTACAGCTCATTAAGGGCAGCTTGATTATTAGACAATTCTGTATAATTGTTACCTAACATTGATGATTTATGTTATGTATATCGTATTTGGATGACTGAAACTTGATATTCCAAGTAGCTTGCATGTATATTTTCTGTGTCATTCTTTTCTTGTATTTAAATAGAAGTGAAATGCAATAAAAATTATATTTGAAAAAAATGTTCTGCCTATCCTCAGAATAAACTTCATAGTTTATTTACTACACATGGTCAAAAACTGGCTCATCATGGAGTAAATGAGAATATTTTAATATGTCACTTATTCATAATTTGCTGCCTGTAATTTTAAAAGAGGGGCGATAGAAATATTTTCATTCAGTCCTGGGGATCTACCAGCATCCAGGGTAACCTGCCAGTAAAGTTCTGTATATTCCAATAGAGTTTCCCATGGGCCACTCCAGACATCATCAGAAACTTTCTCAAGGACGAAAAATGACATTTTTGCTTCACTGCATAATAATGTATTTTCATACAAAGCATTTCTTTCATTCTTAGTCCTGATGTCATACATATGTTTGGATATATGTTTTTTAAGTTTTTGCTCAGTTTTGCCTATGTAGAAGGCTGGACAGGCAACACATATCACTAAATAAATGGGTCTATATTATATCATCGAACGCTTAAAAAAGCGAACGCTGATTGATCGACCTAATTTAAGCGAAAGCTTACAATCTCGAACTGTCAGATCAGTGATTTTTTTTTCCCAGGGAAAAAAATCGCTGATCCAAAACACATACACACAACGCAAGCACACCAAACAAACAGAAATCTGCACGCATACACCTAAAATCTGATACCTAACCCTACACTAAACTATGCACACACCACTAACTACCCACTTACCTTAACCCAAACCCTAACCCTAAGGTCCATCACTATTGCACACTCACCTCACCCGCTCCCTAACCCTAACTCACTTAAATCCGCCCTAACCCTCATGTCCACTCAATCGCACACACACCTAACCCGAGCCCTAACCCTAACTCACCTAAATTACCCTAACACTCACATCCACACAATTGCACACTTACCTGAATCCGACCGGTAACTTTCAACCATAACACTGAAAATAGCAAAGCAACAGAAACGGACAACCGAATTCTTTCCCTAGGAAAAAATTTGAATTTCTGCTGCTTCAATATTTTGCAGTTTTGCGAAAATAAGTTTGTCAATCAGCGTTCGCTTTTTTAAGCATTCGAGGATATAATATAGACCCAAATAAACTACCCCAATGGTATTACAATTAGTGAAAACCTGTCCTTTTATTTCCCTCGCCCTACACTCTAACCATACAGAGTTAGTGTTCAAAATGAAGGAACATTGTGATCAGGCACCACATTTAAAAGTGCCTGTTCTTTTGGGGTTTGCCTTAGTAGGTGGTTTAACCCCTTCAAAAAGTTGTTTATGATTTCTTCCTTTTTTATATATAATTTTCATGAGGCAATTTTCCAAATGAGGCAGGTCAGTAAGTGCCTTAAATCTATTCCATTTCTTCCTAATTATTTCACCTACCATCTTAGAATCCTGATTAACTCAATAAGTGTTTTTTTAGAAATATCTGAAAAATGACCAAGGCACACATTTGTATTATTCATACCAGGGGTCAACCCAGTACCTATGAGAGGACCATATATAGTCTTCCTCAAACACTTGATCTCTGAACTAATTTATTTCAATAATGTAAGGGGGTATCCTCTCTCTCTGAATAACCCTTCTAAAAAATCCACTTTGTTGTCAAAATCAGAGTCTAAGGATGTCATCCTACTCACCCTAATCAGTTGTCCTCTATATATACTCTTTTTCTGAAAATAGAGATGGGCGCTTTGAAAGTGTAAGTAGGAATTCACAAAAGTTTCCTTATGGAAAACATTAGATTTTATTCCAGTGGAAACCTTTTTTATGGTTACATCCAAAAAATTCATCCTAGCATGGTTACTAGATCTAGTAAAGTGGAGGAAGTTGGTAGTGGTTTCTATATATTCAAGAAATTCCAATAATCTACTTTCTTTATCCGTCCAAAAAAGACAAATATCATGTATAATATGAATATATTATATAATATAAATAAAATATAAGTATGAGTTATGAAGGCAAGATGTTGGAAATTTTGGGAGATACTAACACCTATACTAGAGTGTCTAGAAATGAAATTAATGTTGCTTTCAAGAAAATAGATCTTCCCCTTGATGACATGCTTATGGAAGGTCTATTAGATTTAAATACCTTTAAATACCGGACTGTGTCAAAACCAAGGATCCCAACTATTTTCAGTATCCCCAAAATTCATAACGACCAAGTAGATCCCTGTTTTAGGCCTATTGTGGCAGCAGAGAGTTCAAAACCAACATTCCTAGCAAAGTTCTTGGACAGTAAACTTAAATCTTTATGGGGCACCGAATCTATTATACTTAAAGATTCCTGGGAATTTCTTAAAGTTATTGACACTATAGCATTTTTTTGAGTCAGTTATTTTTGTAACTATAGATATCAAGGACCTTTTTCTGGCATAACCCATTCTATCAGCATTGAGTGGTTGGAAGCAGCATTGATTGACAACATTTCTGTTTCAGCTGACAATTTACATGTGGTGTTACATCTTTTGGAGTTGGTATTAAATAACTACTACATTTATTTTTGTGGTGAGTTCTTTCACCAAATTAATGGGAAGGCTATGGCTGCAAATTGCACCCTGACCTATGCTAATATTATCTTGGCATGTGGGAGAAAAAATTAATTTTGCATTCTGAGTTCATGGGATGTTGGTCACATTATAGAAGATTCCTGGATGATATTTGTCTTTTTTGGATGGATACAGAAAGAAGATTGTTGGAATTTCTTGAATATATAGAAACCTCTACCAACTTCCATCACTTTACTTGTTCTATTAACCATGATAGGATGAATTTTTTGGATATAACCATAGAAAAGGTTTCCACTGGAATAAAATCTATTTTCTGCAAGGAAACATTACAAATTCCTACTTACACTTTCTCTATTTTCAGAAAAAAAGAGTATATATAGAGGACAACTGATAAGGGCAAGTAGGATGACATTCCTAGACTCTGATTTTGACAATTAAGTGGATTTTTTAGAAGGGTTATTCAGAGAGAGAAGACACCTCCTTACATTATTGAAATAAATTAGTTCAGAGATCAAGTGTTTGAGGAAGACAAAATATGGTCCTCTCCTAGGTACTGGCCTGACCCCTGGTATGAATAATACAAATGTGTGCCTTGGTCATGATTCAGATATTTCTAAAAAACACTTATTATTGAGTTAATCAGGATTCTAAGATGGTAGGTGAAATAATTAGGAAGGAATGGGATAGATTTAAAGCACTTACTGACCTGCCTCATTTGGAAAATTGCCTCATGAAAATTATATATAAAAAAGGAAGAAATCATAAACAACTTTTTGAAGGGGTTAAACCACCTACTAAGGCGAACCCCAAAAGAACAGGCACTTTTAAATGTGGTGCCTGATCACAATGTTCCTTCATTTTGAACACTAACTTTGTATGGTTAGAGTGTAGGCCGAGGGAAATAAAAGGACAGGTTTTCACTAATTGTAACACCATTGGGGTAGTTTATTTAGTGGTATGTGTTACCTGTCCAGCCTTCTACGTAGGCAAAACTGAGCGAAAACTTAAAAAACGTATATACAAACATATGTATGACATCAGGACTAAGAATGAAAGAAATGCTTTGTATGAAAATACATTATTATGTAGTGAAGCAAAATTTTCATTTTTCATCCTTGAGAAAGTTTCTGATGATGTCTTGAATGGCTCATGGGAAACTCAATTCGAATATAGAGAATTTTACTGGCAGGTTACCCTGGATGCAGGTAGATCCCCTGGACTGAATGAAAATATTTCTGTCGCCCCTCTTTTAAAATTACGGGCAGCAAAATTATAAATAAGTGACATATTAAAATAGTCTCATTTATTCTACAATGAGCCAGTTTTTGACCATGTGTAGTAAATAAACTATGAAGTTTATTCTGAGGATAGGCAAAACGTAACATCATTTGATTCCTTATATAAGGGATGCAAAGGTTTTATTTTGTAAGTGTAGTTTTGCTCTTTGGCCACCAGATAGAGACCTTCCCCTATTTTATGAGTTTGTATTAAACTACATAAATGTTTTTTCTATCATTTTTGTTTATGATTTTTAATTGATTATTCTTATAATCTTTTGATAAAGGATTTTAGAGTTAATACATTATACTGTTTAGGTTTATTATATTGTGTTTGAAGATATTTTTAGGCTATAGTTTGAAATAGGGTGAATAGTACCTTATGAATATTTATGTTCTTAATTGATGATGATTGTTTATTGGTGGATTTGAACCTTTTGCATTGTTATAAGAGGATTTGTGGTTTGTTTTTAATTCATCTGATGAAGTTTTTGGACAAAAATGTATTTATCTATGTGTTATTAAATCTGATTCTGCACAAAGGGACGTCCCTCGAGTGTGGTTCTTCATAGCCTTCTGATTTGCTTTGATTTTATTAAAACTTAACAATCATAAAAACATTTGCATAATTGCCGTGTATATTCCTCCAGGAAACAAAATACCAATATTAGAGAACATACTTGCCTGGACATTCCAAAACATAGATAATGAAACCATCATCCTAGGCGATGTAAACATTGATTGGCTAGTCATTGCCCATAACAACCCCTCAAAAAACATAAACTTTTACAACTTCTCCCAACTAATTCAAGACATCACCAGACCCCACAAAAATAAAACAACCAGGGCTCCACAATAGACTGGATATTAGTGTCCCACCCTAACAATGTCACGACTGCAGGCGTACTACCTAACACCACTAGTGACCACCACTTAGCATATATCCTATGCAAATCTACCCCAACCCCAGGCCAACACCAATACAAATCAACCAGAAATTTGACTAAGTTCCAACCCTCCACATTTAATGAAACATTAGCTAAAAGCCCTCAAATTCCTACCATTTATTGAGGCTATTGAATTTTTTAAGTCAACATTCCTAGACATCCTAAATAGGCAAGCAACCACCTGCCAAAAACAAATAAAACATAATCATGCAAGTTGGCTCTCAGAATCTACCAAAGAAGTAATGTCCACAAGGAATAAATATCTGGAAATCATGACAGAAAAACAAAAACCCTACAACTCTAATACAATGCAAGCAACTCCATAACCATGCAAAATGTCTAATAACCAGAGAAAAAAAGCCCACTACCTCCACCTACAAAGCCAACATAAAGATAATGCCAAAAAATTCCGGTCCTCCATTAACCAACTATTATACCTAGACTGTCAAAGCAACCCAACCCCTGACCCACAGAAAAACCCCGCTGAACTTGACACCCACTTCAATTCCTACTTCAATGACACCATAGCTAACCTAACCGCCACCTTTCCTACAGTTAACAGTACCACCAACAAGACAGCTGATGACCAAACCATCCCAGAAAACAATCCTACCCTCGACTTCAACCTATAATTCTCCCTCATACCCACCACCACAATAAAAAACTTTTACTTAAGCTATAACCCTGTACTCTGGCCCCTGACAATCTACCCCCACACTTCCTGCAGCTATCTGCAAACTCTACAGCTATCCCATAAGCATACTCATTAACAGATCAATTAAAGAATACCTTGTTCCAGACATCTGGAAAAAAGCATTCATTCTCCCCTTACACAAAGGCAGCACCAACATAGACACCACAAACTTTTGACCCATAGCAATTCTCTCACCCCTCTCTAAAATACTAGAAAAATGCATCCATGCCCAACTCCCTCAACCACCTACTTGAAAACCATATTCTATCAACCTCTCAGCATGGTTTCGGACCAGGACGCAGCACCACTACTGCCCTCTTCTCCTTCCTTGATACAGTCTCAGTATGGTTTCAGACCAGGGTACAGCACCACTACTGCCCTCTTCTCCTTCCTTGATACAGTTAACCGGGCACAAGATTCTGACAAAATAATCGCTTCTCTTTTCCTAGACCTCTCCAAACCTTTTGATACTATTTCCCACACCATCCTCCTCTCTAAACTACCTACCCTCCATGTTTCCCCACCTACCCTCCAGTGGTTGAATAGCTATCTCTCCAGTAGGCAGCAATCCACCAAATGGCAACAATCTTACTCTCCCTTCCTCAATACTTCCACAGGGGTACACCAAGGCTCCATACTTGGTCCTCTCTTATTTAACATTTTTATTAACTACTTTCACTCCACTCTCCCACAATGCTCATCAATCCAGTATGCTGACAACTTTACAATAATATGCACTGCAAGTTCCAGTTTTGAACTCAAGAAAATCACCCAGAATGTCCTCACCTCTACTGAATCTTGGATGCTTAACAATCATCTTGCCCTAAATCTGAAAAAACTAAACTAGTATGTTTTACCCCTAAGAAAACCACTCCCCTAGATAAAAAAAAACTCTTTACTATACAAGCCCAAGACAATACCACTATAGAAGCTGTCCAACACATTAAACTACTGGGCATTATTATAGATGAAAACCTTAATTTTGACCTACATGTAAATAATAACATCACAAAAATACCAAAAGCTCAGTATGCTCTACAGGCATCGACACTTTCTTAGCCTCTCTACTAGACAAACCCTTGCAACCACCATTTTATTACTCTTTCTCTCCTTTATGGTGCTTCTCTCCTCATTCTTCTTCTTCTTCTTTTTCTTCTTTCGGCTGCTCCTGTTAGGGGTCGCCACAGCAGATCAAATGTTTCCATTTCTTCCTGTCCTCTGCATCTTGCTCTGTCACACCAACCACCTGTATGTCCTCTCTCACCACATCCATAAACCTTATCTTAGGCCTTCCTCTTTTCCTGTTACCTGACAGCCTCATCCTTAGCATCTTTTTCCCCCAATATACTCAGCATCCCTCCTCAGCACATGTCCAAACCAACGTAATCTTGTCTCTCTGGCTTTGTCTCCAAACCTTCCAACCTGGGATGACCCTCTAATATACTTATTCCTAATCCTGTCCACATTCGTCACACCCAGTGCAAATCTTACATCTTCAATTCTGCCACATCAAGCTCTGACTCCTGCCTTTTTATCAATGCCTCTGTCTCCAACCCATATAACATAGCTGGTCTCACTACTCTCTTGTAGACATTCGCTTTCACTCTTACTGGTACTCGTCTGTCACAAATCACTCCTGACACTCTTCTCCACCCACTCCATCCTGCCTGTACTCTCTTCTTCACCTCTCTTCCACACTCACCATTACTCTGAACTGTTGATCCCAAGTATTTAAACTCATCCACCTTTGCCACCTCTACTCCCTGCTTCCTCTCCATTCCTCTATCCTCCCTCTCATTCACACACATATATTCTGTCTTAGTCCTGCTGACCTTCATTCCTCTTCTCTCTAGAGCATATCTACGCCTCTCCAGGGTCTTCTCCACCTGTTCTCTACTCTCATTACAGATCACAATGTCATCTGCAAACATCATAGTCCATGGGGACTCCTGTCTGATCTCGTCTGTCAACCTGTCCATCACCATTACAAATAAGAAAGGGCTCCACCTTAAACACATCTGTCACTCCCACTGCAGACCTCACCGCTGTCACACTACCCTCGTACATATCCTGTACCACTCTTACATACTTCTCTGACACTCCCGACTTCCTCATACAATACCACAACTCCTCACTACGCACCTTGACATATGCTTTCTCTAAATCCACAAAGACACAATGCAACTCCTTCTAACATTCTCTGTACTTCTCCATCAACACTCTCAAAGCAAACATCGCATCTGTAGTGCTCTTTCCAGACATGAAACCATACTGCTGATCACTAATCCTCACCTCTCTTCTTAACCTAGCTTCCACTACTCTTTCCCATAACTTCATGCTGTGACTGATCAATTTAATCCCTCTGTAGTTACTACAGCTCTGCACATCACCCTTATTCTTAAAAATTGGTACCAAAACACTTTTTCTCCATTCCTCAGGCATCCTCTCACTTTCCAATATTTCATTAAACAATCTAGTTAAAAACTCCACTGCCCTTTCACCTAAACACCTCTATGCTTCCACAGGTATATCATCTGGACCAACAGCCTTTCCACTCTTCATCTTCTTCATAGATATCCTTTCCTCCTCCTTGCTAATCCACTGCACTTCATGATTCACTATCCGCACATCATCCAACCTTCTCTCCCTCTCATTCTCTTCATTCATCAGCCCCTCAAAGTACTCTTTCCATCTGCTCAACACACTCTCCTCGCTTGTGAGTATGTTTCCCTCATTATCCTTTATCACCCTTACCTGCTGCACATCCTTACTAGCTCGGTCCCTCTGTCTAGCCAATCAGTACAGGTCCTTTTCTCCCTCCTTAGTGTCCAACCTTTTATACAACTCATCATACACCTTATCCTTAGCCTTTGCCATCTCTCTCTTTGCCATGCACCTCATCTCCTTATACTCTTGTCTACTTTCTTCATCTCTCTGACAATCCCACTTCTTCTTCGCCACCCTCTTTCTCTGTATACTCTCCTGTACTTCCGCATTCCACCACCAGGTCTCCTTGTCCTCCTTCCTCTTTCCAGATGTCACACCAAGCACCTTTCTAGCCATCTCTCTTACTAGCTCTGCTGTAGTTACCCAGCTATTCTGTAACTCTTGACTGCCACCCAGTGCCTGTCTTAACTCTTCCCTGAACATCACCTCACAATTACCATTTTTTCAATTTCCACCATTTTATCCTTGGTGCTGCCCTCACACTCATCCTCCTCTTCTTGATCACCAATGTCATCCTAAAAACCACCATCCTATGCTGCCTAACTACACTTTACACTGCCACCATTTTACAGTCTCCAATCTCCTTCAGATTGGCCCTTCTACATAAGATATAATCCACCTGTGTGCATCTTCCTCCACTCTTTTTTGTCACCCTATGCTCCTCCCTCTTGTTAAAATACGTATTCAACACAGCCATGTCCATCCTTTTCGCAAAATCCACTACCATCTGACCTTCTGCATTCCTTTGCTTAACACCATACCTACCCATCACTTACTCATCCCCTCTGTTCCCTTCACCAACATGCCCATTGAAATCTGCTCCAATCACCAGTCTCTCACCTTTGGGTGCAGTCATCACCACTTCATCCACCTCACTCCAAAATTTTTCTTTCTCATCCATCGCACACCCAACTTGTGGAGCATATGCACTAACAATATTCATCATTGCACCATCAATTTCCAGCTTCATAAACATCACTCTATCTGACACCCTTTTCACCTCCAAAACACTCTTCACATACTGTTCCTTCAGAATAACTCCTATGCCATTTCTCCTCCCATCCACACCATGATAAAACAATTTGAACCCACCTCCGATACACCTAGCCTTGCTCCCCTTCCATCTGGTCTCTTGCACACACAATATACCAACCGTCCTTCGGTCCATCATATCAGCTAGCTCTCTCCCTATACCAGTCATACTGCCAACATTCAAAGTTCCGACTCTCACTATCGCAGTCCTAGCCTTTACATGCCTTTGGCCATGCCTTCCGCCTCTTCTCCTCCTTCGGCCAACAGTAGCCCAATTTCCACCAGCACCCTGTTGGCCATCAGTACTGGTGGTGGTCGTTGTTAACCCGGGCCTCGACCGATCCGGTATGTATATGTCTACTTTTGTCTGCATGTATGATTTGGCAAAATTTTATACCGGATGCCCTTCCTGACACAACCCTCCCCATTTATCCGGGCTTGGGACTGGCACAAAGAAATGCACTGGCTTGTGCATCCCCAGTGGCTGGGTTGCCTCTCTCCTCATTAATATCCAAAAGTCTGCAAAATCAGACTTGATATGTGTTACAACAGAATAGCCAAATTTGCCACCAAGGCCAAATTCTCATCCCACCACTGCAACTCACTTAAACAATTAGGCTGGCCAGAACTCTTCCATCTCTCATTCACCCAACTAACTACAGCACACAAAATAATCCACAGACCCACAGACTATCCTGCTGTCTCAACACCACTTGCCAAATACCAACCCAGCATACAATTAAGATCTGAAAATCATCTACTTCTAAAAGTAGAAAAACCCTCCTTACCTGATGGTCAACTCCAATACTCCTTCACCATTGCCAGACTATGGAACTCAATTCCACCTTCTATAAGAAACAGAGGCAGCACCACCACCTTCAAACAAATACTGAAAAATCATCCCAACCCTGCCTGGCTATGTACCTGCTCTATAACAACCCTTCCTGGTTCTGCACCAGCTCTATAACAACCCTTCCTGGCTATGTACCTGCTCTATAAAAACCCTTCCTGGCTATGTACCTGCTCTATAACAACCCTTCCTGGCTATGTACCTGCTCAATAACAACTCTTCCTGGCTACGTACCTGCTCTATAACAACCCTTCTTGGCTATGTACCTGCTCTATAACAACTCTTCCTGGCTATGTACCTGCTCTATAACAACCCTTCCTGGCTATGTACCTGCTCTATGACAACCCTTCCTGGCTATGTACCTACTCTATAACAACCCTTCCTGGCTATGTACCTGCTCTATAACAACTCTTCCTGGCTATGTACCTGCTCTATAACAACCCTTCCTGGCTCTGTACCTGCTCTATAATAACCCTTCCTGGCTATGTACCTGCTCTATAACAACTCTTTCTGGCTATGTACCTGCTCTATAACAACTCTTCCTGGCTATGTACCTGCTCTATAACAACTCTTCCTGGTTCTGTACCTGCTCTATAACAACTCTTCCTGGCTATGTACCTGCTCTATAACAACCATTTCTGGCTCTGTACCTGCTCTATAACAACTCTTCCTGGCTCTGTACCTGCTCTATAACAACCCTTCCTGGCTCTGTACCTGCTCTATAACAACCCTTCCTGGCTCTGTACCTGCTCTATAACAACTCTTCCTGGCTCTGTACCTGCTCTATAACAACCCCTCCTGGCTATGTACCTGCTCTATAACAACCCTTCCTGGCTCTGTACCTGCTCTATAACAACCCTTCCTGGCTATGTACCTGCTCTATAACAACCCTTCCTGGCTCTGTACCTGCTCTATAACAACCCCTCCTGACTATGTACATAGGTTCATAGGTTCATAGGTTCATACTAGGCTATCTGCCCGAGGGCATTTACAAGCCTAGCCCATAGTTTTGTGGCTTACACCACCCCTTAGGTTTGGGGAACTATGCCCATTATTTTGCTGTGCCTCTGTCGAGCAGTGACACTGAGGTAATCCCTGGGGTATACTTGCGATCTCCCATCCATTGGTCAAGATTTCTCTTAAACAAAGCCAGCGAGGTGCTTTGCCTCACATATACCGGGATTTTGTTCCACAGCATAGAGTCTTTGGGTAATGAATCTATCCCTCCAGCACGTTCTATTAATGGCCGTGTCAAGGTTTAGGTCTCCGCTCTTGTGGCTCTGATGGATCTAGATTTTTGAGGTGAAGCATGTACATCAAGTCAGGGTTTGATAATGCCTTGTATGTCAGGCACAGGTCACCCCTGAGCAAGCGGTGCGACTGAATAGAGTTGGAGTTCTTTCAGTCTGGCAGCATAGGTCAGATTTTTGAGACCCATAATCCTCTTGGTGAGGAACTTTGTGGCCTCTCCAGCTGCTGCAAGTGTCGGGTCAGATACATTCAATGGGGCATTGTACTCAATCATTGGTCGGATGAGTGATGAATATAGGGAGACTATGACCTCTCTTGATCTAGATGTGAATCCCTTCATGATAAGGTGGGCAATGTAGAAGGTCTTCCTAACTATTTTTGCAACATGGGTGTCGAATGACAGACTGCTGTCAACCTGGGTCCCCAGGTCCCTAATAACCTCTTCTGTGCTCAGTGGATTTCCACCTATATGGTAGCTAGGGTAACCTTGTTTTTCCCAAGGGTATGACTATGCATTTTGGCATTTAACTTTAGGCCGTGGCTCTGGCACCAGTTATCCGTATCTGTGAGACCCTTCTGAAGGATATCTGTGTCAGATGTGTTTTCGACTACGGCACCCAGTTTGCAGTCATCTGCAAACTTTGTCAGCCATAACCCTCCCGTGTTTGCTTGTACTTCGGAAAAGTAGATGCCAAACAAGAGTGGGCCCAGGACTGAGCCCTGTGGGACACCACTTGAGACAGGCTTAGAGTCAGACATGGCACCGGCAACTCTGACCCTGTGGGTTCTGTCACTCAGCCAGTTTGCAACCCATCTTGTGATGTATGGGTTAACATTTAGGCTGATGAGTTTTTCAATGTACATGCTCTATAACAACCCTTCCTGGCTATGTACCTGCTCTATAACAACCCTTCCTGGCTCTGTACCTGCTCTATAACCTAACATCTTCCTGCACCTTATATTATAACTAAACTCCTCTGCTTTTTGCTGTTGCTGACTGATATTTTCTCCATAATTATTATTTTTTCATCACTTGTTGATACTGGTACAATAATGTTGATTAATATACCTCGGTTTATACCTCTCTGATTGAATTCATCTGGCAACCAACTAAATTCCTGCTTTTATGTATATATACTGTATATATTAGTGTAATCACTATGTGTAACACTGTATACTTCATTTATATATACTGTATATATTAGTGTAATCACTGTTTGACACTGTATGCTTTATGTATATATACTGTATATATTAGTGTAATCACTAGGTGTAACACTGTCTACTTTATGTATATATACTGTATATATTAGTGTAATCACTGTGTGACACTGTATGCTTTATGTATATATACTGTATATATTACTGTAATCGCTATGTGCAACACTGTATGTTTTATGTATATATACTGTATATATTAGTGTAATCACTATGTGTAATACTGTATGCTTTATGTATATATACTATATATATTAGTGAAATCACTATGTGTAATACTGTAGGCTTTATGTATATATTAGTGTAATCGTTATGTGTAACATTGTATGCTTTATGTATATATACTGTATATATGACTGTAATCACTATGTGTAATACTGTATGCTTTATGTATATACTGTATATATTAGTGTGATCACTATGTGTAACATTGTATGCTTTATGTATATATACTGTATATATTAGTGTAATCACTGTGTGACACTGTATGCTTTATGTATATATTAGTGTAGTCGCTATGTGTAACACTGTATGCTTTATGTATATATACTGTATATGTTACTGTAATCACTATGTGTAACACTGTACGCTTTATGTATATATATATATATATATATATATATATATATATATATATATATATATACTGTATATATTAGTGTAATCACTATGTGTAACACTGTATGCTTTATGTATATATACCGTATATATTAGTGTAATCACTTTGTTTAACACTGTTTGCTTTATGTATATATACAGATATAGATGCAGTATATATATATATATATATATATATATATATATATATAAAATCACTGTGTAACACTGTATGCTTTATGTATATATATATATATATATATATATATACTGTATCTGTTACTGTAATCACTATGTGTAACACTGTATGCTTTATGTATATATACTGTATATATATATATATATATATATATATATATATATATATATATAGAGTGCAATCACTGTGTGATACTGTATGCTTTATGTATATAGAATGTATATATTAGTGTAATCACTTTGTGACACTGTATGCTTTACGTATAAATATACTGTATATATTAGTGTAATCACTGTGTGACACAGTATGCTTTACGTATATATACTGTATATATTAGTGCACTGTGTGACACTATATGCTATAGGTATATATATATATATATATATATATATACTGTATATATCAGTGTAATTTCTATGTGTAACACTGTATGCTTTATGTATATATACTGTATATATTAGTGTAATTGCTATGTGTAACACTGTATGCTTTATGTATATATGCTGTATATATTAGTGTAATTGCTATGTGTAACACTGTATGCTTTATGTATATATGCTGTATATATTAGTGTAATCGCTATGTGTAACACTGTATGCTTTATGTATATATGCTGTATGTATTAGTGTAATCGCTATGTGTAACACTGTATGCTTTATGTATATATGCTGTATATAATAGTGTAATCTGTCTGTGTAACACTGTTTTATGTATATCTACTGTATATATTAGTGTAATTGCTATGTGTAACACTGTATGCTTTATGTATACATGCTGTATATATTAGTGTAATCGCTATGTGTAACACTGTATGCTTTATGTATATATGCTGTATATATTAGTGTAATTGCTATGTGTAACACTGTATGCTTTATGTATATATACTGTATATATTAGTGTAATCGCTCTGTGTAACACTGTATGCGCTATGTATATATACTGTATATATTACTGTAATCCCTCTGTGTAACACTGTATGCTTTATGTATATATACTGCATATATTACTGTAATCACTCTGTGTAACACTGTATGTTTTATGTACATATACTGTATATGTTACTGTAATCACTCTTTGTAACACTGTATGCTTTATGTACATATACTGCATATATTGCCATAATCACTCTGTGTAACACTGTATGCTTTACGTACATATACTGTATATATTACTATAATCACTATGTGTAACACTGTATGCTTTACGTATATATACTGTATATATTACCGTAATCACTATGTGTAACACTGTATGCTTTACGTACATATACTGTATATATTACCGTAATCACTATGTGTAACACTGTATGCTTTACGTACATATACTGTATATATTACTGTAATCATATGTAACACTGTATGCTTTACGTACATATGCTGTATATATTACCGTAATCACTATGTGTAACACTGTATACTTTACGTACATATACTTTGTATATTACTGTAATCACTCTGTGTAACACTGTATGCTTTGCGTACATATACTGTATATATTACTGTAATCACTATGTGTAACACTGTATGCTTTACATATATACTGTATACTGTATAGATTAGTATAATCACTATGTGTACTTTACATGCGTATGTTTACATACTTTTATGCTCTCATATATATATCTTTTATTAGATATATATTTTTATTTAAGTATTATGTTTATATGTATATGTATTTGTATTTATATACATTTTTATTTATATGTATAATGACTTTGTGTAAATATACTGCTATAAAAAAGAGGTTTATACATACATACATTTACTTCAGTAACATAGAGTTCTACCACACCCTGTTGAGTTTTGTTGTATGAATTGGTTAATTAATTGATTGATTGAATAAGTGCTTTATGAAATTGATTGAATTTGTTGAGTTAAGGTATATAAAGCATTCATATTGTGTCTTTTTTATAAACCTGAGGAAGCGTACCTGTTGTACGTGAAAGCGCTTGTTATCTAATAAAATCAGTTCATTCCACATCGTGGAGGTCTCCGTTTGCTTTGTTCTGTGGATATAACTTTTTTCTTCGACGTGAGACTGTAATCACTATGTGTAATACTGTATGCTTTATGTATATATTCTGTATATATTAGTGTAATCACTGTGTGACACTGTATGCTTTATGTATATATTAGTGTAGTCGCTATGTGTAACACTGTATGCTTTATGTATATATACTGTATATGTTACTGTAATCACTATGTGTAACACTGTACGCTTTATGTATATATATATATATATATATATATATATATATATACTGTATATATTACTGTAATCACTATGTGTAACACTGTACACTTTATGTATATATACTGTATATATTACTGTAGTCACTATGTGTAACACTGTATCTATTCTTGTACCTATTAATGTTTCATATTTACTGTATCTATGTTCTTGTTGGAGCTTTTCTCCCCAGGCCTCCACCGAAAGTGGTCTCTTTTTGTCCCAGTTGGACTTTCCTTGTAAACAAATGCAATAAATAAATAAGTAAGAAAGTAAATAAATATTTGTCCCATCTGCTGTTTGCATACAGAAAATACCCCAGGAATCCACAGGCTTGTCACCCTTTCAATTGCTGTATGGGGATAAGGTGAACGGCCTTTAGATTTGATTCATGATGAGTGGGATGGTGAGTGTGAATCCCACAAGGACTCCATTGTGGCATATGTCCTAAACCTAAGAACAAGGCTTAGGGAGCTCATTAGCTTGTTCCAGGAGAACTTGGCAGGAGCCCAACA
Organism: Protopterus annectens; assembly: GCF_019279795.1. Taxonomy (NCBI): domain Eukaryota; kingdom Metazoa; phylum Chordata; order Ceratodontiformes; family Protopteridae; genus Protopterus; species Protopterus annectens. The sequence continues at coordinate 155,602,179 of NC_056748.1, read as the reverse complement.
GCAGAAAAAGGTCTGGTATGACAGGAATGCTCGAGCCAGAGAGTAAGTTGTGGGGCAGCAGGTTATGGTTCTCATTCCTGTCAGACACAATAAGCTGCAGGCAGCTTGGGAGGGATGCTTCATAGTGGTAAGGAAGGTCAGTGATGTTAACTATATGGTAGAACTGGAAGTAAGGAGGCATGGGCACAAATTGTACCATGTTAACATGATGAAGCCTTACCATGATAGGGAGGCCCTGGTGCTATGTATTTGCAGTAGGAGGCAGGGGAAGTCTGATAGGGATCTATTGCTACATTGAGCCAGCCAGCAAAATGCCAAGTTACAAAGGTGAATCCTAGGATTTCAAGCATATGATATGACAGACAGCAATGCCAATGCAGATGGGTTCTCAAGACAAGGAATGGGTTAATGTATGCCCAGATAGGCTCATTCCTCTCAGATGGGATTATGTGAGGTATTGCCAGCCATGCTAGGAGAAGTAGGGCAGTGGATGTGTAAAATATGCCAGCACAGCTGGATGGAATTTTGTAAAGAATTATATGTAATTTGTATATTTATTTATTTATTTATTTATTTTACATTTGTTTACCGGGTTAGTCCAACTGGATACATATCCCTTTTCAGCAGAGACCCGGGGAGAAAAGCTCCACAGTACAAAGGTTTTGAGTTACATTTCAACAATTACAAAATAACATGGTAAGGTAATCAAAATGTTTAAACATAACAGTTACAAGAAAGTTCAAGGAAAAAAAGAAAAACATATTCATAATTGAGACAAGGTATAGGTTTGGGGATCAGTATATCAAACTGATTTGTACAGATGCTTGTGCTGAAAATGTATTTGTAAAGCTGCTTGTGTTAAAAATGCCCTGATGGACAGAAAAAGAAATATACATACATTATTGTAACTGTTTAAATGTATATGTTTTAACAGATGATACTGGAAGAGAAGAGGTTAACCTCAATCCACCTAACTTTGAAAATAGTTTGAAATTAAATTACCTGGCTTAGGCCATAAAGATAGCATCTTACAGTTCTCAATGCACGCAGAGACAAAATGTCTGTACTAGGAAGCTTTCTACATTGTCTTTGGTTGAACTAATTGTTACTCTGGAAGGGTGAAGGTTTGAAATTGTTTTATGACTTCCAGGATCTGCAGCAGACCTTACTCTTGGTGTATATATTATTGGCACATATGTGTGTGCTACATCCTGACAGCTTCTAGACAAGGGGAGGTAGCATGGGAACCAGAAGTCAGATGACCAGATGTATGTGATGTCAGTCTGTAGCACATCACTAAAAATTATATTTGAATACTAATTGAGACTGAAGTCTCAAGGCTGTCAGTTTTTGTAACCTGAAAATGAAGGACCCCTCATCTACATCATCATGCCTTGCTCTAGTAAGTTCATAGGTTGGTACTAGGCTATCAGCCTTAGGGCCTATACAAGCCTAGCCATAACAATTCCCTGGCTATTTCTTCCCACAATATTTACTTTCCTGGACCCCTATCTAGCAGGGCGACTGACATGATCCCCGGGGTAAATTTCCTATCTCCCATGCAGTCATTGAGGTTCCTTTTGAAGATGGCCAAGTAGGTGCTCTGCTTGACATGTACAAGTGAACTAGAGAATAGTATTTTTTTTAGATCAGTCAGGAAAATATATTGAGATTAAGTACAGTTTTTTCTGTATCTATGTGAATCTATTTGTCTGTGTTATTTTAATATTTCCTGTGACTGAAACTAGGGTGTTTACTGTAAATAGATATTTAGCATTTTCATGTTATTTTCTGATTTATTATTAAATATATTTAAATGTTTCACTGTGGCAGGTCTTTTAGAGAATATTTTAATCTCTGAGAGTACTTATATATATTTGATGACAGCTCTGGCCACTCCTGAAAGCCTTGCTGTTGGTCAAACTACCATTTGTATGAATATTCATTTCACTCAGTATAATTGGGTACCCTTGCAATAGCCTTAGAGTAGATGGCTTTGGAGTGTCTGGTGGTGGTGTAATTACCTTATAGACTGGGCAGAAGGGGACATAGGTAGAACATCTGTGCCAGTCTTTCCCATGTGTGTGTGTGTGTGTGTGTGTGTGTGTGTGTGTGTGTGTGTGTGTGTGTGTGTGTGTGTGTGTGTGTGTGTGTGTGTGTGTGTAAATCAAATCTCAAAGAGTGTGTGTGTGTCAGCTGTTTGGAGCAAGGACATGAAGCACTGGTTTCACAGAGAGGGTGCTGGCAAACTTGGCTTGGACACTTTGCTGAGGTGTCAACTTTATAGCTGTGCCAGTGGGAAGTCTTATTGGGGATGTGGAGGGAGACAGATGGAGAAATCCAGATCCCAAACTGAATGCATTTCCTGTGTGCTCTTAAGGAAAATTGTGCTTGATGCAGAGAGCTGCATCTAGAAATACTGGATGTATCTCCATTTTTGTTGCAAATGAACGTCCCTCTCCAGTGTCAGTGGTGAGAATTCAGGCTCAGATTGGGGACGTCACATAGCCCTCTGCTTTGGATTTCACAACTGGAATGACTTTCTACTTAATATTTTTACTGTATTTTATTTTTTTTTCCATATGTCTCCATGATAAATATTTTAAATAAATACAACTGAATAGTTACTTGTCAAGCATAAAGAGCTGAATTGTAACTTTATTTTATTATATGCATTAAACCAGTGGTTCCCTATGACTGTTCTTTGCATTACCTCTGATAGCTAACAACATTATTCACTTCAGTAATTGCTGGGGTTTTTTGTAATTTTCTCTTATTTTACCTTTAGGTTTTTAAAATTCCACTTGTACTTTCTCTCCTCTTTTATGGTCAGCAATGGTCTTTGGGTCTGCCAATTAAAGTGAAACATTATTATTTTTGCCACCCATTGTTCTGAATTTGTAATATTAATATTCAATGCACTTTAGATGAAGGAATTGGTTGGCAAACCATATTGTCTTAATACTGATGTTAATGTATTGTAACTGATTTAATAAATACTGTGACTTGGAGAAAAACAGCTAGAAATCCAAACAAATATCAGTGAAAACACTAACTGCAAAATGTATCCAAAATAGGCACTGCTGGTGAAGGTAGATACCACAAATTTATTTAAGCTTGTGTAATGCACAATACAGCTTTTCATTTGTGTGCAACAGACTTCATCAGAATCTAGAATATACACATAAAATGCTGCTTTTAAATGATTCTCTCCCTAATAAAAATACCTGTAATCAGGTCTTAAAGGAATAATCCTCAAATAAAACTTTCCAAAGGCATATATATATATATATATATATATATATATATATATATATATATATATATATATATATATTAAGAATCATCAATACTGTTTACAACTATAGTTTTTTTAAGGTGACCGATGAGCATTTTTCTTTATTTGCAAGAAGCTTTACCTTTGTCCCCACCTTCAATTTTTTTCTTCAGATTTAGCATTTAAAGTATTAATTACCCCTCTTAGCTGCCTGTTTAGATTGGTCAGGGGGCTTTTAGTATGTATGGTTTTGTTCCTCCTTCACTTGGCCAAGATTTTTTTTTCTTTTGTTGTATAACCAATTGATATTGTGATTCCACCAGGGGTGCTTGTCTTTAGAGTTTGTCTTATTCTTAATATGAAGGGGCACAGCTCACTCTATACAGCTATCAGTATGGCTGTGCAGGGATTTTTTAAATAGCTCAGTGTATGTTATGGTGTTTGCTGGGTTTGGCAGTGCTTGGAATTTAGCCAAGATGCTGCTTAGCAGAGAGAGGTTAGTCTTGGAGTAATTCCTAAAGGTTTTTGGTTTTACTGGAGGTCCTGGTTTAATTTTAATTTCAGGTAATGCTACTACAATAAGGAGCTGTTGATAACATTTAACCTAAAGCACAACTCTGTTATTCTGAGAAAGGGCTGTTAGTGTCATCAGGGTACAGCTTGAAACATCTGGTGATAAGTATTTACTCGCACTGATTCTGCTCTACCACTGGAACTTGTTTCTTTCTTAGACTTGACTCCGTGACTCTGATAACTCATTTACGAGGTCCATGAAGTACCATCCATTCTGAATGCTAGATCTTAATCCTAAACAGACAGTCTTTAAACCTGAAACATGTTAATGAGACATTCCCAAGTGGAACAGTGCTGTATTATTCCTTTACTTTACTTTTAAATGTGTGTTGTATTGTCATTTTTGCATCTGTCTGTCTCTAAATGGCTTCTTTATTTCAGCTGTGAAGCATTCAGGCTCAGTTACTTTATTTAATAAATTTAAATCCAATATTTGACACATATGCTGGGATTAATTTTTGCCAGTCACAGTTATAGTGTCTCTTTATTGTCTTTGGTGGTTCTTCCATTTATATATTCTCTCAGTATGGCCATTTTATTGCATTTTCCGTATTTGTTTTAGTTGCAGTAACATACATCCCTGGGGATTTAATAAATCCATGTAGGAATAGTGGAAGACCTACAGAGAAGGTATTGTGGCCGTGTATGCAGATCCTCCTCGGCAGCGCCTTGCATATTAATGAAGGAGCACTACTGAGGCAGATCCATGTAACAATGTGATTGAATCAGTGTAGGGAGTGTGTTACTGTGTCCGGAGATGAGTAACACACCCCCTGCACTGTCAAAGTAGTGAAATTAAATCATTTAATAAATGTATTATTTTTTTTTAATTTTTCATTGTGTTTGAGTGGCACTTAACAATGGACATGTGCCAGACATCTAAAAGTAGAAACTGGATACATTTAATTATTTAGGAAAGGTCAAGTTTATGCATAGCTAAGTGGGTTTGTGCTGTGTGATGCGGTGCTTAGTGATGCTTAAACATAGTGGAGAGATATATGTAAAAGTAGAACAATATTTCACATGGCTACATAGCCTAATGGTTAGAGTGACAGCCTTAGGTGCAGGGTTCGAATACATAGGTAGGTTATTTTGTAAATACACTTACTGAGAATCATTTTAAGTCCCAATGAAATATTGTGTGATTACACAGACAGGTTACTAATATTATTGTGTAAATACACATTTATGAGATGTACTATTAAGCTGTGATTGAATTTTGTATGAATACACAAATAGGTTATTAAGCATGAATGTTGCAAATGCATGCAAGAGTATGTTACACCTTTGATGGAATATTTTATGTGTGCACAGACATTTTATTAAACATTCATTTTGCACGTACACAATTATGAAATATATCATTAAATCCTGCAGTGCTGCACTCAGTTAAGCTCCACTAGGCACAGCTAAGCATAGCCAAGCACTGCTTAAACCGGGAATGTTTTAGCAATGCTTGACTGGTTTGCACATTGCTCAGTCCAGCTCAGCTGGTTTGCACACTGCTAAACATTACCAGTTTAAGTACTGCTCAGCTGAGCTCAGTGGATTTGCATGGTGCTAAGTGGAATGCTGCATTTTTAAAAATGGCCCAATGGTAGTAAAGAGTGGGAAAACAGACTTATTTAAGTTAAACAGGCAGGAATACAGCCAGAACCTGTTGGAGTTTGATCCATGCAGGAACTATGGCAGGAGTGGGAGAGGGTGCACACTTCTGGGTGCAGTGTTGGGGCATTATGGAGTCCAGGGTCATGGTTGGACTCCTAGTAAAAGACTATGATATCCAGCTATAGTCATATAAATAAGAAAGAGTACAGTAGTAACTGCCAGTAGGTATATTCTGTTTAGAGTGTACTACAATGAATGTAGTCATAGACCTGGACTGATATAAGTGAGTAATACCAAGTACAGTTCAATATAGATGAAAGCATGAAACCTGCTAATGTTAAGGAAATACAGTTACTACTGCATTAATAATGTTAAGGAAATAAATGTTTTGACACCATTAATAATGTTAAGGAAATAAAAGTTTTGACACCATTCATAATGTTAAGGAAATAAAGTTCAACTGCATTCATAATGGTAAGGAAATAAAGTTACTACTGCATTAAATGTGGAATTACAGCTGCCTTGCAATACCTGCATTATCTGAAGTGTTCATCAATAACGACTGTTAGATGTATACCAATCACTGCATGATGTCACTCATAATAAAGCTGAGTTGTACAAAATGTGTGTATTTTGGACTGTTGGTCAAAAAATTGAGCATTACAAGTGTTGTGAAATAAAACATGTGAATAATACCATGAAGTGACTGAAGGTTAGCTGATAAAGACTGTTTTGCTAAAGTGTAGCTGTGGAGCTGTACTACAATATATAACGCATTATGATATTTGTTCTCCACTAAGATCTGAACCTAGAATAGTAATGGCTAAGGTATAATAGTGTGTTTATCTCAGGATTGTCTTGTGTTAACCATTTCATTTCAGCTATATGCATTCCTGAACTTAGTTACGCTGCTGCAGGCAAGTATGAAACTGTAATAGCTATAGACTGCAAATATACCATCTGCAACTGTATATGGATCAGGTAGGCAACCCAGCACTCTGATATGGTCTGTACACACATCACACATATTTCCATCCACTGGGGGTCAGTTGTGTACACCTGCATTCCAAGTATTAATACACAGTTCACCTACTATCTCTGTCATCCATGAATCTCATGCATGTGTGTTCAAGTATCACTGCAGTCTTGTATAAAACTCTACCTCTATTACCAGGTCAGCATTTGTTACCAGGTGAACTCTTGGCATATATCAGTAAATAAATATTCAGCAGTGGCTCAGTAGCTCAGTTTGATATATGCTAGGTATGATATACATTTTGTCATACACAGACCAGGGTTTGAATCCAGGGACAAGTACTACTAAATATTTATAGAAACAGTTATGTATTATTAACATATGTTCTCCCCACAGGAATTGCAGGTAAATAAATGGCTGTAGTAGCTGTTCAAATTGGTTACTAATTTGTGTGTCCAGATGTACCAGAGTGTTAACACCATTGCTCAGCAAGGTGATAAGACTTCAGTAAATAAAAAGTCAATAAGTACAATACTAATACAAGTTAACAAAACAAACAAAACTGTTAAATCTTGGTACAACTGTATGCCTGGTGTGTCTGTGAATGTCTGCTAATAGTCTAGCCCCATGCCTGCCAAGGACAGCATGATAACCATAAACTCTCTGTACTGTGTGCGATACATGTCTGTCAAGTGTCATGCTGACATGGACTGTGATCACTGTTGCCATATCCCTTGGACACAGAGTTAACATCCACTTGATTTATCTCAATAGCACAGTCACACTACATCAGTCCACAGTACACTTTGGTAGTCACATATGTTCCTCTGATATGTAATAGTCCCCTGTAGTTGTGTACCTGTAGGTGTTACAGCTTGGCCCATACTGTCCCATGCAGATAGCTTGAGATGTATGTAGGTGCTACAGAAGCTGTAGGGCACCTGCATATATAAAGTAAGGCCAGACCTGTAGAGCATATAAGAGTATGTTGCAAACAGTATAGCCTATACTGGTAGTAATGGATTGTCTTTTTCTCTTCCCCCACCCCTTATCTGCATCATAATTTATTATTGTTATACATCGGGTATGGTTTATGTTTAACATATGTTGTTCTCAAAATGTTATGTTGGCCCTTGTGTTTTATTATTGTTATATATTACAATGGCTGCATACTAACATACCTTGCTGAATTACCTATGATGTTGGCCTTATGCCGTAACTGTTACTGGTATGCTGTTACAGTATTGACTTTTATGCCACTAATTGTTGTATTCCATATGCTATGCAATGTTATCTTACTGGGTTATTTGCAACATCCTGGCAAGCTGTTATAACTAAACTTTAAATGTTCTGTTCATTGCTAACCTATACACTTTGAAAAACCTCAACACCATACCTCAACTGGGTAGGCCAGTTCCCGGTAATCTAACTACCCTACCTCAGCTGGCAGTGGCACCGGGTCCCAGCACATCTGTGATCCAACCTCATGCTGCCCCCTCCACTGGTCCTGCACTGCCTAAGGATGGAACTACCTCAGTGGATGGGGGCCCATCCCACCCTGGGAGCAGGCATGGAGAGGGAGCTGTCAGCCATTTATAGCTACCAGGGATGGTGCACAGGATCGTTCACTGTGGTTTGGATGATCACCTGTGCTGGATTGAGAGCAGACTGGCCAACCTGGAGGTGCAGGCTGGCCCCAGTGCCCAGCCCCCAGCACAGCCACCTTTGGGGCAGTGAAGGAGCAGTGGTGACTGTCCATGGGCAGGGAACTCAGTCTCACTGCTGCCATCTGGGGGCGCATGGCTCACCGATTCCACAACACCCTCCCCGTCCAAGGTATTTACCCCCTCATGTGTTATACACCATCCTTGTATGCTGTCTTGTCTCTTTGCAAATGCTACCTTTCCTACCCAGCTTAACTCCCCACATGTACCTATATCCCTTCCTCAACATTCCACTCTCTCCTTAAAATAAAATGGGCATCTGTCCCACAAAATAAATATCGCCCCATACATAGCTCTCCATTTCACACCTGTGTCCACTGGACACACTTTAATCATTACATGTATCAATCAACACATTTATGATGCCCTCAGAGGCTCCAAATTCCAAATTGTCTGCAACCTGCACAGCTGTTGCTGTAGAAGAAATTGAGAGCTATGGTCCTTTTCTACACCCATCCTGCACATCCCTACCTGCCTTTCAGTATGTTTTTCTCCCTGCTTGCCCCCATTTTACCACTTTCCCATCACCCTTTTTTCTTTCTTTTTTTTTTCAAATTAACGTGGGTTTAAGCAGAGCTACGTGGTGCATTGCTTCCCGTGCTGTCACACGGAATCATATCAGTTTGCACAAACCCACTTAAAACTGCTTAAAACTATCTTAATCACTTTCTCTGTTTCTGACACTGTTATGCACATCTGCAAAAAAAAATTACCCCTGCCAAGTCTCAAATCCAGGACACTGTCAACTATAACATAGTGTATTAGCCCACTAGGACACTCAGCTCTGAAGTAAAACAGGTGTTTCCTTAAACATATTCTGATTGCCAGTGACACACTGCTCATACATATAATGGGAAAATTGACAGTACTTGGGACTGTGATGCAGAAACCATACCAGTACACAGCCAAATAAATATTGATGGATGTACTTGAGGCCTGGGATATCAGGTATGGCTGACAACTGCACAGACTGCTGCAAAATGTCCACAGTTGTGCCACCTACTTTTGGCATGGTTGTCACAAAGCCTAGTCTGTGTGCTGAAGTACTGGCAAGTCAGTACAGACTGGGGTTAGAAACTCATGACGGACAGATCAGTGTCACATGTCATCCCCATCTCAACACACGTGCTTTTGAGAATCCTATGTAACAGACTGTATGCATGCAAATATATCCTACAAATGCAGCTGCTATAATACTGACACAGTAGCTTAATCTGTTACATACCTAGCATGCTGTACATTTTGCCATCCACAGTCCTAGGTTCGAGTCCAGTCTGTTGCATTTCAAGTACATGCTTGTGAATACAAGTAAATGACTGAGTCCTGCAATTTTAAGCAGAACTGGTTGCTGCTACTGCATTCATTGCTACCTATGTTAGCATGTCAAAGGGATGTAGGTAGGGACACACTGCACAGATATGTATAGGCTTCATAAATGTCACCTACCACTCTCTGGATGGCAGTTTTACATACCATATATACCTGAAGCACATGCCTCACCTGGACTGTTATGGGTACCCTCACCCTTGCGATTTTGTAATGAAAGAGCTGACACTGCTCCCTCTCAGACATATACAACGTGCTGTCCTCCAATGTGTTCATACTCCCCAGTATGTCTGTTGGGCAAAACACAGTAGCTGCAGCCTGCAATGTATGCAGCAGTATGCTTAGCTACCTGCTACAGACCTACCATACCGCACAATCACCTAGAACAAGGGATCCACACAACACCCATGCATAAAAGGTTGAGGGTGTGGGGAAAAGTTCAACCAACAGGCCAACAGGGGCATGTGTCACAGTCTTCCCCTACAAACATGCATAGCTGATAGACCAGCAGCTACTGCAGCAGCATGGACAACAGGCCAAGGACAACCACAAAACATTCTTTAGCTATGTCCATAACCTCAAAGGCGATACACAATTGTGTGCAAAGCTCATTGTAAATTGAGCCACCTATACTGAGCCAGAAGATATAACAAACCACCTGGCTGATAAATTCAGCTCCAACTTTACTCCTCTCTCCCCTTCAACCTTCCCTCAGGAAGTATCATCCAATATAACTCCCCCTACTATCACTAGGGAACAGGTCCCTAATGCTCTCTCTAAGACCAAGAACACTGCATCAATGGACCCAGATAGTCTCCTAGGATACCTTCAAAATAGCATGAAACATGACCTATCAGGGCCTCTGAAATTACTATTTAACTGTAGCCTCCAAACAGGCTTTGTGCCTCATGAATGGAGAAAGGCAGCAGTCATCCTTCTACACAAAGGTCAGCCATCTATAGACCCTGCAAACTACAGACTCATAAGTCTCAATAGTCTTATATGCAAAGCAATGGAAAGAATTATCATGGAGATGATCAATAGCGATATACCAACCCTCCAGACACTGGATCCAACCCAGTTTGGTTTCATCAAGGGCAGATCATGCCTACTCAACCTGGTGGACTTCTTTGCGAAGGTCACCAAGGCAATGGATGAGGGCAAAATCATTCACACTGCCTACCTTGACCTGTCCAAGGCATTGTTGACAAACTGGAGGTGTTAGGTACAAACCCGTATATCACCCAGTGGATAGCCAACTGGCTCACAGACAGGACCCAGGAAGATAGAATTGGAGACTCCACCTCTACAAAGAGGCCAGTCACAAGTAGAGTCCATCAGGGATCAGTCCTTGGACGGCTCCTTTTTGGAATTTACTTCACAGAAGTCAAGGCAAATGTCAGTGGTCTCTGGCTGACTAAATTTGCAGATGTTTGCAAATTAGAAGCTGTCATTGAATCTCACACTGACACAAATGTTCTCCAGGAGGGACTGACACAGACAAACAACTGGTGTCAGAGCCATGGACTAAAACTAAATGCCAAGAAATGCATAATAGTATCCTTTGGGAAGTCATCCATCCCTGATAACTATCATATTGACAACACACCCCTTAGAGTTGACCCAGTAGTCATGGACTTAGGGACATACATAGATAGTAATCTAGCCTTTGATCATCATGTGTCTACACTGGGGAGGATATCATTCTATGTTGCACAACTTACAAACAAAGGTAGTCCAAGAAAGTCATTGTTCCACTGTATCCGGCATTCATCAGACCTATCATTGAGTACAATGCCCTCTTTGGTATGTACCTAGCTAGGCATACCCAACAACTGGAATGTCTATGGAGGTTCCTCACTAAAAGAATACATGGTGTAAGTAGTATGTCCTATGCAGACTGCCTCAAGGCCCTTTTCCTGTATTCTGTCTCCTACAGGCTTTTGAGGGGAAAGCTATGTCTGGCATACAGGGCATTGTCAGACCCCACTCTGATGGACCTCCTACATATCCACAAAACAAACAATACCATAATTACCCATTTTAAAGACTTACACCTTGCCTGTGATATAAATAGGGCCTGCTGGAGAGATAGGTATGCATCCCAGAGACTACCCCTGTCTATGGAAAAGGCTCCCCATCCATATGAAGCAGAGTTCCTCCCTAATCCAATTCAAGTGCAGCTTGGACAATTGCATGGGAAACCAGAAATTCATCCCTGGTTTGGCACCTATGTCTCTAATGCAAACAGGTAATCTGTAAATGGTTCACCTCCCAGGCCCATGCTTACACTTATCAAGGGTATCAGAACTTGTCAGAGCTTAAAAAGGCCCTTCTGGTCATTAGCCTAGTAAACACATATGAACCTATGAACCTATGCATATTCTGATGCGTATAAAGTATGACACTCACATCTGTCTTCCCCCTTACTAACCTCAACCCACATTGTTTAACACTAAACTGCCACATAATCAGAAAGTCTTTTCACAATGGCCAAACAAAGCATGCAAAACTGTGGACATACCACATAAGTCCCAACAGTAAACAATATTTCTACCTGTCTTCTGCTATGCTGTAGTCTCTACACCTCCATAATGTCCATCTCACAGACTAGGAAAGGGGCTAAGGCCTACATGAAGGCCTTAAATATAGCACTGCTGTGCCATGTCTTTGGCTAATGAAAGTGGAACCCAACTGTTCTGGATGCAGTTAGCAAGTCTGAGCCACAGATTGGTGCACAGGTAGTCACCTGTTCATGAGCATTACCTACAAAAGACAAGCAGTTGCCCATACAGGTCTGTGACTTTCTTTACCAAGAGAGATTGTGATATCACAATCATTATTCTTCAGGATTTCTGCAAAAAAAGGAGTACAGCCCTCTACTAGGTATGTAATAGAAGTCTCCATGTAAGGGGACGCAGATGGGAGGATGCAGTTATGGGGAATAGGGAGTACAACAGTAGGCCTGTAGCACATATTTTGGAATGACATGTAGCTGATAGTCAGCTGTCTAGCACCTACAGGCTTCCCTGTCAACTCTGCCTGCTGTGAAATACATCACAGCTGTGGCATTCTCGGTCCCTCCTACAATGGTCAGATCCTGTACAAATGCTACTGGATTGTGTGTTAGACAATAGTGACAGTAAGCAATGGTGGACACAGCTGGCCTATCACATGATGTACGATCATTCAGCTCCTCTCAGTCTGTGAATGTCAGACAGGAATAGGTCAAACACTGTACAGGTGTCCATGCTTGTCCCTGATGTACTCTGGCTAGGCCACTGTGTACCAGACATCCGTATCTTATTGATTGAGAGCTATGGCTAGCATACCTGGTGACCCTCATAGCTGGACTTTAGGTCATGGCCAGTAGTAGAGGGGGGGACACAGGCCTGACCTCAGTGACATAGTGTACATATTGAGCTTACAATGGAAGGGAATGAATACAGTAACAGCTATTACTGTACCATAATTGTTTTCTGAGGGTTCTGGTGTTTGACATCCAGATTCCCCACAGTCTGAGAACAACCATTATGTGTTGTCCATCCATTTGACAGACATCCACATTTGTCTGGCAGAGGGTCCCCATATATCGGGCACATGTACACCATCCACAAATGTCTGTGTAATGCAGAAGTCGGACACCTACAGTGGCGATATCCTACAGCATGATTGCAGTGTTGTCTGTCATTGCATTACATGGATGTTGCTGGACTGTCCACATATACTTGTAGTAACACTCCCTATGTGTCGGACAGTGGCTGTATGACATGGTACTGGGATGTCAACCATAGGGGACACACCACAGTAGACAGCATTGATGGGAGTGGAGACATAAGAACACAGTCTGTCACAGCACACAGGGCCAAAACTGGTATTCATTGGATCATAGGAGGTTACTAGCCTATTGGTCCTGAGCCCCATATAAGCCTAGCCAAGAGTTTAGCTCATGTTTATATAAGTCAGCACCTGATGCCCCAGTCCAACAGGGACATGGGTGGAATCCCAAGGGTGTATTTCCTCTTCCCCATCCAGATATCCAGGCTGCACATGAAAAGGTGTAAACAGGTACTATGCTTAACAAGGAGAGGGAGTGTATTCCACAGATGGGAGAGTCTCTGGGACCTGAATCTATGTCGCCAACAAGTCCTGTTGATGTCACAGACCAGGTTGAGGGCACATGTGTGGGTTACTCGAGTGGAGCTTGAATTGTGGGGTCTGTGATCACCTTGTATGCCAGACAGAGGTCCCCTCTGAGGGGATCTGTATGAAACTGAGTAGAGTGGTAGGGCTTTTAGCCTATCTGTGTATGGTAGATGTTTGAGGCCCTGGATACTCCTGGTGAGGAACCTCTGTAGTCTGTCCAACTGCTGCATGTGCTTTTGCGAGGTACATGCCAAAAGGGGCATTTTACTGAATAATGTGCTTTATAAAGGAAGAATACAGAGAAGCTATGACCTCCTCATCCCTGGATGAGATACCTTTCATGATGAGGTTGGCCATGTAGAAGGCTTTCTGTATATTGGAAGCAACATGATGATCAAAAGTTAGGTTGCTATCAACCTGTGTGCCCAAATCCCTCACAACTGATTGCGTGCTTAGGACATTGTTAGGCATGTGGTAATTTATGACGTCACTCTCCCCAAAGGGGATGATGATGCATTTTGTGGTATGCAGCACGAGGCCATGTTTGTGGCACCAGTCATTTGTCTGGGTGAGACCCTCTTGGAGGATGCCCACATCACTAAGGGATTTGGTGGCAGCACCCAGAATGCAGTCATCTGCAAACTTGCTCAGACATAGCTCACTGGTTTTGCCCTGCACCTCAGAAAAGTATATCCCAAACAACAGAGGCCCCAAGACAGAACCCTGGGGTACACCTCTTGTTATGTGTGTACTGTTTGAGGTGGCTTCCCCTATTTTGATTAGGTGGGTTGTATTAGTGCACTAGTTTGCTACCCATCTGGTAACATACAGATTGATCCCCAGTTGAGAGAGTTTATCTATTATGGCCGAGTGAGGAATAATGTCAAAGGCTTTAGCCAGCTCAAGGTAGGTGGTGTGTACTGTGTTCCCCTCGTCCATGGCTTCGGTGACTGTCGCGAAGAAGATGACCAAATGTAACAGACATGATCTTCCATGACAAAGCCAAACTGTGTGGGATTGAGTGTTTTTAGATTGCTAATGTCCTTGTTAATGAGGTCTATGATAATCCGTTCCATGGCCTTGCTGATCAGACTAGTTAGGGTGATGGGTCTATAATTTCCTGGATTGGTGGATGCTCCACCTTTGTGCAAAGGGATGACAGTGGCTATCATCCACTCAGCTGGGACAAAGGCAGTACTCAGTTTTTGGTTGAATAGGGTGCCTAATGGCGCTGCAAGTTCCTGGCTGAGTTCATGTAGGATGCAGCCTGGGATGTTATCGGGTCCCATGGAGGCTGTATTTATTGCCTTTGAGAGAGCAGTGATGACCTGTCCCCTAGATGTACAGGGAAGAGGCAGGTACTGGGGATGTCCTGATCTACTGATGGGGGAGACAGAGGGGTGAAGTTTTCACTGCATCTGTCAGCCAGCAAGTTTGATATATCTACAACATTTGTATATGTGGTGTCCTTGATGACCACTTCTGAACAGATCTGGGTGCTTCCTTTGTGGTTGTGGACATATATGAAGAAGGACTCATGACTACCTGTAGTAAATGTCACCAATTTGACCTCATAGTTTGCTTTGGAGGATTTCAGTACTGCTCTTATTTGTTTGTTCAGGCCAAGGAGACATTGCTTCCAATTGGGTACCTGCTCCTTCTTGGTCTTGGACAGCAATGTTTTCCTCTTGTAATTGTGGATGTCCACCAGACAGGTTTACTTATCCTTGCCAAAGATGATGGAGTCCTGTCAGGTATTCCTGATACCATGTCTGTATATACATGCTTGTATAGTGCTTTGGTGTACTTTTGGATATTGGTGCCAGTTCCTACAGGGGGGGAGGGGGCTGTGAAGCTGTTTATACCATCCCTCAGGAGGCGGTAATCAACTTTGGAGACATATTTATGTGTGACACTAGCTAGATGGGTATTGTGGGAGATGGCGAGTTTGACAGTAACTGCTTTATGGTTGAATCTTACTAGGGAGGAGGATGATACTGTAGGGATGCTACAGTGGTTACTCATGTTGTTCAATACCATGTCCAAGATATTTCCACCACTTGTGGGAGTATCACCTAGCTGCTCAAAGGTGTTTGCATTAACAACATCGATGAATCTCTTGGCATTTGTGTTCTGGCATGGATAGTTCTTCCAATCTATGTTTGAATAGTTAAAGTCACCCATGATCAGGGTAAAGGGTCGAATTATGATACAGTCAAACAGGTCCGTATAGATGAAATGGCCACTTTCAGTCAGATTTGGGGGCCAGTGGCTAGCTATGATTTGAAAAGGGGTCTTGTCAATGGTTAATTGCACCTTGAGTGTCCCCTGTATGTCATACTGTGTGACCAGCCTGGAGGTGTGTATGTCCGTGATAGATATTGAAACTACACATTCTTTGGCTTTACTGCCCAAAGTTTGGGGTCTGAATGTATGATAGGATGGGTAACCAGGTAAGTCTGGTGTGCTCCTCGCAACTGTGAATCAGATGTCTGTGACTACACAATGTCAGCATTTTCCAGGGTGATGACTGCTTGCAATGAATGCAGTTTTATGTTTAGACTCCTAGTGTTTAGCAGCACAACCTTTACATTGTGTTTTGTTGACATTTATATGTTGGTAGTTTTAAAATCATCAGTTGTCCTAAAAAAGGCACTATGGGGGAAGCAAGAACCTTTGCCAGAAGCCTGAAGCCCAGGTGAGACAGATGCAGGCCATGCCTGGCAAAGCATCGTGGTTTGTTGATCATATCATCCCAGGCTGTCAGGTACTGGATCCCCCTGGAATTGTACCTGAAAGTAAGACAGTTGTTAAGGTCAGTAATTCCCTGTTTGTATTGAGGCATCATTCTGGGTGATGGTAGAATGTTGCTTAAGGCTAGGGACATACCTTCCTGGGACACATATTCAGTGAGCTCGATCATGTCTCTCTTCATGTAGTGCAGGGAGGTACATCTGAAGTCATTCATCCCGGCATGGCAACACTAGATGTTGTTGAGAGACTTCAGTGCGTATGTGATATGGTACATTCTAGCACCTGACAGATAACTAACTGTGACTTTCTCCTTATACAGCCTGGTGAGAGGCACATCTGTGTGTCTCACAATGGAGTCTCCTATGACTAATATGTTAGGTTTTTGGTGAAGCTTTAGTGGCTGTAAGACACAAATATGTGTACTATGTATGGTATGTGGTCTGGAGGGCTGTGGAGATTGCATGTGTTTTTGCCTCAGAGGTCCCCTTTGTTTGTGTATGTGTATGCTGAGGAGCTCCACATATGTGGGTGTGTGTTGTGTAGGTGTGGGTGGTATTTGAGGTGTAGTGATTGTGTTGAACATCTTTTCAGTGCCAGGTATACTGGCTTGAGAGAGAGAGACCATTGGGTCTAGATTCCTAATGTAATTGCATCTCTCACAAATTGTGTTCCTAGGTAGTGGTAGTACATGGTTGTCCATGTACATGAGACAGTTGCTACACTGTGTCAGGATGCCCATATCAACCAGACTGGCAGGAGAACCTGTACGACATTGTCCATCCATATGTGTTAGAATCTGAGGAAGAAAGACCAGACTAAGGGGTGGGCATAAAGTCTGAGTGCTTAAACCAAATTTAAGAGGCTTACAATAACACAATTTAGACAAGCTATAAACAAGCAGCAATAAATGCAACAGAAAAGAAGTAGTTGAATACTTTAGACAACAAGCAGCAAGTAGTAGGAAAACGCAAGATGCATTGCCGCTATTTTGCTGATAACCACATACATAGTGTGTTGATAGATGGCAGGGTATCATGTGGGAGTTACTGGAGGATAATGCTGGCCAGTTTGGATGTGCAGGGTGTGTACATAGTGGAGAGCAATGTATGTGGTCCTGTGACTTGTTCCCCTCTTCTTGTTTTTCAGACACCATGTACAGATAGAGGCACCCACCATTTTATGCTGCTGAAAACAATGTGATAGTGGATGGCCCCAGACTCCATCACAATATCCTGCTTTCTAGGAGTCACCAGAATTGGGAGCAATGGGCTGCACTGTGGGCTGACCTTATTGCATCCATAAAGCAAGTAGTGCTACAGGAAAGAAGCTATGAGCAGGTCCACCACCGGGCCATGAATATGATAAATACTGCATGACAAAGGGCTGCTGCTGTGGCCAGGGACCATGCTGCCACTGGTGGAGGGCCTGCAGCTGAACAACCACTCTCGCAAACCTGGCATCAGCCACCAACTCCCTAGCATCCATCACCCCATACATCATGGAGGTGGGTGGCACAGCTTCCACAGCAGAGGAGCAGCCAGGTAAACCTCCAGTGTTCATCACTGTAATACTGAAGCAGTCATTGTGACAGCCTCTACATACCAGTACACAGATGTTGAGTTAATCTGCATTTGGGGTGGGGTTGTTTGTAATGCACATTGTGCACACATACTCAGAATGTCAGCAATGTGGGAAGTACAGAGTTCCTACTGTACATGTTGTTATATGCACATTATCCTGTAACAATGTCACATTTATGTTTGCTGACAATACCTCTCCTTCTCATTTCCATAGGTACATCTGGAGCAGCCAGTGTCCAACATCCTGTAGCCGGTGAGTGTGAAACTGTTTTGGTATGGCTCAAATATACCCTAAGAATGTTAAGGGAAGCTAGTTTACCATAGGAATAACTGTTATGCTTAGCCAGAGTACAATACTTGTCTGTCTGGTTTTGGAGGGGTTCACTGCAGTGCATTGAATAAGTAATTACAGTAGTGTATTTGCAGGAGCTGTAACATATTTGCACTAATTTTTTTGAAGGTCTATGCACTTTGCTCTACAGGGGCAATAGTATGGTGATGATGAGTGCACTGCGTTATAGGTGTAGGTCAATCACATACAGTTACATATTGCTTATCACACAGGTGTATAGTACTGGCAGCACTAACCAGATGTAGCTGCAGTGCATATTATTAAGGGCCTGTCTTGTCTGTGTATGTAGTAGTCTGCATGTGAGTTGTGCATGGGATCATAAATAAGACATGGTATGTATAATGCAGTTGTGCCACCTCACCTGTATGTGTGTATGTGTGTGTGTGGGGGGGGGCTCAGCAGACATAATAGTGCAAGTATTAATGTAGGTATGTTGTTTTCCACCTCACAGGTGAACATAGGGTTTGGAGTGTGTCCCCCTCACAACCTGATGTCAGTGTCTCATTGGACTCTGATGATGAAGGTGGCCATAGTGAGGCACAGGTGAGGTTGTTGGGGACTGAATCTGTCCCATGGGTTGACATACCACTTGCTCCCCAAATGCCCCCACACACAGTCAGTATGCCCACAAATACCCAGTCCCCTGAGGCTACAGATATTGGACAGTCAGAGTGTGGTGGCATTGAACAGGAGAGTGTGGCAATTATGGCATCAGGGAGTATTGACACTAGCCATAGCCAGAAACCTGGTGAGGTCCCACACAGACAGATTGATAGGGATACTAAAACAAGGACTGCTGCCCATCCACCACCTGTCAATTGTGTCTTATCACGAGTCACTCAACACATGTTTCAGGCCATCATGGAGGCACAGACACATTCCAAACACAACACCAGATGTATGCTTAGGATCATGGATGTATCACTTTCTGGTATCCGTGACTCCATCAACAACATTGATGATGCCATGCATCATTTCACTGATGTAGTGGACAGATGGTGGAGCGAGACATTGTCAGTCCTTGACTGCTTATTGTCTGTGCTAGAACATTTGGTAGGAGTAGGGCATTGGACACATGGCTGTGGGTGAGCAACAACATCTTCTGAGAGTCCACATGGCCATGCACACTCACGCTGCCATAATGGCAGTACCTCCAGCACTACAGACGGGATGGTGCTGTCTGCACCACAATGTGGCAGCCCAGTACAAGCAGAAAATTATTGATTTCAACAATTGGCTAAGTTTCTGGTGTTATTCTAAGGGGACCCAGTATCTGTCAGCCTGGGATGACATGACTGACAGACCTTGATGCTTTGCCAGAGATGGCCTGCAGCTGTCATCCCCGGGCTTCCGAATACTGGCCAAGGATCTTGCAACTCCTATAGTGTCTGTTTTTAGGTGGTGTTCCAAAGACCAAATTACCACTGTAACAGCTACAAATAAATGAAATCTGAAGGTCATGCTGCTCAACACTAGAAGTCTAAATCTCAAAATGCACTCACTCAAAGCACTCCTTAAAATGGAGAACATTGACATTTGTGCTGTAACAGAGACCTGGTTCAAGGCAGCACTACCAGGCTATAACTCATTAAACACCTTTCTGCCCCAGAATTTGGACTGAAGCTCCAAAGGCAGTGGTGTTGCCATATTCATAAAGGATGTGCACATCTCCAGACTGGTAGCCCAACATAATGCATCAGAGATACTTCAGGTGCAGCTAACATTGGGTAAGACAGCAATTCAGGTTGCAGCCTGTTATAGGTCTCTAACCATGTCCCAAGACTCACACTTCACATTCCTAAGCACCCTGGAGAATATTAGGGTCAAACCTAACATACTTATACTGGGCAACCTCAACTACCCCTCCATTAACTGGAAAAACTACTCATGTACCAATACACTTGCCCAACGTTTCCTGGAATTCATTAATTCCAATTCCCTGGACCAGCTCATTCTTACCCCCACCAGAGGGAGCAACATCCTTGACTTGGTTATTACTAACATGGGTGACCATTGCTCTACACCAGTAGTCAACTCCTCCCTGGTTAGATTCGACCACAAACTAATCACCTTGGAAATCCACCCCCCCCCCACAAAGGTAACCACCATGAAAAACTTCTCCAAAGCTAACTTTGGGCTCCTAATAACAGAGGTGGCTAACTTCATGGCATCCATGTAAATGGACAGTAGTTGCATGACCTCTGAATCATACACCAATGCACTCTCTCTCTCTATATATATATATACACAAATGCATAGATCTTGCCATACCCAATAGAAACAAGATGCTCTCCTCATAAAAGAAAGCCAATCTGGTGGCCCCCTGCCATAAACAACCTCTACAACAGGAGGAGGAAACTGATGCGGAATAAGGTGAAGCCCCAAGACTGGAAAAATTCCCTTATCAGCCTCAGCAAAAAATTGAAGTCCCTCATGAAATCCTCTAAAGCTAGCTATGAAAACAGAATTGCAGCAGATAGTAAAGACAACCACAAGAGCTTCTATAGTTATGTATAGAATCTCCACAGCAATACCCAGATTTGTTCTGGGCTACTGCACAATGGTACCTCCTATACTGAGCCAACAGATATTGCCAATATATTGGCCGACAGATTCAGTGCCAACTTTACCCCTCCCCCCAAAGGACCAGTCACAATACAAGTAGATCACCAGGCATCCAGAATTACTGCTGCACAGGTTAAAACAGCACTGCCCAAGGCCAAGAATACAGCTTCTATGGGACCTGACAATATCCCTGGCTGTGTTCTACATGAACTACAGAGTGAACTGGCACATCACCTGTGTGCCCTGTTCAGTCATAACCAAACCTCAGGCTTTGTCCCTACCAAATGGTGCACTGCTACAGTCAACCCTCTCCACAAAGGAGGAGCGACTACAGACCCTGACAGGTCTGATATGCAAAGCTATGGGACGCATCATCATGGACCTAATAAACAAAGATATAGGGAATCTCCAAACTCTGGATCCCACACAGTTTGGTTTTGTGAAGGGTAAATCATGCCTGTTCAACTTGGTCGACTTCTTTGAGTCAGTCACCAGAGCTGCAGATGAAGACAAGGTAGTTAATACAGCCTACCTTGATCTGGCCAAGGCCTTTAATACCATTCCCCACTCAGGAATCATAGAAAAACTCACTAAGCTAGGCAGCAACCCCTATATAACTAGGTGGGTTGCAAATTGGCTCACAGATGGAACCCACAGTGTGAAAGTAGCTGACTCCAAGTCAGACTGCTGACCAGTCATGAGTGGAGTCCCACAGGGATCAGTCTTGCATCCTCTCCTGTTTGGTATCTACTTCTCAGAAGTCCAGGCCAACATGAAGGGACTCTGGCTGACAAAGTTCGCAGAGGATTGCAAGTTGGGAGCCATTATTAACTCTCCAAGTGATGTTGACATCCTGCAGGAAGGCCTCACTAAGACCAATGACTGGTGTCAGAACCATGGCCTTAAGCTCAATGCCAAAAATGTGTTGTCATCCCCTTTGGGAAAAACCCAGTTCCCATGAATTACCACATTGATGGTAGTCCACTGAACACTGAAGGCATTATAAGAGATCTGGGAGCACAGGTTGACAGCAACCTCTGTTTTGACCACCACATTGCCACTGTGGTCAAAAAGTCCTTCTATGTGGCACATCTCATTACTGAAAGTTTTGCATCCAGGAAGAAAGAGGTCATTGTCTCCCTCTACTCTTCCCTCATTAGGTCAATCATCAAATACAATGCCCCATTTGCCATGTACCTCACTAGACATCTGCAACAACTGAAGAGGCCACAAAAGTACCTCACAAAGATGTTCCTAGATCTTAAACACTTGTCCTATATGGACAGACTCAAAAAACTCCAACTATTCACTGTCTCATATTGCCTACTTAGAGGCAATCTCTGCTTGCCTTACAAAGCCATGCCTGACCCAGCTCTGTTAGAAATGCTACTGTGATGCCCGTGCCCTGGCCCAGCAATGAAGGAGCCTCAACCCTCACCACTAACACCAGTAAGGATGGTCTCATATAGGAGGAAAGGATAACAAATACACACAGTAAAGTGCAATTTCCCCTTAAGAGTACACAGAGATCACAGTCAGTCTGGGGCTGGTCGGTCCCCTGCTCTCCAGGTCCCCAATAAGACTTCCCACTGGCACAGCTATAAGATCCAGATCTCAGCCTAGTGGGCAAGCTAAAACCTCCAGCATCCTCTCTGTCCAACCAGTGCTTCATGTCCCTGCTCAAGTAGCTGACACACACACACACACACACACACACACACACACACACACACACACACACACACACACACACACACACACACTTTGAGAAGAGTTTATACAACCATACAGACACTCCTGGGGAAAGCTGGCACAGGTTCTCCAGCTGTGCCCCTTTTTCCCAGACTATATGGTAGTATCAGCTGCCATGGCCCACTAATATTTATCAGCTACTCAAAGGCTCTTAAAAGGGTGTCAAATTATTACTGCGCAATATTATTATTCAACTGGTAAGTGTGACTAAACAGTCAAGGCTTATCAGACTGACTTAGTACACGATCACTATATACATGCAATGTACTCTAGAGCTTAAAATATCTCTACACAGAACAGCCACAGTTAAAAGGGTTTAAAATATTTAATAATAAATAATTAAAAACACAAGACAATACTTTTTACTACACAGTGCTAGTCAAGAGTTCAGAGATCACAGAACAACAGTCTAATCTTTCTAGTTTCTAGCTATTTCTAAGAGAAAACACATCTAAGATAAACTTACATATAGAGCAAAGACAGTGCTGAGTTGGATGGTTAAGACAAAAATGCTTAATGCTCTCTGATTATGTTTGTAAAATCACATTCCTGTTTCACATTACATCATTCTTCACACTTCACTACATTTACATTCTTCACCTCTGGGCAGAAACCAGAGCAATAAAGGACATTTATGCATGCAAATTCTGGCCATTAACTCTGGCCTTAAAACAATAGCAAGACTTTCTTCATCTAGACTGGCCAGAACCAACTTCAAATATCAATGACAGTCATAAAATGCTTGACTTACAGCAGAGTGCACTGTTGTTACATTTTTTCAGTTCCACATGTAACAGTATTTTTTCCATTTAAGACAACAAGCCTGTGGCTTGCAATAATATTTACAAATGACAGAATTATCTACAAACTCTATCTGGCTAGGCTGGCAGCCTTCAACTATCTTCACCCAATCTTCACAGCTACATCTAAAGAAATCCCAACTCTTCAGCACCACACGCTCCAGAGACCTCAACCTCATTATTACAATCAACAGAACATGCTTGAGGGACAGGTTCATAACCCAGAGACTGCCCATGCTATGGAATAGACTTCCCATACATGTCAAACAGAGCACCTCACTGGCCCTCTTCAAAAGAAATCTTGATGAGTGGATGTGAAATAGAAAATTCACCCTGGGGATCACCTCAGTGCCTCTACTTGACAGAGGCACTGGGATCTAAGGTTGGGTGGCACAATGCCAGGGTAATCCTATGGACTAGGCTTGTAAAGGCTCCAGGGCCATCAGCCTAGTATACACCTAAGAACATATGAATCTATGGGCACATGGTCCTGACCAGTCCCATGAGGGACATGGGCCCAGCAGACACCAGTCACCATCAGTGATTAGTACTGCATCTGATGCTGGGTATGGTTGTGCCAGTGCCACTCCTGGCAGAGCCAGTTCCTGTGTTTGTGGCCAGAGATGGCGAACTGTGCAGTCTGCCATGTATGGTCCACTGCTATCCAACATACCCATGTGTAGGGCTAGCACATGGCTTGACTGTGTACATGCATGCACTCATACATCATTGGCACATGCAGGTCACCAACAGGCACACACAGCACCTCTCCATGGCCCAGTTGACCACTACCCCTTCCTGACCCCCACACATGATGTCAACCGTTTGGCATAGCCTAGGCCTCTGGCACCCCCAGACACTTCCTGTGAATGTTATGATACCTGTGCCACAACCCTGCAATCCATAACATTGATGCAGGGACATACAAATACATGTCTGATGCACAGAGTGACTATAGTACACTACATTACATTATTTACTGTGGTTCTGTTATGCCATGAGAGGTGCTGTCTGCTGGCATGTGTCATGAGTACACACTAACATATTTGTTCCTTTGTTGCATGATGCTAAATTGGCAGAGGTGTTACAGACTGACAGGTATCTCTCAGAACTTTCTATGTTTCTGTTGCAGGGATGTGAGTAACTACGCTGTGGAGACTTGGTGGCAATTCAGCAGCTCAGGATTGCATGGTAGCAAAGCAAACATCTGAGATCAGCAAGGTAAGGCTTTATATCTGCATGGTTACCAAGGTACATCTGTCTATAGCAGTATGTCAGGAGCAATGAGGTAGACAGTGTAATCCTGCATGCATACCCTGTAACAAGACATGCCACCCTTGATAAGTGTCACCTGAGTGTTGTGCACCTACAAATGTAGGTGGTAGCAGATAGCATTTATGCCTAGATAGAGGTGGGCTATTTAGGGGCAGCAGGTACCCACAGGGCCTTAAAATGTTTAACCATTGCACACACATAGGCAAGACTGACAGATTGCTGTAAGGGGGTATATTTACATACACACACACAGTCACAGAGTTGACCTTTTTGTGATTATAATCCCTACCTATCTTGTTGTAGATACCATAGTACCATAGATTAATTGCATGTGCTACGGAGGTTATAGGTTGTGAGAGTGCCTGCCAGTGCTGTTAAGGTGGATGACATCAGCAAGGCCTGTAAAGGAGGCCAATGGGGAGGCTGGCAGGTTGTTACATGTTCTTAAAATGTATAACCATTGCATACAGATAGTTGAGACAGACTCACTGCTGCAAGAAGGTATGTTTACACACACTGACAGAGTTGCTTTACTGAGAATAGAACCCCTACCTAGCTAGGTATGTACAGTATGATACTATGTACTTATTGCATGCACCATGCAGCTTTTCTGTTTTGAGATTGTTAGCCAGTGCTGTTAAGGTGGATGATATCAATGAGCCTTGTAAAGGTGGCCAATGAGGAGGTCAACAGGTAGGCACAGGGCCTTAAAATGCATAATCATTACACAGAGATAGGTGAGACAGACACACTACTCCAAGGGTGTATGTTTCTACACACACAGTTGCCTGGTGTGGGATTAGAACCCCTACCAATCTAGTAGTATATGCTAGAGCACTACAGACATATTGTGTGTGCCACAGAGCTTATCTGTTTTGAGGTTATCAGCCATTGCTGTTAAGGTGGACAACATCAGAAGGCTCTGTACAGGATGACAATGGGGAGGCTGGCAGGTAGGCATAGGGTCTTAAAATTTATGACCATTCCACAGACATAGGTTAGACAGGCACACTCCTGCAAGGAGATATATTTATACACACACACACACACACACACACACACACACACACACACACACACACACACACACACACACACACACACACACACACACACACACATACACACACAGTTTCCTGTTGCGAGATTAGAACCTCTTCTTATATAGTAATATACACTAGAGCACTATGTAGTTATTGCATACACCAAGGAGTTTATTTGTTATTAGAATGTTAGCCAATGCTGTTATGGTGGGAGACATCAGCAGGTGTTGACAGGGAGGAAAATGTGCAGGAGCACACTACTCACAGGGCCATAAAATGATTCACCATGGCACTGACAAAAGCCAGATGGCCATATCTGTATCTCTGTTAGGGAAATACACACACACACACACACACACACACACACACACACACACACACACACACACACACACACACAGTGCTGAAGTGAGATTAGAACACCTACCTACCTACTGTTGCACATTATAGATTGTCGTACTTATTGCACATGCCACTGGTTAAATCTGCTGTACACATGGCTGCAGTTGCAGTACTTGTGGACTATGCAAAGTGGCCTTGTATTACACAGCATGTGTGGCCTGCATAGTGAACCCGCTTTATGCTGTTAGTGTATCTAGTGTCCTAGCAGAGGGTATGTGTTAATACCTTTGCTATGTGTGTACAGGTACCAGTTTAGACATGTCTAGCCGGTTACAGTTTGCAAGGTCGACAATTGACAATATGGTCTGTCCAAGTCTGGCATTGATGCCATTGCACATTACATTACCTGCTCACTGTTGTTTGTCTACGGGGTGGCATTCCACAGGCAGAGGGTTCTGTGGTTGGTGGTTCTGTCATTATGCAGCCTTAGTCTGTTACCATCTAACAACTGTTGTGTGTTTAGGTGCAGATAATCCCAGCATCCTGCATGTATGTGTGGACATCCGTACAACCCCATACACATATATACATGTATATGTGTTTATATATATATATATAGAGAGAGAGAGAGAGAGATATCAGGGATGTAACTGTAGCTGTGTGTGTGTGTTAGATAGATATATGTGGAAGGTCTAAATCACTCTACACCTTCATGTAGCTCTCTCTCTTTGTGTGTCTATATATATATATATATATATATATATATATATATATATATATATATATATATATATATACACACACACACATATATATATATATATATATATATATATATATTAAATATCTGTGCCACAT
The DNA here is from genome assembly GCF_019279795.1 of Protopterus annectens. NCBI lineage: Eukaryota > Metazoa > Chordata > Ceratodontiformes > Protopteridae > Protopterus > Protopterus annectens. The sequence continues at coordinate 155,575,228 of NC_056748.1, read as the reverse complement.
ACTGATTGGGTAAGCATGTGTGAGGGGGGGATAGGGAGAGACAGATACATATACATAGCTGCCTGTATGCACACACATATTTTCATACATCAGTTCCTCAGGCAAATGAAGCATCAGACATGGGGTTAGTTTAACTAAGTGTAGGAGCATGCCCAGTGTGACTATCAGTACTTACAAGGTGACTCCAGGCCAGACCTACCTGTAGTCCAGTCTGGGATTTTGTGTGCTGCAGCCAGTTGGCTGCTGCACCTTATTCAACAGTCACCTCCTTAATATATTGTCCACAGCACTCCCTGGCTATGTGCTGAACGTAATATATATGTCTCATACCTATCAAGTGTGAGTATTATAATAAAATGTACTGTGTTCTGCATATGTATGTTACGTTGTACACAGATTTGTAGATTTCTGGTACATTACTGGCAAATCATTATAGGTTGGCATTCAGACATGCTGACAGACATTCAAGTTACTGACTCCATACACATCAGCAAACCCGTGTGCTAATTCATGGCCTGTTATTCTCTGCAGTTTATAAATTTGTCCTGGCAGTATTTAATCCTTGCCCTTGTATGTGGGCCTTTGTCCCACCACTGATCATGGATTTGTGCAGATTTTCTGCTGTAGGTTATTGTGGGTATGATGTGACTGGGGTACATACTGTAACAGCAGTCACAGGGTGACAGTCTACATACCTCTTACTGTACATGTTTCTGCAGGATGTCCAGCATTCTGTTCCATATGTCTGCTCTGTTCCTCATACAGTTGTGGTTTCCCAGTAATATACTAATACATGGAGCCCACAGAAAAGTACTGACACAGGTAAGTGATGGCCTTCACACCCTGCTGCTAATCTGACCTGTTGCAACCTGCTGTTATACTACCCACTTACTAAGTCACTCAGAGCATGTATAATGTCTGTTTGTTTGGCCCTCTGCCACCCATTGACTTTGCTTTTGTCCAGCTTTCTAGCATTGAGACATATTGACAGTCTATAGGACTCCTACCATACGAGTATCTGACATGCATAAGTTGTAGGTACAGACAGCTTTGAACCATCAACACCATTAACCATGGTAATGTACTTAGACCAGTGAGATTCCGGAAGCTGAGGTTTAATTCCACACACTATCCACAGCAGACAGACATACACCGTGTGAGCCCTTCTGTGATCAATGTGTTTTGTGTACAATAGGACATTTGGCCAGGTTCTTTGTGACAGCCCTGGGATTGTGTGGTCTGCAGCTATATCCTTATAAACATAACTGTTACTACAGTTGTATGGGAACACTGGTATGTTGGGGGTAGTGGACTCTGGCATTAAAAGTATTACATCTGTCCTATGACCACCACTATTTGGCATTCCCCTTGCAGACTGCAGGGGGTTTTCCAGCCATGTGACATACTACATATTATGGGGCACCCAGTATTAGACAGAGTACCTGATGTCCCAAGTAGCTGTTAGTTTTATGCAAGTAGCTCAGCAACCCACTCTATTCCCTTACATACATGCAGTAGGTCCATGACTGGCATCCTTTTTACTATATATGTGAGTTGGAGTAAGGTGTCAGTCCCTAGGACCCTAGGTTGACAGTGTATGTGCTATCCATTGCCTCTTTGCCAAGACCAGGGTATACTGGGCATGTCTATGTCTGCCTACAGGGACAGTCTCAGGGAGTTCCTCCTCCAAGTTCCCCTGTGCCTGTGGTTGTGTGGATGTAGGCTGTGGTGGGGGGCTGTGTGTCCCTTCCCTGGGATGGTCCTGCCATAGCTTTTTCTGCAGGATCATATTAAGTAGCATGGCACATACTGTGAACATCTGTGCACATGTTGCTGGAGAGTACTGCAGGGCTTCGCCTAATATATCACAACACCAGAACTGTGACTTGAGCAGCACAAACACATGCACTATGATGTTCCTAGTTTGTGCGTGTACCTCATTATGGCATACTTCAGTAGGCTTGTGTGCATTTCTGATGGGTGTCATCATCCACGGTTCCAGTGCATAGTCAGCATCCCTCAGTAGTTGTCTGTATGGGATGTCCCCCCTGGCAAACATCTGGTACAGCTGAGATTCATGCCAGATATGGGAGTTGTGATAGCTTTCAGGGCTGCCAGCATACACACTCATAATAATGCCCTGGGCATTGCAGTTGACCTGGAAGTTGATGGAGTGATACCACTTGTGGTTGACAAAGACTCTACCTTCCTCACCAGGTGATGCTTTGATGTGTACATGAGTGCAGTCTATGGCACCCGGCACCTCAAGGTATTCTGCTATATGGTGAAAGAGATGCATACTGCTGGCTGTCCCCTCAGGGGTGTGGGGAAAATAAATGTGCTCACTGGCATGTGTTTGCATAGCATATAGGAACTGGTGGAGTACCCTGGATGCAGATGTCTGTGAGACCCTCATCATGTCGACAATCCAAAAGGAAAAACCACTTTAATGACAAAACACAGCAGAGCTTTCGGACATAATCCTTCTTCAATACTACAAACTTATAAAATTTCTTTCATCTTATATACAGGCCCAAAGTAGTCATGTGGTTAGCAGCCCAAAAATCACATGACCATAAGTATCACTCAATAAGGCAAAGTTAAAACAACACAGATAACAATGATTCTATAGTACATAACAAAAATTTAAATAATTTAAAATTCAGCTTGCTAATATGATTAATAATCAAAGTTACACATAAAATTCATATTATAAAATTCATATTGTAGAAGCAATATACATAATTATAAATTCAATCTACTGAGCTTAACCAAAATTGGTTTAAGGCTCAGCATACTGTTCAAGCCAGGAGAACGGTCACCAGCAAACCTTAAAATCCACTCATATTCTTTAATTTCTAAGAAGTTATTTATATCACCACCTCTTGGGGAGGGGAAAACAACGTCAATAACCCTGAATTTAAAAACATGATCTTGTCCACAATCTAACATAGGCTTATATAAAGCATTTGTTTCGACACATCTTCTAATTTCAGACTTATGCTCTGTAATCCTCTCTTTCAACCTACGAGTGGTTTTGCCTACATAAAAAGATTTGCATAACACACAGGTAGCCAAATACACTATATGTGTTGTGTGACAAGTAGCTGAGACATAAAATTTAAAAGTTTTCCCTGTTACTGGATGAACATAAAGGTCACTCCCTGTGTCAAAAATATCTCCACAGCATGAACAATTGTGGCATTTACATGTACCATACTTAGAGGAAAGCGTTTTCACAATGTTGGTAGAAAAATCCTTATAACATAATGAATTTTTTAAAGTTCTCATGTTCCTATAGGCAAATATAGGTCTATCACCCAATAAGGCCTTTAGTTCATTTGAAGCCATTAGTATCAACCAGTTCTTAAATATTATTTGCTTTATGGATGGTGTTGTAAGACTATATGCAGTTACATATCTAGTCACGTCCATACGCATTAGGTACTATTCATAGGTAGGGCATCTGTCTCCAGTGGGTCAGATAGGAAGGTAGGAGCAAACTTAGTCTTCCTCTCCTGCATCACCTTATCTTTCTCCACAGAGAGTAGGACATTATCATATCCACTAGCAGAAAAATCCGCTAACATATCCTTTAATTGTAACTCAAAACAGCAGTCATCAGTGTTAAGCCTACTCAACCTTCCTAACTGGGACCTCACAATACCTTTAAAGATGTGTGGTGCATGCATGCTATGAAAGTGGGTGTATCTACCAGCACACACATCCTTTCTATGTGACTTAGTATTCACATGTCCATCCTTAAATATAACTTCTACATCCAAAAACACAATTTCAGTCTTGGAACAGCTCATTTTAAACTTTAGAAAGGAAGAAGCTCTATTCAAATAGTCCAAAACATATTCAATATATCCAAGCTGCCCTTCCAAAGTAGGAAACAATCGTCTACAAAACGTTGGAAGAATCTAATATGTTGTCTATAAGGGTTTAGATCACTCAAAATATGCTTACTTTCCCACTGGTAGAGCACTAGGTTAGCATAGGTGTTGGCTATGGAAGTACCCATAGCCACACCAGTGAGCTGAAGGTACGTAAGTTCATTAAAGAGGAAAACATTATTCTTTAAAACCACATCTAGAAGGCTACACCATGTTTCTATTTTACCATAATCAGGGTTTGGACATGAAGTCAAAAAATCTCTCAAAAGGTCAATCCCATCATCATTCGGTATGACCGTGAAAAGAGACAATGTCCAGAGTTACCAAATAATACTCATTATTCATCATTTGTTCCTTCTCAGTGTCATAGCTTACTCGTAACTTCTGTAAAAAATCAAATGTGTCACGTAGAACTGAATCACAATTATTCAAAAAGGTTGTAACTGACCATGTAAATAAACTGACAGGGGTTCGGTCACCCAACCTGCTCCTGAGACGATGGGTCTCATAGGTGGATCCATGATTGACTTATGGATCTTAGGTATTCCATATAGGCGGGGTGTTACAGGCCAAGGAACTGTTAAATAATTAAATAAATCAAGATCTATCTGACCCTGCAGCTGTAAGTCATAGATGACCATATTAACATACGATATACATTTTTTTACATCCATGCCAGTGATGCGTTTAAAAGCAGTAGTATCCTCCAGCAAACAGGACATAGTATCTAAATATTTGTCACGTTCCATGAGCACCACTACCCCTCCCTTATCAGCTTGTTTAATTATTATTTCTTTACAGGAGCACAGATCTTTAAATGCTTTAAACTCATCCAGTGTCAAGTTGTACTCATTCCTTTTACTCTTATTACTACTCTCATACAATTGCCTAATTTGTACTTCACACAAATCATGAAAAGCCTTCACTATTGGTACAGCAATAGGATAAAAGTACTGAGGCACTTAAAGCCTCTTTCTTCTATAGATGATTGACCAAACAACAACTTTAAAGTTTAACATTCTGGTGAATTTTTTCAAGTCAGTCAGTGCAGACACCAGGTCATTTCCACCTGAAGGAATAAAGTTAAGCCCCTTTGAAAGTACTGATATATGGGCTTCTTGTAGCTGGAACGTTGATAAATTCAACGTACCTTTAATTATTTTCGGCCCATCTTGGCTGTGCCTAAAGGGCTGTTGAGCCTTTATTAGATGCCTCTGAGCGTACAACTGGGAATTCCTCTGCGTTGTCAGTTGTTCTTTCACGGTTTCAGGTCGCTCCAGTGAAAACGCTTTGAAGCAAAACTAAAGTTAGTTGCTGTGATTTCCTCCCCACCTCATCATTTGTATTTCCAGGCGCTGTGGTCACTCGCGATTGTTACACAGGAATTAGAAGTCTCTGCCCCTATGGCTGGCGTTATGGTCAAACCATTCGCAGATTCAGACGGGGTTGTACTACATGCCTTTATTCTGTTCATTAGAAACTGCATTAACGTCGCTAATATCGTCCAAAGTATCCAGGTTACTTCTTGTTTTGACTTTATGAGCCGCATTTAGTATTCATTTTGGATCTATTGCTGTTATTTATAGGGATGTTCTCCCTGGGCCAAGAGAAGATATTCCTATGCCAAAATCATTGATGTCACAAACAAGTTTTCGCTTTTTAGTTGCTTCCATTCTGGCATCCAAAGTTTGTAGTCTCCTACCATGTCATGAAAATGGTTAGACATATTTGAAAAGATAGGCAGAGCCAATATATCATTTCAAGGGTACAAATATCTTTCTTCAGGTCTTCCTCTATAGATAAAAAATACTCATTCATGAGCAACATATAGTCCAAGCCTAATTGGATATTCAGCTGTTGCCACTTTTTTAGCAGCTCTGGGTATGCTTCCCATATGAGGGCATTTTAAGAATACGTAGCCCTCTGGGAACAATCCCTCTGTCCATGTATGCTAAAACTAAAACGCTACCATTGCAAACGCTTAAAAGTGTTAGCCTTTCTTTCTAATGTTTGTAACACTTTGTTAAATTCAGAGACAGCATCTGTGTCAGGTACAGCAAGATCCACAATTACAGGATTCATTTCCTCAGCAAAAGTTAATAAAGGATTTGTCTCAACATTTATTAGAGACTTAACAGAAACAGTTACACTTGCCATATCAGACTAGCAGGCTGCAAGACGGACCTTGATGGTGGAAAATCCTCACGGCAAATATATAACAAATATCAAAAGTGCCAAAGTACTGCAAGCAGACAATCCAAAAGGAAAAAACACTTTAATGACAAAACACAGCAGAGCTTTCGGACATAATCCTTCTTCAATGCTACAAACTTATAACATTTCTTTCATCTTATATACAGGCCCAAAATAGTCATGTGGTTAGCAGCCCAAAAATCACATGACCATAAGTATCACTCAATAAGGCAAAGTTAAAACAACACAGATAACAATGATTCTATAGTACATAACAAAAATTTAAATAATTTAAAATTCAGCTTGCTAATATGATTAATAATCAAAGTTACACATAAAATTCATATTATAAAATTCATATTGTAGAAACAATATACATAATTATAAATTCAATCTACTGAGCTTAACCAAAATTGGTTTAAGGCTCAGCATACTGTTCAAGCCAGGAGAACGGTCACCAGCAAACCTTAAAATCCACTCATATTCTTTAATTTCTAAGGAGTTATTTATATCACCACCTCTTGGGGAGGGGAAAACAATGTCAATAACCCTGAATTTAAAAACATGATCTTGTCCACAATCTAACATATGCTTATCATGTCCCCCAGTAGGTCTTTGAAAAGTACCTGTAGCTAGTATTCTAAGGGCTACACATACCATTATTTCCACTGGGATGGGTTACCATCTGTTGGCTCTGGGTCTGAGTTGAGGGTGGCAGAGCTCGGTGGGTTCCTATAGTATGAACCTGTCCACCCTGTAGTGGTCTACTATCTCTAACTCATGTAGCTCCTGGAAGATGACCCTGGGCCTGAACACTTTCCTCCTTCTCAGTCTGAGCATATTGTCAGCATCAGCAACAGCACTAACCTTAGCCAGTAGCACATACAGATGTAGCAGAGCAGCAGCAGCATGAGTACTGACTTCAGCATCTAGTATATACAGATGTAGAAGCACCAGCATCCATACTGACCTTAGTATCTAGCACATACAGATGTAGCACAGCATCAGTACTGACCTCAGTATCTAG
>NC_056748.1:155524280-155567609 GCF_019279795.1 Protopterus annectens | reverse complement strand
AGCAGCAACAGCATCAGTACTGAACTCAGCATCTAGCACATACAGATGTCATAAACAACTAATCCTTTAGACACAAACTAAGAAAAACAAAAGTGGAACCAGGAGCAGTACAACTTTCGCCAAGAAAACAAAAACGCCACAGGAAACAAGACTTTAATACACGTAAAGTGCTTTTGTAACAGACCTGCAACAGCATCAGTACTGACCTCAGCATTTAGCACATTCAGATGTATCAGAGCTGCAGCAGCATCAGCATTGACCTTAATATCTAGCACATACAGATTTAGCAGACCTGCAACAGCATCAGTACTGACCTCAACATCTAGCACATACAGATGTAGCAGAACTGCAACAGCATCAGTACTGACCTCAGCATCTAGCACATACAGATGTAGAAGACCTACAACAGCATCAGCACTGACCTCAGCATCTAGCACATACAGCTGGAGTAGAGCTGCATCAACATTAATACTGACCTCAGCATCTAGCACATACAGATGTAGAAGACCTACAACAGCATCAGTACTGACCTCAGCATCTGGCACATACAGATGTAGAAGAACTGCAGCAGCATCAGCACTGACCTCAGCATCTAGCACATACAGATGTAGCAATGCTGCAGCATCATGAGTACTGACCTCATCATCTAGCATATACAGATGTAGCAGCAACAGCATCAGTACTGAACTCAGCATCTAGCACATACAGATGTAGCAGAGCAGCAGCATCAGTACTGACCTCAGCATCTAGCACATAGAAATGTAGCCAAGCAGCATCAGTACTGAACTCAGCATCTAGCACATACAGATGTAGCAGAGCAGCAGCATCAGTACTGACCTCAGCATCTAGCACATAGAAATGTAGCAGACTGCAACAGCATCAGTACTGACCTCAGCATCTAGCACATACAGATGTAGCAGAGCTGCAGCATCAGCACTGACCTCAGCATCTAGCACATACAGATGTAGCAGCCCAGCAGCAGCATCAGTACTGACCTCAGCATTTAGCACACTCGGATGTAACAGAGCAGCATCAGTACTGACCTCAGCATGAAGCACATACAGATGTAGCAGAGCTGCAGCAGCATCAGTACTGACCTCAGCATCTAGCACATACAGATGTGGCAGAGGACCAGCAGCATCAGTACTGACCTCAGCATCTAGCATATACAGATGTAGCAGAGCTGCAGCAGCATCAGCATTGACCTCAGCATCTGGCACATACAGATGTAGCAGAGCTGCAGCAGCATCAGTACTGACCTCAGCATCTATCACATACAGATGTAGCAGAGGACCAGCAGCATCAGTACTGACCTCAGCATCTAGCATATACAGATGTAGCAGAGCTGCAGCAGCATCAGCATTGACCTCAGCATCTAGCACATACAGATGTAGCAGACCTGCAACAGCATCAGTACTGACCTCAGCATCTAGCACATACAGATGTAGCAGAGCTGCAACAGCATCAGTACTGACCTCAGCATCTAGCACATACAGAAGTAGCAGCCCAGCAGCAGTGTCAGTACTGACCTCAGCATCTAGCACATACAGATGTAGCAGAGCTGCATCAGCATCAGCATTGACCTCAGCATCTAGCACATACAGATGTAGCAGACCTGCAGCATCAGTACTGACCTCAGCATCTAGCACATACAGATGTAGCAGAGCTGCAGCAGCATCAGTACTGACCTCAGCATCTAGCACATACAGATGTAGCAGAGCTGCAGCACCAGTACTGACCTCAGCATCTGGCACATACAGATGTAGCCGAGCTGCACCAGTACTAACATCGGTATTTAGCACCTACAGATGTAGCAGAGCAGCAGCAGCAGTACTGACCTCAGCATCTAGCACATACAGATGTAGCAGAGCTGCAGCAGCATCAGTACTGACCTCAGCATCTAGCACATACAGATGTAGCAAAGCAGCATCAGTACTGACCTCAGCATCTAGCACATACAGATGTAGCAGACCTGCAACAGCATCAGTACTGACCTCAGCATCTAGCACATACATATGTAGTAGAGCTGCACCAGTAGTGACCTCAGCACCTAGCATATACAGATGTAGCAAAGTAGCATCAGTACTGACCTCAGTATCTAGCATGTACAGATGTAGCAGAGCAGCAGCATCAGTACTGACCTCAGATTCTAGCACATACAGATGTAGCAGAGCAGCCGCAGCATCAGTACTGACCTCAGTATCTAGCACATACTGATGTAGCAGAGCTGCAGCAGCATCTGCACTGGCCTCAGCATCTAGCACATACAGATGTAGCAGAGCTGCAGCAGCATCAGTACTGACCTCAGTATCTAGCACATACAGATGTAGCATCAGCATCAGCACTGACCTCAGCATCTAGCACTTACAGATGTACCCGAGCAGTAGCAGCAGCACTGATCTCAGCATATAACACATACAGATGTAGCAGAGCTGGAGCAGCATCAGTACTGACCACAGCATCTAGCACATACAGATGTAGCCACCCTGCAGCAGTATCAGTACCGACCTCAGAATCTAGCACATACAGATGTAGCAGAGCAGCAGCAGCATCTGAACTGACCTCAGCATCTGGCACATACGGATGTAGGAGAGCTGCAGCATCATGAGTACAGATATCAGCATCTAGCACATACAGATGAAGCAGACCTGCAACAGCATCAGTACTGACCTCAGCATCTAGTACATACAGATGTAGCAGACCTTCATCAGCATCAGTAATGACCTCAACATCCAGCACATACAGATGCAGCAGACCTGCAGCAGGATCAGTACTGACCTCAGCATTTAGCACATACAGATATATGAGGGCTGCAGCATCAGTTCTGACCTCAGCATCTAGCACATACAGATGTAGTAGAGCATCATCAGCATCAGTTCTGACCTCAGCATCTAGCACATACAGATTTATCAGACCTACAACAACATCAGTACTGACCTCAGCATCTGGCACATACAGAAGTAGCAGACCTGCAACAGCAACAGTACTGACCTCAGCACCTAGCACATACAGATGTAGCAGACCTGCAACAGCATCAGTAATGACCTCAGCATCTAGCACAAACAGATGTAGCACAGCTGCAGCAGCATCAGTACTGACCTCAGCACCTAGCACATACATATGTAGCAGACCTGCAACAGCATCAGTACTGACCTCAGCATCTAGCACATACAGATGTAGCAGACCTGCAACAGCATCAGTACTGACCTCAGCATCTAGCACATGCAGATGTAGAACAGCTGCAGCAGCATCAGTACTGACCTCAGCATCTAGCACATACAGATGTAGCAGACCTGCATCAGCATCAGCACTGACCTCAGCATCTAGCACATACAGATGTAGCAGAGGAGCATCAGCATCAGTACTGACCTCAGTATTTAGCACATACAGATGTAGCAGAGCTGCATCAGTACTGACCTCGGTATCTAGCACATACAGATGTAGCAGACCTGCATCAGCATCAGCACTGACCTCAGCATCTAGCACATACAGATGTAGCAGAGCTGCAGCAGCATCAGCACTGACCTCAGCATCTAGCACATACAGATGTAGCAGAGCTGCAGCATCAGTACTGACCTCAGCATCTAGCACATACAGATGTAGCAGAGCTGCAGCATCAGTACTGACCTCAGCATCTAGCACATACAGATGTAGCAGACCTGCAACAGCATCAGTACTGACCTCAGCATCTAGCACATACAGATGTAGCAGACCTGCAACAGCATCAGTACTGACCTCAGCATCTAGCACATACAGATGTAGCAGACAGCAACAGCATCAGTACTGACCTCAGCATCTAGCACATACAGATGTAGCAGAGCTGCAGCATCAGTACTGACCTCAGCATCTAGCACATACAGATGTAGCAGAGCAGTATCAGTACTGACCTCAGCATGTAGAACATACAGATGTAGCAGAGCAGCAACAGCATCAGTACTGACCTCAGCATCTAGCACATACAAATGTAGCAACAGCATCAGCACTGACCTCAGTATCTAGCACATACAGATGTAGCAACAGCATCAGCACTGTCCTCAGTATCTAGCACATACAGATGTAGCAAAGCTGCATCAGTACTGACGTCAGTATCTAGCACATACAAATGTAGCAACAGCATCAGTACTGACTTCAGCATCTAGCACATACAAATGTAGCAACAGCATCAGTACTGACCTCAGCATCTAGCACATACAAATGTAGCAACAGCATCAGCACTGACCTCAGTATCTAGCACATACAGATGTAGCAAAGCTGCATCAGTACTGACTTCAGTATCTAGCACATACAAATGTAGCAACAGCATCAGTACTGACCTCAGCATCTAGCACATACAAATGTAGCAACAGCATCAGCACTGACCTCAGTATCTAGCACATACAGATGTAGCAAAGCTGCATCAGTACTGACATCAGTATCTAGCACATACAGATGTAGCAGCAGCAGCATCAGTACTGACCTCAGCATTTAGCCACACTGATGTAGCAGCCCTGCAGCAGCATCAGTACTGACCTCAGTATCTAGGACATACAGATGTAGCAGAGCTGCGGCAGCATCAGCCCTATCCTCAGCATATAGCACATACAGATGTAGCAGCAGCGTCAGTGCTAACCTCAGTATCTAGCACATACAGAGGCAGCAGCAGCATCTGCACTGACCTCAGCATGTAGCACATACAGAGGTAGCAGAGCAGCATCAGCATCAGTACTGACCTCAGCATCTAGCACAAACAGATGTAGCAGACCTGACACAGCATCAGTACTGACCTCAGCGTCTAGCACAAACTGATGTAGCAGACCTGCAACAGCATCAGTAATAACCTCAGCATCTAGCACAAACAGATGTAGCACAGCTGCAACAGCATCAGTACTGACCTCAGCATGTAGCACATACAGATGTAGCAGAGCTTCAGCATCAGTACTGACCTCAGCATCTAGCACATACAGATGTAGCAGAGCAGTAGCATCAGCACTGACCTCAGCATCTTGCACATACAGATATAGCGAAGCAATAGCAGCAGCACTGACATCAGCATCTAGCACATACAGATGTAGGAGAGCTGCAGCAGCATCAGTACTGACCACAGTATCTAGCACATGCAGATGTAGCAGAGCTGCAGCAGCATCAGTACTGACCTCAGTATCTAGCACATACAGATGTATCAGACCTGCAATAGCATCAGTACTGAACTCAGCATCTAGCACATACAGATGTAGCAGAGCTGCATCAGTACTGACCTTAGCATCTAGCACATACAGATGTAGCAGAGCTGCTGCATCAGTACTGACCTCAGCATCTAGCACATACAGATGAAGCAGAGCTGCAGCAGCATCAGTACTGAACTCAGCATCTAGCACATACAGACGTATGCATCAGAGCTGCAGCAGCATCAGTACTGACCTCAGCATCTAGCACATACAGATGTAGCAGATCATTAGCAGCAGCATCAGTACTGACCTCAGCATCTAGCATATAGAGATGTAGCAGCACAGCACCAGCATCAGCACTGATCTCAGTATCTAGCACATTCAGATGTAGCAGAGCAGCTGCATCAGTACTGACCTCAACATCAAGCACATACAGATGTACCAGAGCTGCTGCAGCATCAGTACTGACCTCAGCATCTAGCACGTACAGATGTAGCAGAGCAGTAGCATCGGCACTGACCTCAGCATCTAGCACATACAGATGTAGCAGAGCAACAGCTGCAGCAGCACTGACCTCAACATCTAGCACATACAGATGTAGCAGTGCAGCACCAGCATCAGCACTGATCTCAGTATCTAGCACATACAGATGTAGCAGAGTAGTAGCATCAGTACTGACCTCATCATCTAGCACATACAGATGTAGCAGATCTGCTGCAGCATAAGTACTGACCTCAGCATCTAGCACATACAGATGTAGCAGAGCTGCTGCAGCATCAGTACTGACCTCAGCATGTAGCACGTACAGATGTAGCAGAGCAGAAGCATCAGTACTGACCTCAGCATCCAGCACATACACTGACCTCACCATCTGGCACATACAGATGTAACAGATCAGCAGCAGCATCAGTACTGACCTCAGCATCTAGAACATACAGATGTAGCAGAACTGCAACAGCATCATTACTGACCTCAGCATCTAGCAGATACAGATGTAGCAGACCTGCAACAGCATCAGTAATGACCTCAGCATCTAGCACATACAGATGTAGCAGACATGCAACAGCATCAGTAATGACCTCAGCATCTAGCACAAACAGATGTAGCACAGCTGCAGCATCAATACTGACCTCAGCATCTAGCTCATACAGATATAGCCGAGCAATAGCAGCAGCACTGATATCAGCATCTAGCACATACTGATGTAGGAGAGCTGCAGCAGCATCAGTACTGACCTCAGCATCTAGCACATACAGATGTAGCAGAGCTGCAGCAGCATCAGTACTGACCTCAGCATCTAGCACATACAGATGTAGCAGAGCAGCAGCAGCATCAGTACTGACCTCAGCATCTAGCACATACAGATGTAGCAGAGCAGCATCAGTACTGACCTCAGCATCTGGCACATACAGATGTAGGAGAGCAGCATCAGCATCAGTACTGACCTCAGCATCTAGCACATACAGATGTAGCAGAGCAGCAGCATCAGTACTGACCTCAGCATCTAGCACATACAGATGTAGCAGAGCAGCATCAGTACTGACCTCAGCATGTAGCAGAGCTGCATCAGTACTGACCTCAGCATCTAGCACATACAGATGTAGCAGAGCTGCAGCAGCATCAGTACTGACCTCAGCATCTAGCACATACAGATGTAGCAGAGCTGCAGCAGCATCAGTACTGACCTCAGCATCTAGCACATACAGATGTAGCAGAGCTGCAGCATCAGTACTGACCTCAGCATCTAGCACATACAGATGTAGCAGCAGCGCTGACCTCAGCATCTAGCACATACAGATGTAGCAGAGCTGCTGCATCAGTACTGACCTCAGCATCTAGCACATACAGATGTAGCAGAGCTACAGCATCATCACTGACCTCAGCATCTAGCACATACAGATGTAGCAGAGCTGCAGCATCAGTACTGACCTCAGCATCTAGCACATACAGATGTAGCAGAGCTGCAGCAGCATCAGTACTGACCTCAGCATCTAGCACATACAGATGTAGCAGAGCTGCAGCAGCATCAGTACTGACCTCAGCATCTAGCACATACAGATGTAGCAGCAGCAGCATCAGTACTGACCTCAGCATCTAGCACATACAGATGCAGCATCAGTACTGACCATACCATCTAGCACATACAGATGTAGCATAGCAGCAGCATCAGTACTGATCTCAGCATCTAGCACATACAAACGTAGCAGAGCTGCAGCATCAGTACTGACCTCAGTATCTAGCACATACAGATGTAGCAGAGCTGCAGTAGCATCAGTACTGACCTCAGTATCTAGCACATACAGATGTATCAGAGCTGCAGCATCAGTACAGACCTCAGCATCTCACACATACAGATGTAGCAGAGCTGCAGCATCAGTACGGACCTCAGCATCTAGCACATACAGATGTAGCAGAGCTGCACCAGCATCAGCACTGACCTCAGCATCTAGCATATACAGATTTAGCAGACTTGCAACAACATCAGTACTGACCTCAGCATCTAGCACATACAGATGTAGCAGACCTGCAACAGCATCAGTACTGACCTCAGCATCTAGCACATACAGATGTAGCAGACCTGCTACAGTATCAGTACTGACCTCAGCATCTAGCACATGCAGAAGTAGAACAGATGCAGCAGCATCAGTACTGATCTCAGCATCTAGCACATACAGATGTAGCAGAGCTGCAGCACCTGTACTGACCTCAGCATCTAGCACATACAGATGTAGCAGAGCTGCAGCACCTGTACTGAACACAGCAACTCAGACTTACAGATGTACCAGAGGAGCAGCAGCATCGGAACTGACCTCAGTATCTAGCACATACAGATGTAGCAGAGATGCAGCAGCATCAGTACTGACCTCAGCATCTAGCTCATACAGATGTAGCAGAGCTGCATCAGCATCAGCATTGACCTCAGCATCTAGCACATACAGATGTAGCAGACCTGCAGCATCAGTACTGACCTCAGCATCTAGCACATACAGATGTATCAGACCTGCAATAGCATCAGTACTGACCTCAGCATCTAGCACATACAGATGTAGCAGACCTGCAACAGCATCAGTACTGACCTCAGCATCTAGCACATACAGATGTAGCAGAGCAGCAGCATCAGCAATGACATCAGCATCTAGCACATACAGATGTAGCAGAGCTGCATCAGTACTGACCTTAGCATCTAGCACATACAGATGTAGCAGAGCTGCAGCATCAGTACTGACCTCAGCATCTAGCACATGCAGATGCAGCAAAGCTGCAGCATCAGCACTGACCTCAGAATCTAGCACATAGAGATGTAGCAGAACTGCAGCAGCATCAGCACTGACCTCAGCATCTAGCACATACAGATTTAGCCGAGCAGCATCAGTACTGACCTCAGCATGTAGCACATACAGATGTAACAGAACAGCAGCAGCATCAGCACTGACCTCAGCATCTAGCACATACAGATGTAGCAGACCTGCAACAGCATCAGTACTGACCTCAGCATCTAGCACATACAGATGTAGCAGACCTGCAGCAGCATCAGTACTGACCTCAGCATCTAGCACATAAAGATGTAGCAGCGCAGCACCAGCATCAGCACTGATCTCAGTATCTAGCACATACTGATGTAGCAGAACAGTATCAGTACTGACCTCAGCATGTAGCACATACAGATGTAGCAGAGCAGTAGCATCAGTACTGAGCTCAGCATCCAGCACATACACTGACCTCAGTATCTGGCACATACAGATGTAACAGATCAGCAGCAGCATCAGTACTGACCTCAGCATCTAGCACATACAGATGTAGCAGAACTGCAACAGCATCAGTACTGACCTCAGCATCTAGCACATACAGATGTAGAAGACCTGCAACAGCATCAGTACTGACCTCAGCATCTAGCACATACAGCTGGAGTAGAGCTGCATCAACATCAGTACTGACCTCAGAATCTACCACATAGAGATGTAGTAGAACTGCAGCACCATCAGCACTGACCTCAGCATATAGCACATACAGATGTAGCAGCCCAGCATCAGCGTCAGTACTAACCTTAGCATCTAGCACATACAGATTTAGCAGAGAAGCATCAGTACTGACTTCAGCATGTAGCACATACAGATGTAGCAGAGCTGCAGCAGCATCAGCACTGACCTCAGCATCTGGCACATACAGATGTAGCCGAGCTGCACCAGTACTGACCTCAGCATCTGGCACATACAGATGTAGCCGAGCTGCACCAGTACTGACCTCAGCATCTAGCACATACAGATGTAGCAGAGCTGCAGCAGCATCAGTACTGACCTCAGCATCTAGCACATACAGATGTAGCAGACCTGCAACAGCATCAGTACTGACCTCAGCATCTAGCACATACAAATGTAGCAAAGCAGCATCAGTACTGACCTCAGCATGTAGCACATACAGATGTAGCAGAACAGCAGCAGCATCATTACTGACCTCAGCATCTAGCACATACAGATGTAGCAGAGCAGCAGCATCAGTACTGACCTCAGCATCTAGCACATACAGATGTAGCAGAGCTGCAGCAGCATCAGTACTGACCTCAGCATCTAGCACATACAGATGTAGCAGAGCTGCAGCAGCATCAGTACTGACCTCAGCATCTAGCACATACAGATGTACCCGAGCAGTAGCAGCAGCACTGATCTCAGCATGTAACACATACAGATGTAGCAGAGCTGGAGCAGCATCAGTACTGACCACAGCATCTAGCACATACAGATGTAGCAGAGCAGCAGCAGCATCAGTACTGACCACAGCATCTAGCACATACAGATGTAGCAGAGCTGCAGCAACATCAGTACTGACCTCAGCATCTAGCACATACAGATGTAGCCACCCTGCAGCAGCATCAGTACCGACCTCAGCATCTGGCACATACAGATGTAGCAGAGCAGCAGCAGCATCAGAACTGACCTCAGCATCTGGCACATACGGATGTAGGAGAGCTGCAGCATCATGAGTACAGATATCAGCATCTAGCACATACAGATGTAGCAGACCTGCAACAGCATCAGTACTGACCTCAGCATCTAGTACATACAGATGTAGCAGACCTTCATCAGCATCAGTAATGACCTCAACATCCAGCACATACAGATGCAGCAGACCTGCAACAGGATCAGTACTGACCTCAGCATTTAGCACATACAGATATAGGAGGGCTGCAGCATCAGTTCTGACCTCAGCATCTAGCACATACAGATGTAGTAGAGCATCATCAGCATCAGTTCTGACCTCAGCATCTAGCACATACAGATTTAGCAGACCTGCAACAACATCAGTACTGACCTCAGCATCTGGCACATACAGATGTAGCAGACCTGCAACAGCATCAGTACTGACCTCAGCATCTAGCACATACAGATGTAGCAGACCTGCAACAGCATCAGTACTGACCTCAGCATCTAGCACATACAGATGTAACATACCTGCAACAGTATCAGTAATGATCTCAGCCTCTAGCACATACAGATGTAGCAGACCTGCAACAGCATCAGTACTGACCTCAGCATCTAGCACATGCAGATGTAGAACAGCTGCAGCAGCATCAGTACTGACCTCAGCATCTAGCACATAAAGATGTAGCAGACCTGCATCAACATCAGCACTGACATCAGCATGTAACACATACAGATGTAGCAGAGGAGCATCAGCATCAGTACTGACCTCAGTATTTAGCACATACAGATGTAGCAGAGCTGCATCAGTACTGACCTCGGTATCTAGCACATACAGATGTAGCAGACCTGCATCAGCATCAGCACTGAACTCAGCATCTAGCACATACAGATGTAGCAGAGCTGCAGCAGCATCAGCACTGACCTCAGCATCTAGCTCATACAGATGAAGCAGACCTGCAACAGCATCAGTACTAACCTCAGCATCTAGCACATAGAGATGTAGCAGACCTGGAACAGCATCAGTACTGACCTCAGCATCTAGCACATACAGATTTAGCAGACTACAACAGCATCAGTACTGACCTCAGCATCTAGCACATACAGATGTAGGAAAGCTGCAGCATCAGTACTGACCTCAGCATCTAGCACATACAGATGTAGCAGAGCAGTATCAGTACTGACCTCAGCATGTAGAACATACAGATGTAGCAGAGCAATAGCATCAGTACTGACCTCAGCATCTAGCACATACAAATGTAGCAACAGCATCAGTACTGACCTCAGCATCTAGCACATACAGATGTAGCAGCAACAGCATCAGTACTGACCTCAGCATCTAGCACATACAGATGTAGCAACAGCATCAGCACTGACCTCAGTATCTAGCACATACAGATGTAGCAAAGCTGCATCAGTACTGACGTCAGTATCTAGCACATACAGATGTAGCAAAGCTGCATCAGTACTGACCTCAGCATCTAGCACATACAAATGTAGCAACAGCATCAGTACTGACCTCAGCATCTAGCACATACAAATGTAGCAACAGCATCAGCACTGACCTCAGTATCTAGCACATACAGATGTAGCAAAGCTGCATCAGTACTGACTTCAGTATCTAGCACATACAAATGTAGCAACAGCATCAGTACTGACCTCAGCATCTAGCACATACAAATGTAGCAACAGCATCAGCACTGACCTCAGTATCTAGCACATACAGATGTAGCAAAGCTGCATCAGTACTGACGTCAGTATCTAGCACATACAGATGTAGCAGCAGCAGCATCAGTACTGACCTCAGCATTTAGCCACACTGATGTAGCAGCCCTGCAGCAGCATCAGTACTGACCTCAGTATCTAGGACATACAGATGTAGCAGAGCTTCGGCAGCATCAGCCCTATCCTCAGCATATAGCACATACAGATGTAGCAGCAGCGTCAGTGCTAACCTCAGTATCTAGCACATACAGCGGCAGCAGCAGCATCTGCACTGACCTCAGCATGTAGCACATACAGAGGTAGCAGAGCAGCATCAGCATCAGTACTGACCTCAGCATCTAGCACAAACAGATGTAGCAAACCTGACACAGCATCAGTACTGACCTCAGCATCTAGCACAAACTGATGTAGCAGACCTGCAACAGCATCAGTAATGACCTCAGCATCTAGCACAAACAGATGTAGCACAGCTGCAGCAGCATCAGTACTGACCTCAGCATGAAGCACATACAGATGTAGCAGAGCTTCAGCATCAGTACTGACCTCAGCATCTAGCACATACAGATGTAGCAGAGCAGTAGCATCAGCACTGACCTCAGCATCTTGCACATACAGATATAGCCGAGCAATAGCAGCAGCACTGATATCAGCATCGAGCACATACAGATGTAGGAGAGCTGCAGCAGCATCAGTACTGACCACAGTATCTAGCACATGCAGATGTAGCAGAGCTGCAGCAGCATCAGTACTGACCTCAGTATCTAGCACATACAGATGTATCAGACCTGCAAGAGCATCAGTACTGAACTCAGCATCTAGCACATACAGATGAAGCAGAGCTGCAGCAGCATCAGTACTGAACTCAGCATCTGGCACATACAGACATATGCATCAGAGCTGCAGCAGCATCAGTACTGACCACAGCATCTAGCACATACAGATGTAGCAGATCAGCAGCAGCAGCATCAGTACTGACCTCAGCATCTAGCACATAGAGATGTAGCAGCACAGCACCAGCATCAGCACTGATCTCAGTATCTAGCACAATCAGATGTAGCAGAGCAGCTGCATCAGTACTGACCTCAACATCAAGCACATACAGATGTACCAGAGCTGCTGCAGCATCAGTACTGACCTCAGCATCTAGCACGTACAGATGTAGCAGAGCAGTATCATCGGCACTGACCTCAGCATCTAGCACATACAGATGTAGCAGAGCAACAGCTGCAGCAGCACTGACCTCAACATCTAGCACATACAGATGTAGCAGTGCAGCACCAGCATCAGCACTGATCTCAGTATCTAGCACATACAGATGTAGCAGAGTAGTAGCATCAGTACTGACCTCATCATCTAGCACATACAGATGTAGCAGAGCTGCTGCAGCATCAGTACTGACCTCAGCATCTAGCACGTACAGATGTAGCAGAGCAGTAGCATCAATACTGACCTCAGCATCCAGCACATACACTGACCTCAGCATGTGCCACATACAGATGTAACAGATCAGCAGCAGCATCAGTACTGACCTCAGCATCTAGAACATACAGATGTAGCAGAACTGCAACAGCATCATTACTGACCTCAGCATCTAGCAGATACAGATGTAGCAGACCTGCAACAGCATCAGTAATGACCTCAGCATCTAGCACAAACAGATGTAGCACAGCTGCAGCATCAGTACTGACCTCAGCATCTAGCTCATACAGATATAGCCGAGCAATAGCAGCAGCACTGATATCAGCATCTAGCACATACAGATGTAGGAGAGCTGCAGCAGCATCACTACTGACCACAGTATCTAGCACATGCAGATGTAGCAGAGCTGCAGCAGCATCAGTACGGACCTCAGCATCTAGCACATATGATGTAGCAGAGCAGCAGCAGCATTAGTAATGACATCAGCATGTAGCCTATACAGATGTAGCAGGGCTGCATCAGTACTGAACTCAGCATCTAGCACATGCAGATGTAGCAGAAATGCATCAGCATCAGCAGTGACCTCAGAATCTAGCACATACAGTTGACTCAGAGCTGCAGCAGCATCAGTAGTGACCTCAACATCTAGCACATACAGATGTAGCAGAGCGACAGCACTGACCTCAGTATCTAGCACATACAGATGTAGCAACATCAGCATCAGTACTGACCACAGCATCTGGCAAATACAGAAGTAGCAGAGCTGCAGCAGCATCAGCACTGACCTCAGTATCTAGCACATACGATGTAGCCGAGCTGCACCAGTACTGACCTCAGCATCTAGTCCATACAGATGTAGCAGAGCTGCAGCATCAGTACTGATCTCAGCATCTAGCACATACAGATGTAGCAGAGCTGCATCAGCACTGATCTCAGCATCTAGCACATACAGATGTAGCAGAGCTGCATCAGCACTGACCTCAGCATCTAGTACATACAGATGTAGCAGAGCTGCAGGCGCATCAGTACTGACCTCAGCATCTAGCACATACAGATGTAGAAGAGCTGCAGCAGCATCAGTACTGACCTCAGCATCTAGCACATATAGATGTAGCAGAGCTGCAGCAGCATCAGTACTGACCTCAGCATCTAGCACATACAGATGTAGTAGAGCTGCATCATCAGCACTGACCTCAGCATTTAGCACATACAGCTGTAGCAGAGCTACATCAGCATCTAATACATACAGATGTAGCAGAGCTGCAGGCGCATCAGTACTGACCTCAGCATCTAGCACATACAGATGTAGGAGAGCTGCAGCAGCATCAGTACTGACCTCAGCATGTAGCACATACAGATGTAGCAGAGCTTCAGCATCAGTACTGACCTCAGCATCTAGCACATACAGATGTAGCAGAGCAGTAGCATCATCACTGACCTCAGCATCTTGCACATACAGATATAGCCGAGCAATAGCAGCAGTACTGATATCAGCATCTAGCACATACAGATGTAGGAGAGCTGCAGCAGCATCAGTACTGACCACAGTATCTAGCACATGCAGATGTAGCAGAGCTGCAGCAGCATCAGTACTGACCATACCATCTAGCACATACAGATGTAGCATAGCAGCAGTATCAGTACTGATCTCAGCATCTAGCAGATATGATGTACCAGAGGAGCAGCAGCAGCATTAGTAATGACATCAGCATGTTGCCTATACAGATGTAGCAGGGCTGCATCAGTACTGACCTCAGCATCTAGCACATACAAATGTAGCGGACTGCAACAGCATCAGGACTGACCTCAGCATCTAGCACATACAGATGTAGTGAACTGCAACAGCATCAGCACTGACCTCAGCATCTAGCACATACAGATGTAGCAACATCAGCATCAGTACTGACCTCAGCATCTCGCACATACAGATGTAGCAGAGCTGCAGCATCAGTACGGACCTCAGCATCTAGCACATACAGATGTAGCAGAGATGCAGTAGCATCAGTACTGACCTCAGCATCTAGCACATACAGATGTAGCAGAGCTGCTGCAGCATCAGCACTGACCTCAGCATCTAGCACATACAGATGTAGCAGAGTTGCATCAGCATCAGTACTGACCTCAGCATCTAGCATATACCGATTTAGCGGACCTGCAACAACATCAGTACTGACCTCAGCATCTAGCACCTACAGATGTAGCAGACCTGCAACAGTCAGTAATGATCTCAGCCTTTAGCACATACAGATGTAGCAGACCTGCTACAGCATCAGTACTGACCTCAGCATCTGGTACATACAGATGTAGCAGAGCTGCAGCATCAGTACTGACCACAGCATCTAGCACATACAGATGTAGCAGAGATGCATCAGCACTGACCTCAGTATCTAGCACATACAGATGTAGCAGAGCTGCAGGCGCATCAGTACTGACCTCAGCATCTAGCACATACAGATGTAGCTGAGCAGCATCAGTACTGACCTCAGCATCTAGCATATACAGATGTAGCAGACCTGCAATAGCATCAGTGCTGAACTCAGCATCTAGCACATACAGATGAAGCAGACCTGCAACAGCATCAGTACTGACCTCAGCATCTAGCACATACAATGTAGCAGAGCAGCAGCAGCATTAGTAATGACATCAGCATGTATCCCATACAGATGTAGCAGAGCTGCCTCAGTACTGACCTCGGTATCTAGCACATACAGATGTAGCAGAGCTGCAACAGCATCAGTACTGACCTCAGCATCTAGCACATACAGATGTAGCAGAGCTGCAGCATCAGTACTGACCTCAGCATCTAGCACATACAGATGTAGCAGAGCTGCAACAGCATCAGTACTGACCTCAGCATCTAGCACATACAGATGTAGCAGAGCTGCAGCAGCATCAGCATTGACCTCAGCATCTAGCACATACAGATGTAGCAGACAGCAACAGCATCAGTACTGACCTCAGCATCTAGCACATGCAGATGCAGCAAAGCTGCAGCATCAGCACTGACCTCAGCATCTAGCACATACAGCTGTAGCAGAGCTGCAACAGCATCAGTACTGACCTCAGCATCTAGCACATACAGATGTAGCAGAGCTACAGCATCAGTACTGACCTCAGCATCTAGCACATACAGATGTAGCAGAGCTGCAGCAGCATCAGTACTGACCTCAGCATCTAGCACATACAGATGTAGCAGAGCTGCAGCATCAGTACTGACCTCAGCATCTAGCACATACAGATGTAGCAGAGCTGCAGCAGCATCAGTACTGACCTCAGCATCTAGCACATACAGATGTAGCAGAGCAGCAGCATCAGTACTGACCTCAGCATCTAGCACATACAAACGTAGCAGAGCTGCAGCATCAGTACTGACCTCAGTATCTAGTACATACAGATGTATCAGAGCTGCAGCATCAGTACGGACCTCAGCATCTCACACATACAGATGTAGCAGAGCTGCAGCATCAGTACGGACCTCAGCATCTAGCACATACAGATGTAGCAGAGCTGCAGTAGCATCAGTACTGACCTCAGTATCTAGCACATACAGATGTAGCAGAGCTGCAGCATCAGTACGGACCTCAGCATCTAGCACATACAGATGTAGCAGAGCTGCACCAGCATCAGCACTGACCTCAGCATCTAGCATATACAGATTTAGCAGACTTGCAACAACATCAGTACTGACCTCAGCATCTAGCACGTACAGATGTAGCAGACCTGCAACAGCATCAGTAATGATCTCAGCCTCTAGCACATACAGATGTAGCAGACCTGCTACAGTATCAGTACTGACCTCAGCATCTAGCACATGCAGAAGTAGAACAGCTGCAGCAGCATCAGTACTGATCTCAGCATCTAGCACATACAGATGTAGCAGAGCTGCAGCACCTGTACTGACCTCAGCATCTAGCACATACAGATGTAGCAGAGCTGCAGCACCTGTACTGAACACAGCAACTCAGACTTACAGATGTACCAGAGGAGCAGCAGCATCAGAACTGACCTCAGTATCTAGCACATACAGATGTAGCAGAGATGCAGCAGCATCAGTACTGACCTCAGCATCTAGCACATACAGATGTAGCAGAGCTGCATTAGCATCAGCATTGACCTCAGCATCTAGTACATACAGATGTAGGAGACCTGCAGCATCAGTACTGACCTCAGCATCTAGCACATACAGATGTATCAGACCTGCAATAGCATCAGTACTGAACTCAGCATCTAGCACATACAGATGAAGCAGACCTGCAACAGCATCAGTACTGACCTCAGCATCTAGCACATACGATGTAGCAGAGCAGCAGCATTAGTAATGACATCAGCATGTATCCCATACAGATGTTGAGGAGCTGCATCAGTTCTGACCTTAGCATCTAGTACATACAGATGTAGCAGAGCTGCAGGCGCATCAGTACTGACCTCAGCATCTCGCACATACAGATGTAGCAGAGCTGCAGCATCAGTACTGACCTCAGCATCTAGCACATACAGATGTAGCAGACCTGAAACAGCATCAGCACTGAACTCAGCATCTAGCACATACAGATTTTGCCGAGCAGCATCAGTACTGACCTCAGCATCTAGCATATACAGATGTAGCGGACTTGCAACAGCATCAGTACTGACCTCAGCATCTAGCACATACAGATTTAGCCGTGCAGCATCAGTAGTGACTGCAGCATCTAGCACATACAGATGCAGCAGAGCTGCAACAGCATCAGTACTGACATCAGCATCTAGCACATACAGATGTAGCAGAGCAGCAGCAGCCCCTAGCATTCTGTCAATTAAAATTCCTAAGTGTGTACTCCAGTGGTGCAGAGTATGTGGGAAAAATCAGACTGAAGGGTGTATGCATACTTTATAGGTGTGTGCTGCAGATGCAGTGTGAGTGATTGGCTGATTGTGTTGCATTTCTCTTGCCCGGTCTATCACTGAAGCTTTTTAATGGCCCTATGTCAGTGGAACAAGGCTTATCAGTCATTTATGCTTGGTTGGCTTTCCCAGGCCATTTCCTTTTTTTTTGTTGTTTTTTAGTTCCTTTCCCTGCTAAGCACTGTGGCACATTGCACAAACCTGCAACACCAGTATAAACAGTGTTCAGCAGTCTAGACACACCTCCATGCATGGGCAGGCTCAGCTTAGCTCAAACCAGCTAAAGCATTCACCGCGGGGCTAAACACAGCTCTAGCAGCACTGGAGACACACCCTTGCTTAGTTGTGCTTAGCTGAGCGAAACGGGCACCGCTGAGCTCCCATCCACTTAAACATAGCATGACACACTCCCTTTTGATGTTAGCTACTTGTTCTAATGACAGCAACACATTTCTGGCTCTACATGGGTTTTATCTGTGGACACAGTGGCCCATATTTGTTATTCAGTAACCTCAGCTCATTTGCATACAGATTCTTGCATACCTTGGATACTTCACTACTCCAGGGCCTACCTCCTTAGCAACCACTGAAACCTATCATTGTACACTCTGTATTCAGGGCACTATAATGCATTATTTTTGCAAATGTCTTATTTTTAGTTTTTCAACATTTTAATATTTTTTTTGCATAACGGCATGTTTGCTACTTGCTGTGTGCCACTCAAACGTAATATGTGTATTAAAAAATATATATTTTTTAATGATTTGTATTACTTTTTGGACTTACTGAGCATAATTTTGGGCATTTCCATGCCTACACTGCAATATCCAACCTTCTTTTGGGGCTTTTACAGCCCCTGTTTAATTTTAACATTTCTATACACGGTTATTTTCCTTGTACATTTCTGACACCAACACGACTCCTACATGGGTACCTTTCTGCTTATTGGATCACAAATCATTCTCATTTGCATGGATTTCACCAACTTATGAGGTGATTTGCATTCCACAGACACTT
This sequence comes from Protopterus annectens, assembly GCF_019279795.1. NCBI lineage: Eukaryota > Metazoa > Chordata > Ceratodontiformes > Protopteridae > Protopterus > Protopterus annectens. Next base: position 155,548,507 of record NC_056748.1, on the reverse strand, counting down.
CCGTGCACGCTCCTCTGCAGTATTTACTGGATCACATGGCTGCTGGTTTCCATGTTGGAGTTGTGCCAGTATGCCTACATGGAACATCACTCCATGTAGGCTTTACTGAAGTCCCATGATCATGTGATTGGCCACATCTTAAACTTCTTGGCTTCTTTGAATAGTTAACAGCCTGCTTATAACACACTCAGTCCCACCTTAATAAAGAAGGGAAGATGAGGCAAGTGTGTTGTATAAACATATTAAGTCTTATCCAGACCACACTTTTAGTTTTTTGGTTTTACAACTTATAGATACTGGATTTAAGGGTGGTGATATAATTAATACTGTGGAAGTAGCTGAGACTAAATGGATTATTACCCTTCAAGCACACAGAGACCCTGGCTTGAATGGGACTATACCTTTAAAGCCTCTATTAAAGGCATGAGGATTGTTTTATTGAATCTTTAATTTGATTTGTTGATTGTTTGATTATTTTAATGTATCTAATTATTTATGTCTGTGTTAACTTGATTTAATATGGTCGCTTACCTTGCTTATTATTTTAATAAATACTCTGTGTTTTTATCTCTTGGCTGTGTTTGACTGGTCATATTTTGTTTTTTCTCATTTATATATTCTCTCAGTATGGCAATTTTATTACATTTTCTGTATTTCTTTTGTTTACAGTGACATACATCAAGTTTATATGATTGGCCAGATCCAAAACTTCCTTGTTTCTTTGGAGAGTTAATAGCCTGCTTACAGCGCACTCAGTCCCACATTTTATAAATAACTCTAATGTGTTTTCAGCTATTATTTCCTTTAATACAGTTACATTTAATTTTTGTTCAAGTATCACAACTTTCTTTAGCAATATATGTGAAGTATAATGTTTGTTATGTTAATGTAGTTTGATTACTTTTATATGAATGTAAATTTGCCTATGTCACAAGTGATAATTCAATAAAGGTGTTTGAAAAAAAGTGTCACAACTTTCTTAGAGAACAGTCTGTTTCATGCTTTTGCAATTATTTATTAATTTATTGATTAATTATTATTATATTATCATTATATAACAAAATTTGCCCATGCAGCAAGTAGCCCAAATCCCAAACAAAACCCTACTGATCAAATCAGAAAGAAACAACCCCATGCATGAAACTCTTCACTTGTTCAGCAACCATGAAAATTGTCCAAAACATTAATAGCAGAACATACTTAATAAATACTTTAACAAGAAGTAGAACCTGCAGCTACTATGGACCCTTGCAACATCTAAATAACTACAAGATGATACATGCACATTGTAAAGGAAAGGTTGGTAGTATCTAATACTGTTTCCTGTTCTTTGTATTTGCATAGTTCCCAGTTTTTTATGTGTTTTTTTTCCTTCATACCTGCTAAACATCAGCCCCTCTTCCATTACCCCTTAACCCATTTTCTTTATGCAGTGGGACCTGCCCATACCATGTAACAGACAACTATAAGGGGCCTTCATCCAGGCAGCGATGGAGGAGTTTGAGTTCTGACTACTGCTACAGACTACTGCACATAAATAAATTCTGACTGCTCCTATGAATTACTACTGCACATACAGGCACAATGATTACTACTACAGCCTACTACTGCACATGCAGACACATTGACTACTGTTATGGATTGGTGTTGCACATACAGACACTGACTTCTGCTACAGACAGCAGCTAACAGTTTGAAGTGTAACAGCTCTGTACAGTGGTGTACTAAGTTATTACAGCAACACTTTAGAATTTAAAGGGTTATAGATTACAGCAGCTAACAGTTTGAAGTGTAACAGCTCCATACTAGGTATGGATATGCCATCAGAGTTAACTATGACATTGTTAGAGTATTTTAATATTATAATTTCTGACAGGATGCTAGAACAGGCAGAACATTTTAGTTATCACAGTATTTTAATACTACAGTTTCTGACATGATGATAACAATGAAGATATTTTAAGTGTAACATTTTTCTGTTGGTACTGATGAAGAGAGGTTTAAAATAGTAGGTGTGGTAGGTTATGGGATGAGAAAAGAGACATCCTGATAGTGGCATCATCCCCACCAGCTACAGGAAGCCCTAATGATAGACAAATTACATGCTGTTCTGTAGAAAACTGGCACATACCAGGCAGGGCTGTGTATACTACAGAAAATGGAAAAATAGGCAGATCCAGAAAGGAGTATTTGCAAGGGACTCAGAAGAAAAGCAAGTCAAAAAGGAAGCAAATGTTGCAGGATGATAACAAGGGGTCAGAGTGAACCAACAGTGCATGCCAATACAAATTAGAGAGAGAATTTCAGACCTTATGGGCAGAAAGAAAACAGACTGTGTGAAGTTAACATTGGGATTACATGGGAGGTGCAAGGGTATACAGTGATAGATTTAGCAAATGGATTTTTGCAGTACCACTTCAGAAAAAGGAATGGCAAAGGTTTGCTTTTACCTTTGAAAATGAGCAGTATGTTATGAATAAATTACTTTGGGGTTTTCAAAACAGTTCTGTCATTTTTCATCAGATAGTAGGGACATTCTTAAAGGAGGTGAGTAAAGATGACAAGGTTATTCATTATATTGATGACATTCTGATAGTCAGAGACTGTAGAAGAACACATATCACAGCTAAGGAAAGTTCTGAGATAGTTGCAAGAGGCAGGTTTCAAAGTAAACAAAGACAAAATACAGTTTTGTCACAAAAAGTAAAATTTCTAGAACCATTATCAGATCGACAGGGAGGACTCGTCAGAAAAGGGTGAGAGGCATTCTGCAATTGCCAAAGCCTTTGACAATTTTAAATTTGCAAAAGGAAGATCAAAAAGAAGAGTTGACTCTACAATGGAGTCACACAAAGGAAAAGACATTTAAAGTGTTAAAGCAGATGTTAGCACACAATGGTGCTGATAGCTCCCACCAATAAATTATCTTTTGTTCTGCAAGCAGCAGCAGGAAAGGACAAACTTTCAGTGGTGTTATTACAGTCTTGGTCATAAGAGGCATCTCAGGAAATGGACACTAAGTTAAGACAGGTTATTTTTTATAGCAGTAGAATGACTCCTGTAAAAAAAGGATACCATACTTGCATTAAACAGTTTTTGGCCATTTACTGGGAAATAAGGCAGACAGCATTTATGACAATGTTCTCAGGGTTATTGTTCAAACTCCACATTTGACAATCAGGACTTTGCTAAATGACAGTGAGATAAACAAAATCACTGAATGGGGTTTGTCAGACATTCCTACAGTGTATGTGGATGGTGCACGTTTCTGGGAGGATGGGAAGTCCTTCTCTGGGTTTGCAATACTGACATTGCAAAAGGGAGACAAACCATTTATGGTTAAGTTACCAGGATACATGTCAGCACAAAGGGCTAAGCTAGAAGCTGTACACTGTGGTCTGTAGCATTTACATCCAGTAATTATTTACAATGACAGTGCTTATGTAGAAAAGTAACAATACTGTCAAGGAAAATAGAAGTCAAACCAGACAGTTTATTAGTAGCAACCAGAAAACACAAATACACACGTTAACCCAGGTTTCGTCCTCTCAAAAAGGACTTCTTCAGAACAATGAGCAAAATCAGCTTCACATTTAAATAACCGATTACATCACTAATTAATGTCATTATTCAATAATAACTTCATTGAAACAATTAATTTAAAATGACTTAATTACAAGCCTTCTACTAATTTCATTAAAATCAAACTTAAATGAGCCACATTGCATCACATTAAATGAAAAATGGAAACCCTAAATTATATACACTGATGAAATAAATACACAATATGTCAAATATAAAAATATATTACAATTACACTACTTTGAGCCGTTGTTAATTGCATCAAACATTATAAATTAATGGTAGTTGTGATTAATCTGAATAAATTGTCCTAATGTATTACATACACTTAAATTTTGATAAAAAAATCCTTATAAAATTTTTTTTAATTTTTTATATATATAAATTAGTAAACAATACATAAATATACATAATAAATTCATAAAAAAAAATATAACTTTAACTTTAAAATAGGGGCTATATATTTTATTTTAATTGATGCCCAGACTAATTAGGCATTTTTAACCTTCACTTTAATCACAACATACATACATCAAGGTGAATACCTAATATCTTACCCTCCTGCTGATGATATGAAAAATTTAAATTAAAAATTCAATTTCATTAAAGTCTAAAATATGTCTAGTCTAGCCAATGCATGGCTAATTCATTTTATATTTTACCTCCCATCTCTAAAATACTCTAATCTATCTTACTCTTTTTAAAGTCCACAAAAAAAGATTGTTTTTGACATTGTGCAATATAGACCACATTTTGTGTTTTAAAAATGTAAAAATGTCTGGAAAGTTGATATTATATGGTTAACTCTTATACAATAAATAACTTAATAAATAAACTAACACACACACCTTCCATTAAATCACGCCAAATTCTCAAATTCTCCTACTACTTTTTTCTACTGACTCTCTCTCTGTTCTTTATTTTTTGTTTTACTTTAAATCTAAAAAAAAAAAAAACTTTTTTTATTCATTTATTTGTCCAATATCAGTCAAACCCCAATTTTCCCATCATTTTAAACATCACCACATCTTGATTCCCATTTTTCATCCTTCTAAATATATTAAAATTATTTTGACATTATTTACATTTTCTTTTCATATTATTCTTCCCTTCTTTCCTTTATTTTACATATTATAACCTGTCTTCCTTTTTATTACCAACTTTTCTCTTGATATGTACAACTTCTTTCTTGATGTTATTACACACATCATCTGCTCTTCCCCTTTCACACACATAGTGATCATAAAATCTAATTCCTGCATCTATCATCACTCACCACTCTCTCTGCTACTCTTCTAACTCTTCTTGTTGGTAGGGTATGCCCAGTATAAAAATCAAGATAAAATAAAGAAAATGTACTTTTCTAAAAAAATCAAGATTTAAATTTTTAACAGTTATACAGTATTGATATAATAAACACATCAAGTGTTTCACAACTACCTTCCCATACAATAAATATATCATCCAAATAGCGTATGTATTGTGTAATATAATTGTAATGCTGAGAACTGATTTTCTCTAGATGAGCATAGCTAATACAGCAGAAAAAGTTACAGACTATCCTATCAATGACATAACATGTCAGCTTGCTGAAGGAACTGGTTCTCCCTGGATCTAGTTAAGAATACAGACAAAGAAGGCTTCAATACAAGAAAAGAATGTTTTCATCAAGGACAAAGTTTTAAAACTATGAAAGTGACTGTAAAGACTTTTGTGATGGATTTTTTGGTAATCAGAGTCAGCTGAGGAAGTGCACTCTACCTGACAGTTATATCTGTGTTATAAAGAAAATTAATTTAATCTCACAGTAATGCTTGGTCTGCTGGTTTCAATAAATCTGTCAGCAATTATGAATATACAGTTGTACAGTTTGTGTATCTGCTGGTAATGTTCCTCTTGTTAATACAATTTAAGACATTCATTATTTTCACTGGCTTGATTTCCAAACCACTCCTACTCGATGACTTGGTTCTTCACTAATCTGTATCTCAATGAGTCATAGCAAAAGCTTGGAAAAACTCACAATATCAAAATAAGTTTGCAAAAACACATTTATACCAAACTTTCCTACAGTAATTATCCAAATGCTTCCAAAGTTTTTAGAACTAGAGGTAGGAAGTAACACATTTAGCTAGGTACAGGGGGTTGTGGAAAGCAGCTTTACTTTTATAGTGAATTGTCCTCAAAGAGTTACTGTTATGGTAAGTACACTTTCATATAAATTGGAATGATCATTAAAACAGCACATCATAACATTTGGTTAGATTCCCAGGCAATGCCCTATTTGTTCTATGATAGGTGAATCACTGTAAATTTTTTTTCTAACGCACAATAATACCTTTTACCTCTTATTAGTTATATGGTGGCACAGCCGGTGTTAGCATTTTGGAGGCCTCCAACAAATGTCAAGTTGGGGTCCCCTGGCCACTTCCAGTCTAAGTATCACCCTGTCACTGCCACCCCTTCTTGCCATCCTTTTAGTTCATGCTACAGGCTTTTAAGAGTAGTACACACATACTGACATGCAGCTACAATGATCTTATTACAACAGGCCTGCATACAATACTATGTTGGCCCATCTCACAAAGGGGCAGTCACAGTTACTGGCATTTAAGTGTAACAATGATACATTACAACAACTCTATGTACAGGGCTGAACTAATGTGAAATGGAGCCCCTAGGCACTGCTTAGTGTTTTAGCCCCTGCAAAAAAAAAAAACCACACACACCCACACACACACACACACACACACACACACACACACACACACACACACACACACACAGCCTCAAGAGTTCCCCTCTGTTTCTGTCCATGTTGGGCTTCCCACATTATGCACATTATTTTTTTTTCCATTTCTCACATTTTACCTTTTTTCTTCAGCTTTTTCAAGAAGCCATAACTTTATATATGATCTAAAGTGCTTTTTCTTTTTAGCCAATGATGGTTTGAACAGAAATTATGATTAAGGAAAGAAATTCAGTGTTGCTGTTCAGCTTTAGTTTTCCTGGCATCTTTTCAATACACCTTTCCTGACCAAGCCAGCAGTGTAATAACCATTTAGGGAATAACTCATTTATGTCAGTGCCCCCAGAAGCCATAGGGGTCGTATATGCTCTGGGTTGCATTTTTTAGCATTTCCCAACCTTTTAATCCAAAAGTGGCCTAAACTAAAATTATGAGTAAAAAAAGAGTTTCAGTCTTATTTTTTTTTCTTTCAGTGAAGACTTAAGTTGTACCCAAGGCTTAAAGTTCAAAGCTGACAAAATAGTAGCTTAAAATAAATTAACAAGCCAATTGTTGTGAGGAGACCCAGATCCTGTTTGGGAATACTGCCTGCCTCCCTAATCCCGCCAAAAAGACAGTTACTGCTTATGCATCCCTCTGGTGTTAGACTGGGAGGAAAGCAGAGGTTCAAATGGCCACAGTCATGTATTTCAAGTGACTACTGAAATACATATACATAGCATGCCTCCTCACTCATCAATCCTAACCCCCAATGGCAACCAGCTGTAAACGTGCCTGATGTTTGATTGTGAGGAAAGTAAAAAAAAATAATGATTGCAAGAATGTGTTCTACTTTGCTGCTACCAGGCAGTACACTGACCCTACAGGAACTAAAGTAACCTTCTTTGTATACCTCTGAGGTATGTTAGAAAAATAAAGGAAACAATGGCTACACAACCCCCAGCCCCCACATAACCTACTGTAAACGTCTGTACACAAACATCTGAGCAGGGATGTTTTAGAATGTTTGTGGTTGAGGGCAGAGGCCATTATAACTTTTATCCTAACAGGGTCATATCACAACCCCATTCAGGCTAAAGAGTGCAATCTGAAAATGAAAGCATTTTTTTCTCATGTTTCCTTAACCAAAAACAGCTTTTTTGGGGTCCCCACACAGTCACGGATGATTAAAGGAGCCCCCTGTATCCATTTACCCTGTATCCATTTATACAGTGTGGGAAGTGGGGGCACCAGATTCCTAGAATATCTAAGTGTCTGAATGTTCTGTGACATATTGTAAGCCTTACTTTTGAAGTATAATCACTTGTTAGCTTCATTTTTTTATTGAAACCCAGAAGAATAATGTTTGTTCTAGCATTATTGGATGTGTGCATTGATAAACACACACACACACACACACACACACACACACACACACACACACACACACACACACACACACACACACACACATCACAGCAATGCTAGTTTTGTACTTATTTCAGCAAATAGCAAACATTGTATAACACTAGTACTGCTACACAAGATCAGTGAGTGCTGTTTAGCAGTCATCAAACAGCAGCAGGGATAAGACATTTTTATTTACCTCAATGAGTAGTAAATTAATACCTATCACTATCCCTGACTTCACAGATATGCCCTGATTTTGTCTCATAATTTTACTCTGTCACAATAAATCCAGTCATCAGAATTTTATACTTCTTATTGTCTAAAAATGCATGTTGATGCAAAATGTGTTATTATAGTAACTTTTTAAGTGAATTAGAGTAATATTTAAAATGTGTTATTATAGTAACTTTTTAAGTGAATTAGAGTAATATTTAAAATGTGTTATTATAGTAACTTTTTAAGTGAATTAGAGTAATATATAAAATGTGTTATTATAGTAACTTTTTAAGTGAATTAGAGTAATATTTAAAATGTGTTATTATAGTAACTTTTTAAGTGAATTAGAGTAATATTTAAAATGTGTTATTATAGTAACTTTTTAAGTGAATTAGAGTAATATATAAAATGTGTTATTATAGTAACTTTTTAAGTGAATTAGAGTAATATATAAAATGTGTTATTATAGTAACTTTTTAAGTGAATTAGAGTAATATATAAAATGTGTTATTATAGTAACTTTTTAAGTGAATTAGAGTAATATATAAAATGTGTTATGCTAGTAACTTTTTAAGTGAATTAGAGTAATATTTAAAATGTGTTATTCTAGTAACTTTTTAAGTGAATTAGAGTAATATATAAAATGTGTTATTATAGTAACTTTTTAAATTAATTAGAGTAATATATAAAATGTGTTCCTCATTTTGAGACTTTATTATGCTATTATTTTTGTCACTGAGCAGAATTCTTCAGCAAAGACATTGAGAGTTATAGTATCAGTTGTTCTGCCAGTATGTATAAAACCCCTGAAAGAGAAACCATACCTGAAGATTAGAAGCATCACCTCTTCCTAAACTCCAAGGTGTGCACTGAGACCAGTCACCCCAGCCTGCTCATCGCCCTAGTGCTTACTTTGATTATGTTCATTACAAGCTTTGTCCTAATAGGGTTATGTTCACATTCTTGTTCAGGTTAAAGAGTGTAATCAAAAATTAATACATTTTTTTCTCCTCACTTTTCCCCAACCAAAAGCAGCTTTTGTGGGGCCCCCACACAGTCAAAGATGATTAAGGAACCCCCTGCAATCACAGGTATTGCAGGTACTTAAACCTGGCTATGTTAGTTTAAGTGAAGAGGATGCCCACCAACAGGGTTTAAATAGGCCAGGGGCATTATGTCAGTGGTAAAATATTTAATGAAATTGTAAAGCTTGTTACTTGACCAATACTGTTACTATAACTAAAGATTTTGAATTTTGAAGGAGATAATAAATAAGAGTTATTGTTACTCACCTGCTTTATTAAGTATACAAGATTGCTGTACTAGCTCTTGTTGGTTTGACAGACATGTTACAAAAAATCAAGATAAGATAACTTGCAGTGGTTGGGGGCCCCCCAAGACTAGGGGGCCCCCAGCGACCGCAGGATTTGCTGGTGCCTAAAGCCGGCTATGTATGGTGGACATGCAGCAGAATTACATGCAAATGGTAGCTCACTATCATATTTTAAAAAACAGTATCTACAAATAATTAGTAAACAAACACAATGTTAATAATGTACTATATATAAAACAGAAACTAAGGTGATATTAATAAAGTTACCCACACATGAACAGTGCAGATGATACAATATACTTATCAGCTCAAGAGTATCTCCATGAGTTTAAATATCTTTAGTCACAATGAGCATCACATAGCCATTGAGAAAAAAATGAAATAGGTGTGAACACTGAACCAGTGCAGGTGGTGACATAGATAATTAGCTTTAGCCATATAAGGAGTAGAATCTGAAGTATGTCTTGTAGCTGTCTACTGCCAAACATGTTTCAGCAAATTAAGACATTTTATTGATTTCTTGAATGTTTATAGGTTCATAGGGTTATAGGTAATTACTAGGTAACAACCCTAAAGGGCCTTTTTAAGCCTATAGTTATACTTCCCAAATGTATTTGAAAGGTTTTCATGACACTCATTTTATTGGGGGGGTTTAGTTTAGGTATGGGTGACCTCCCATTTACAAGCTTCTTGTTTTGAATAGGGACATAGGTAGTAAACTAGAGGCACATTTATGATTCCCCATCCACTGATTCAAGTTGTGTTTCAGTAAGTGCAGGGAGGAACTCTGTTTCACATGGTTGGGAAGCCTGCTCCAGGGAAGAGGTAGTCTTTGAGAAACATAACTGTCCCTCCAACATGTCTTATTTATGTTGCAGATGAGGCTTAGGTCCCTAGATAGGGTGTTTCTAATGCCATTTGTATTGCAGATGTGCAATAGGTCCCTAAGCATAGGATCAGACGATGCTTTAAAGGCCAGGCATAGGTTGCATCTCAGGCAGAGTATAAGGACAAGGCTTTCGGGCAGTCTGCATAGTACACATGGTCTACATCATGTATTCTTTTTGTGAGGAATCTCTATGGATGCTCCAGTTGCTACTTATGCCTGGTCATCTACATACTGAAGGGGGCATTGTACTCAATGATTGGTTTAATGAGGACTGACTACAATGGAACAATAACATCTCTGGACCTAAATGCCATACCCTTACTTATAAGTTGTGCTACATAAAATGATTTTCTTACTACACATATGATGTTCAAAGGCCAAGTCACTGTTTGCACATGCTCCCAAGTCCCTGACCACAGGGTCAATTCTTAGAGGTGTATTATCAATGCAGTGATTTTCAGGGGTGGTTGTCTTTCCAAAAGATACTATTATGCATTGTTTGGCATTCAGTTTTAGACCACAACTCTGGCACCAGTTGTTAGGCTGTGTCAATTCTTGCTGCTGGATGTTTTGTGCCTTTAGGAGATTCTATAACTGCACCTAGTTTGCAATCATCTGTCAACTTGGACAGCCAAAGGGCTTTGATATTGGCCTTGATGTCATAGAAGTAGATGCCAAAAAGTGGCTGCAACACTGAGCCCTGAGAGACTCTATTAGTGACTGTCCTTTTGGGGAGGTAGACTCACCTCTCCTAACTTCTTGTGTATTATCTGTTAACCATCTGGCTAACCAGCAGGTAATATAGAGGTTTATATCTAATTCTGTGAGCTTGTCAACAATACCTGAGTGGGGTATTGTGTCAAATGCTTTGACCAGGTCAAGGTAGGCAGTATTACACCATTTTGCCCTCATCCATTCCTTTGATGACCTTCTCAAAGAAGTCCACCTGGTTGAGTAGACATGACCTGCCCTTGACAAAACCAAAGTGGGTTGGATGCGATGTCTGAAGGGTTTAAATATATTTAAAATATTTGCTGCACTACATGAAAAAAATAAGAAAATGAATAAAATAGAGAAAATATAAACTAACAGATGCAGGTCTTTACCAAACAACTGCTTTGAATAGGGTCTTTATAGGAGGTTGATGCTATTAGATTAACCATCACAGGACTGATGAAAGGTCAAGTCATAGTAAAATGAGATCTTAAAGAAAACTTACTTTGTATGCATCCAAAATAAAACTGCCATAATCATAAGCAATACTGTTGGTCCCTTAAATTTAAGTCTAAAGTCTGTGGCATAGATGGATAAAGAGGTGACTATGACACAGACATCCCTAGCTTGATTAACAGCTTGGGCAACAAAGGAGCCAGGCAGGGAGAGTGACAGTAAGGGGCTAATGCCGACACATCCCTCCTGGGGGGACGGCAGTGGTCCACTGCACAACTGACCCAGCAAGAGTACTATAAGTTTGCTGGTAGCACCTATTACATCACTGCAGATCAGGCAGCATCTAAGTCAGGAAGACCGTCCTGGACAATGCAGAGGCACACATATGGAGCCTCCCTTTAACTGCAACATATAGTCAAGCCACCAACCACAAAAGAGAAGGAGCTAAATAAGGACAGGAGCAAGGGGGCCATATTATAAATAACAGCCCACCCAACACCTTACTCTTGCCCTCAAATATATGAATGAACCGGAAAGCTCATGTTAGGAAACAAATGGGCCCTAGGGTTGTTTCTGGAGAATGAATGGTCAGGCTCTTACCACGTGAGGAATAAATTAATAAGCTACTGGTTAGGTCTACTATATCTCTGTAACTATATACGAGGTGAGGTCTTTTATATATTTTTAACTATATATCAGATGAAGCTTTTCATATCTCTCTAACTATATGTGTGTGTGTGTGTGTGTGTGTGTGTGTGTGTGTGTGTGTGTGTGTGTGTGTGTGTGTGTGTGTGTGTGTGTGTGTGTGTGTGTGTGTGTGTGTGTGTGTACTTTGATTGGGTGGTCAGGTCTAACTCTGTCATATCAGTAGTTTGGCACATCTGTTTCAGTGCTTTGATAAAATCAATTAATTGAGTGTTAGTTGATATAGTTGGTTATTGTGCATAAATGCAAGCTCTATGATTTATTGTTACAGTGACCAGCCCTGAAGGAGAGCTTCGTCACAGACTGCTCTCAAATCCTGTCTTAAAAAAAAATAGAAATTCAGTCAAATGAGCTTCCCGGTCTGAAGGAGCAAATGAGTCAGTCTACTGAGACTCCTTTGGGTGGGCTAGAAAGAGAAGGGGTCTTACAAGTCCCAATTACTTATGTTAAAGGATTTCTAGCACCAGCCCATGAAATTACTTTCTCATGCTATTTAGGTATAGACTGCAGGTCTATATTGATTCATCTAAAATCTCTTTGTCTAAATTCAATAAATCTTAACTCATTTAATCTAAAGCTGCCTCCCTGCTAATTTTATATTACAATTCCAAGATTGTACAACAGTGTGAAAACAGTAAATTCTCATAGCCATGTATTTAGACCAAATGAATATAGACCAAATGAATATAGACCAACTGAATGGCACCCTAGACTGCACCAGGGGGTGGCTTATGTAAAACTGCCCCCATGTTAGAAATGATGTGGTGGTCTACTAAAGAATCTATAAATAGTCTCAACACATAGACAAGACAAGATACAAAGCTAAGGCTTAATTGATTCATTTGTCTATAATATAGGAACCCTTTCAAATGGTAATGACATACATAATGGGTCAGGTAGTATCCTGAGCAACTCAGGTAAGAAATGTAGTCTTTTGATGGTGGATTATGCCACAGACCCCCCCCCCCCAAGCAGTTGCTCTGTCATTTCTCAAGGCAGAGAAGGTAGCAAAAGTTTCAACAGATTTTTGACAAGGTAGAAATTTCATATTAGAACTGAGTGGTTTGTGAAGCAGTGTGGGATGAGTGAGACAACTGAGAACTACCCTGTACTATCCACAAGTGATTTGGACAGATGAGTATTTCATCATTAATATAGGAAGTTACCCAAGAATCTGCATGTTTTTCACCAGAAAAGCTACTGTATGTCTCTAGGGTGAGTGAAGCCCTAAATTTGTTACATGAAGCAGTTTTGTATAAGACACAGTTTCACAGTGTGTCTTAAACTTTAGAACAAGGCTTAAAGAACTCATGCAACTAGCCCACGAGCAGCGCAGGGTCCCTGCAAAACAGCAACAGAAGGTACAGAATGATAATGACACATAAGGGAGGGTTACAGTTCTGTTCTTCAAAACTAGCTTCAGTAAAAATCCAGTTTTATTGAAACTACTAAAAAGTAAAATTTATTCTAAATCCATGGATGTTGTGCATGGGAGGGGCACTCCCATACCTTTATTTAATATATAACCTATTCTGAGTTCACACAACTTTGGGAGATGTAAATCATTTTCCATGAAGAGAGGTACAGCCGTGACACACTAGATAACATCCTGGGAGTATAGGTGTGGACACTAATTGGCTGTACTTATCCCTGTCCATCATAGTAAGTTACAAGCGCTATGGGGTGGTCCTTTCATCATTCTGAGAATGAAAAGTGACATGAATGAAACCGCTGAGCTGTCACACAGAAGACAGCCTCCCACTGTTCTATAGCCATATGCTCAAAGCCTTTGACAACAGAGAAGCCCTAGTTCTCAGCATCTGTAATGACCCAAACTAGGGAGCAGAGGAAGATGCCCTGTTGGACATACTTATGGATTCTTAGGCTGAACCTATTGTTGATGATAAAAGTCTTTTTATAGGACTTATCATCCATGCAGATGCAGAAAATAAGAGATGTACTGCAGGAGTTCAATAGATTATTAACAGGTATGTGAAGGTCCACTCCAATGATTAATCATTATATGACAACAGGAAGACAAAGACCTATATAATACAGGCTCCCAACATGGTGTCTGAAATGTTAAGTAGCTTATCAGTGAGGGACTAAAGAGATGTTGACTTCAGGAATTATCCAGCAATCCATTAGGCCTTCATCCTTGCCACTTGTATAGCCTTCTGTCCATTTCATATCCCACTTATCCCGATAAGGGTCATACTTGTAACAAACTGACCAGGGCAGGACACAAAACTTTATCTAGAGCAATAGTCCCAGTGTATCCTTTTGGGATACTCAGGCACTTCCAGAACAAGCAGAATGATGCATTTTCTTCATCATGTCCTTGATCTGCGGTGGGGCATTGTCCCATTATACCATGTCTGATACATCTCCCAAGTGAGACACCCAGAGGTCATCCTCCATTACTACATGCTCACATCACTTCAAGGATCAAGGGATGTACTCTGAGATCCATAATCTGATTTTTCAGTCACTTCTCAAAGCTTGTGACCATAGATGATGACAGGGGCATATTTCTACATGTAAACTGACAGCTTTATCTATGGCACAATGTCACTTTGCCACCACAGTGCTGCACTACTACCACCAGCAGTCTCTTCTTCCGGTCAGTTGTCTGACTTCCGCCATCATTCAAGAATAAGTTCTCAGGATCTTAATCTCCACCACCTGGGGTAGCTTCTGTCCACTCTTGTACTGTAAACAAATTACTCTTTTTTAGGAGAGAGCCAGGACTTCTGATTTTGAGATCCTGTTTTTGCCCCACCTATGTTACAGTGATGATTGAACTACTATGTACATAGCAGGCCAGTGACATTTGAGGCTAGGAAGTTCAGACTGTCTGCGAAGAACAAAGAGACAATCACTGTATCTATAGATACTCTCCAAACATGTGCTTCTCTTTGGTATCCTAAGCCATAAAATCATAAACATGAGCTGTTAGCCTTTAAAGAGGGAGGTAGCCTCAGGTTCTGTATTACCGATAGCTCAGTAGCCACAGAGCTCATTTGGCTAACCAATGCCTAGGATAGATGAGTATCTAGAGTGACCAGGTTGGCACAAAGGTAACTACTGATGACACCAATGGCTACTGACACATACCCTTGGCCTTGGAAGCAAATAACCTGTCAGCCCTTCTTACAATGTTATGATAATATGAGTTGCTAAGTGGCTATTTCAAATTAAGAATGCTATATCAACATTCCAGTCAATGGCTTGCATCCTGAATGGGCCAAGAAATTATGCTCTTGCCTATATAGATATCACCATCTAGCGGCAAACATGGCCGAAGGATGTATGCCATGTTAGGAATGTGCTAGGCAGATTCAGAAGGGCAGGCTTAGCAAACCAGGTTGGGAAGTGACAACTGCAGATAGCCACAATTGTCTTACGTTATGCTCCATTTGGACAGTGATAGCATCAGTGCAGAAGTGACCGAACAATGGAGGCCACCCATGCCTCACTTTGGGCATTTCTGGAAACTTCAGAGTACTATAGAAAGATTGTCAGTAAGTTGGGCACATTGATTTATCTCACACAAGTAACATGACAACCAGCTACAGAAAATAGTGTGGCCTTTTCTGAAAGTGCGGGACATCTTGAATGGACTCACTATCCTGGAAAATCCTCATCACAGTTAAGAATTTATTACACAAGTTGATGCTTCAGACCCTAGTTTGGTAGCAGTTCTCAGCTAGGTGTTTGCACAGGGAATAGAACATTCTCTGGTGTACCTCAACAAAAATTACTGGAAAGGTATGAATACTATTAGCTGTGGAGAACAAAATGCCTCAGGTTAACATGTAACCCTCAGAAGTTATAGGTTTACCTATAATAAAGTTACTATGATTGTTGACCATAATCCACATAAATGGTTACACCAAACTTCATTGGAGAGTAGGACTGCAGTCTCATAGTGAGATGATGTGGCACAGAAGGGGACACTGCTGGCCAGTATAGACATGCCATCATGGAGGGATCTTGGATATGACAGGTACCTACTCTTGGCCACCTGTTTGGTGTGAGGTTGCCCTTACTTGACTCGGGTTATTGTCCTGACATTTGGAGGTAATGCGTGTACTGGTCCAACTGTATCTATGCTGCTGTATGTTTTGTTTTTCATTTAAAAATGTTTCCTCCTTGCCCTAAACACGCTGCCATCCCAGGAGCTAGAGAAGGTAAATAGCTAACAATATTGCAAAAATAACATATTCTCCTTTCTGGCAACAAGATATGAAGGACAAAGGATAGTACTTTCATCTTTCTTAATATCAAATGATTTGACACCTTGCACAGCTTCAAAGTTGTCACCAAAGTAATAAAATGTTGGCAATTTCTATAGAAAAAGGAGCTATTTAAGGACTGCAGGGCTCCATTACCTCAGAGGAATGCAAGGCAATCTTGTAAGAATCCCTTGCAATCCCTTGTCTGTTATGTCCAAAGAACTCACATCTTTCAGAGGACTGTATGATGTGTTATTTAATTTTTTCAAATCAAGAGGTCCATCACACAGGAAGAATTTTTATGCAGCCCATGAAGAACCTGAGCAACAGATGGACTTACCATACAGTGTGCATTACTTGTTTACATCTGCAGTATCTGCTTTGCTAAGATGCTTCCTGTTAGCTAAGGAAAAGGATGGCGTTTGTTTTAAGACAAGGCCATTGTAGTCTTAGCTAGAGAAAAGATGGATTCTTTTTTGCAAAGCAATTGCACCATATCATTAGTTTTATCTTTCCTTGTGCCCACATACCTAAAACCTTGTACATTTTTATAGATAGCGCTTTCTTAGTTTCCTAAGGTATTTGTATTATTAGAATATGGTTGTGTGGTGATTCACGAAGTAACATGAACTAGAAGTCATAGCAAAATATGTAAATATATTGAGAAAATCAATTTAAAAGAAAAGTCTTATCAAGACTCATGTGGAAATTCTTCTACCAATGACATACTACTAAACAGAGAGAGAGAGATTATGAAATATTATCAAAGAATTAGAACTTATTAGTCCATATAATGATTGCAGCACATTTACAGTAAACTGAAAATTACAAAACCAGTATGCAGCACAATAGCAAATTAAAGGCTTCTTTATGCACACAAACAAAACATAAATGTGTTCATTAAAACTCAAAAGTCAATTGTACATTGTTATTAAAATTACACACAATAACAATGCTTTCACTGGAGCAGTAACAAAAAATGGAAATAAAGAAATCGCATACAAGCCTCAGAAAATTAATAAAAACTGTATAACTACCATAAAAAAATATTACAAAACAGATGGGTCTTTATACAAACTCTTGAAAGATTGCATGAAATTGTTAGAACCCCCAAAATCAAATACAATTTTTTTAAGTTTATTATTACTGAAGATATTTAATTCTAAAGAGAAGACTCCAATCCCACAGAGTTTATCTGTCATGTTTTATAACATATTCAAGACCAACAGCATATGCATTAGCTCAGCTGGTTAAAATGAAATATATTGTATGGTGATTGAGTGCACACTCATTGTCCGATTCCATCTAAAAAAAATGAAAAATTGCAATATGAAAGCCTTGAATCAGCTGATCTTGTAAAATCAAGCAGAAAGTTCTAGCAAACGTAACCCTTAAAACTAAAAAAAAATGATAGATATTTTTTATTGTACTTAATCTAACAATAACAGAAAGTTTTCATTAAATGATGAAAGAAAATCATTTTATATAATCTGTCCTTCTGTACTTGCAGCATTATCCCTTTTGATGCAGAAAAAAATATTTGGCAATACCCCCATGCCATAGTTTAATGGATCTAGGACAATCTACCAAATGCCCAATACACCGAAACTAAAATGGCTGAACACACTTTAGCAAAAGTGCTTTTCACCGAAAAAGCACCTTCGCTAAAGTGTGCAAAAAAATAAATAAATAAAATAAAATAAAAAACTTTACGCAGGGAGGCAAGCTGCACCCCTCCCCACACCCCCTACTTTTATATTCTCACTCTGAGATTGCACTACAGTGGGAAAAAGGGAATATTCCCTTATCCCTACTGTGCTACGATCTCAGCAACATCCATTTCCCCATGTTTTTCTGTTTTTTAGCACACTGTCACAAAAGTGCTTTTTCAGTGAAAAGCACTTCCGCGAAAGTGTGCTCAGCCGATTCACTTTCGGTGAAACAGTCATTCGGTAGACAGTGCGGATCCCAGTTTAATATGCATCACATATACATACAGTTTTTTTTTCTCAAAAAAGTTTAAATAATACTATGCAGAAGGAATCTGTTTCACTGTTTAGTAATTCCATTAGTTTTGGTTAAAATGGTACAGTGCAATGCTGTCCTATACTCTGCCCACAATTTACAAAAATCTAACATTTCAAAAATATATAAGAAAAACATCTGTGAATACTCTTCATATCAGAAAATTAAGGAAAGAGATACATTCAAATAAGTTTGTGCAGATGATTTGTTGACTACAGTTGAAAGTTAACCTTAACAAATAGCATTGTACATACAAGCTTTCTAAATAAATTTGCCAGCTTTATAAAACACAAAAGTACAATAATTATACTCTAGATGAAATACAGTTACAATGGCATTTGGTTTATGAATGATAGCAGGGAATAACTTGGGTATAAAATGCTTATATGTAGGGCAAGATGATATCCCAAGATAACAAGCTTTCATAAAAAAGGAGCAGCTGACTGAAATGATTTGCCCAAAGCATAAGTCTTTCTGGAATCTGGCGTAACTATTAATTACATTGATTATACTTTATATAAAACAATATCAGAAAAGAATGGTGCTGCTGACCAGGTAAATAAATGGATGCTTGATCAGATTTTCTGATGAAATAGAGGCATTTAAAACAAGTTGTTGTGTCTTTCGGCTTTTCCCGGTTAGGGGTCGCCACAGCGGCACTCCAGTCCACTAATGATTGGTAGTTGATTTTTACGTACCGAGTTGCCAGCCCTGACACACAACCTTCAACGAAGAAATGCCCATTCACGCATGTCTCCACACAGAAGACGTCTACCTGAGAGTCGAACCGGACAACGTCTTACTATGAGGCGACAATGCTACCGCAGCACCAACACCGTGGGTAGAGGCATTTAAAACAAGTGTGTTCATTTAAATTAACTATAGAGTATCGCTGTTATCTGGATGCAGTCCTATAACAAGCACTCACTGAGCCTAATTCGGCAATAGCTTACCCGGTAAAGAATAATAAAACTTACTATGTATTTATACTAAAAAATAAAAACATATAATATAAAATAGAACTTCTAACACCAGAATTTTTCTGTCAGTGTTAATTTATATAGGCAGTCCTGTGGCTAAGGCAAGCCAGTGATTTTCCTTTCATTGAGATGCAGTGACCTTGGAACTGGCATTTATGTATATGGGTCGACTTGATATTGTCGACATTTCACAATGTCGAAATGCATATCGCTGAGACCATATGATCGACATTTGAAATGTCAACCATACAAGTAGAACCTACAAAACAAACTTACCTTAATGCTGCTAGCAAGGGAGCGTTGCCACCCCTGGGGGGAGTCTGCCCCCCACCCCCCCCCGGAACTTAAATATACCAACTCCAAGATTGCACTACAGTGCGGACGTGGAAATCTTTCCATTCTGCACTGTAGGGAGATGCCAGTTCCCCATGATCGACATTTCAAATGTTGATCATATGGTCTCAGCCATATGAATGTCAACATTGTGAAATGTCAACCAGTTGAAGGGGACCCATATATATATATATATATATATATATATATATATATATATATATATATATATAAAGTAGATGTGCTGTCATGGGTACAGGCCTCACTATAAAGTGTGCAGGGAGTGTTGCCCCAGTCCAGAAACACATTTTGACTTATGTTTCCCTTGGAAATGCTGGTCACATTCAAGTGATACCACTCTTCTGGGATCACAGTTATTTGTATTGTATATCTATCCATATAGCTATCTATATGCATATATATGTACATGTATGTGTGTGTGTGTGTGTGTGTGTGTGTGTGTGTGTGTGTGTGTGTGTGTGTGTGTGTGTGTGTGTGTGTGTGAATGTATTCTAGTATAGCATGGAGGATCTAACCAAATAGTGCTGTAGTTGTGTGCAAAGTATATAAATAGTACTGACAGAAAACTTTAGTTGAAGCACATAAGGTAAATAAAAATGTTTCTTTATGGAAAGATAGGAACTTTTGTTGCATTAGTCAGATAAGTGTTGCTATTACTTCAAAATGATGATGTTGCTTTGGGAGCCAGGAGAGACTTGACTATATTAACTAGATCATGTTTGCTTAATGAAACAGCTAAATATATGTAAAATGAATGCTAACATAACTCTATTCACAGAGTGTCCCTTGTCCTTCTTGAAGTGAGATTGAATGACTCAACCCACAGCTCTGGAACAGATACAACAGTGGGAGTGAAGACTTACAAAACACCAGGAGGAAGCTGGTGATTGTTCCTGTTAAAGGAATGCAGAAGAGAGAGACCTAACAAGGTCAGAGAGTGGGAGAGACATACAGAAAGAGCCTGCATCCAAGCTGTATGGGGTGTATTGAAGGTTCTTTTTGTGACCTTTTGTTAAGACATATGATTTTTGTTTTGGAACAGCCTGCATACTTATATGTTTGTACAATAAGCTACATAATTTTTCTAAGTGCCTTTGCTGACTTTATTATTGGGCTTTACAGGATAATGATGTGATGCCCACCACTGCTACCAATATGTGATGGTCACCAATATGTGTCGTCTCCACACTAGGGCAGTAATCAAGGAACCTGAATCCTCACCACTAACACTGAAGAGGGACATGCATTTAAAATATACAGTTTCCCTTATGAGAACATAGCCCGGGGTCTGGATTTCTCTATATCTGTCTTCCTCCAGGCCCTCCAATAAGACTCTGCAGTGGTAGAGCTGTAGGGTTAGGTCCTCAGCTGAGTATCCAAGTCAAGTCTTCCAGCACCTTCTCTGTGCTTCGTGTCCTGCCCCAAGTAGCTGACACACGCACACACACACTGAGAGATTTGATTTACACACACACACACACACACACACACACACACACACACACACACACACACACACGCACACACATGCACACACACACATGGGAAAGACTAGCACAGGTTTACTAGCTATGACTCCTTCTGCCCAGACTATAAGATAGTTATCGCCACCATCAGACACTCCATATCAGCTATTCTAAGGCCCTAGTTAAGTTACTTACTACAACAAGGCAAGATGCTGTGGGTGAGGGTCTTTCTCATCAGGCTTCCCAAACAGAATACTCAATACTCTGAGATTTCTCTTTTTAATATCTAAAATATAATTTCCAAGAGGGCTGGTCACCTGACTCTAGGTTCTCACAGTATTCCCCTTTGAATCTGAGATGGGAATTTAGCACAGCCGACCACAATACACATCCAAATGTTCATTGCAGTGCCTGGGGACTCTCCTCTTCAGTGAGCTAATGGACAAAGGGTCTTTCCCAGACGTATTGTCTCTGGTCCTATTCAGCACTGTGGGGTGACATTTTAATGGTTTAACAGCTTATTTACAGTTCCCTTATTTTTCTTAAAGAAAGTTAGCTGGTTAACCTCTGCTGTGCTAGTATCCTCTATTAAAACATATACATTTAATTCAGTTGCAATAATACATGTACATTTCTTTTCATTTCAGCAGGGTGCACTGTTGATACATTTTAACACAAGCAAACCTCACAAATACATTTTCAGCACAAGCATCTTGTATAAATCAGTTTGCTATACAAATGACATACACTTCTAATACATTTGTTACACAAGCATCTTGTATAAATCAGCTTGATATTCAATGGACATATCATTCTTCACAAAACTCCAGCTGGCTATGCTGGCACTTACCCATATCATCACAAATGGAGTGGGAGGTGTCTGCAATGGGATGAGGGATGGGTGCTTACTTAGTGTAATCCATAGCTAACGCATGTGGCAATGCTGCTCAGTGCACAAGTCAGTTTCTCTTTGAGTAGCAATAGTTCTGAGTGCTGTAATAATGTAATCTAAACCTAACTAAATGTGGCAATGCTGCTCAACATGCAAACCACTTGCTCCTTGAGTGCTTTGGGACTGTGAAAATTTTCAGAGGCAGTTTTTATAGGGAAAGTACAACTTCTAGTGATTACATATATATATGGGGCAACACCGACTGCTGCAAAGTAACACAAGCTTTATATAGAAGCATAAAAAGGTATGCCTACAGGCAAATTAGGTAAGCACACAGTAAGCTTTCCAACAGCAATTCCCAGCTCTGATAGGTAAAATTAGCCCTCTCCTGCCACAAGAGTGCAGACTTTAACCCTCTTAATGTAGCAGATACAAGGTATTCAGAGCACAATTGCAGAGCAGCAGTCCTTACAGCAGTGGAAAGATGCAACTTAAAATTCTAAGCAAGTGCAAAAAAACAATAAATAACACAAAAATTGTCATGAATGCAATGACAAGTAATACAAGTGCAAAATAATACTTAAATTAATTTTTCTTCCCAAGGATGGCTTCAGATGCAAGCAAAAAATATCAGTCTTTCTGGTGTCATCCTCAAAAAATAAGCAACTCAGAATAACTGAGCCAAGATTCATGCAAATGTGAAGTTTATATACAAGCAGAAAAAAACAAGTTTTAAATTAAGTATGCCCACAGGCCAATCAGGTAAACATGCAATAAGCTTTCCACCAGCAATTCTCAGCTCATATAGGTGGTATCAGCTCTATCCTTCCACACAAGTGCAGACTTTAACCCTATTAACGTAAAAGGACTGGTTTGGAGGCCGAGTGTTCAGCCAAGAATTCAGCTTTAAGTGTAGTAATTAGGTTAAAAAGAATAGGTGAGACACAAGGTCTATATCGCACGATTGAATGTTTAGTTACTCGAATAACTAAACATTGATTACTAAATGTCGAAGACCCAAAACCGTGAATGGCAGTTTCCACAGACAGAAATAAAGCCGTTGTCCCACCTAAAAAAAAACATTCCAAAGACATGCATCTGGAGCATTTCTCCCTGGGCCTCCACTGAAAACAGGCTCTGTGGAACCTAGTCGGACATTCCTGGTCAACAAATGTTAAGTAAATAAATAAAAAATTAAACACAAATCAAGTGGGGGGCTTCACCCCCCACACTACTTTGCCTCCCACAGCCCCCTAGCTAAATATAACAACTCCAAGAATGCTCCTCATTGCAGAAAGGGAAAAATCCTTGTAACTGCCAAATAAATTGTTTCTCTGTGTGGAAACTGCCATTTGCGGATTTGGGTCTTTGACATTTAGTGATCGAGCTTTAGGTATTTGACTACCTAAAGCTTTGATCATGTAATATAGACATGAGATATATACTATGGATTAAAGAAAGTAGGTAGATGCTAGTGTTTGTATTGCATCATCCGTCAGGTAATATTTGGTTCTACAGAGGGAGCTGAGTTTCTGGTGAGTTTTTTTTAATGGCCTGGGATATGTGTTGGCCATATTTGAGGTTATTGCCAATTAAGATGCCCACAAGTTTTGTTTGGGTTACAGTTTTAATTTTTATGCTGTTGGGCAAGTTTATTTTAATGATTGTCTTTAATTTTGGTATTGTTTAGGAGTGAAAAGCATTCGTTTTTGTTAGGATTTAAAAGTAGATTTGTAGCTTTTAGCAAAGTTTTAATAGTAGTGAAGGAATTGTAGGTGGTGTCCCAAAATGTTGGTAGGGAAGGGGATTTCTAGAACGTGAGGAAAGTCCTGGAAATCTTCAATATTGTATCAACAGCAATTCATCTGGTAAGTAACACGTGATTAACAGGGCAAATTGAAGTATGAGAGTGTTTATCCAAGACAACTAACATCATCAACAGAAAAAAACTCAGATGGAACTTCTGTGTATAGGAAATACAACAAATGAAGCTGTCCTCATCAAGTGCTGCAAATATGACTGTGATATGGCAGCACTACGAAGTTTTACAGCACCTATGACCCTGGATCAGTCTGAGTGACATAATTATATAACTGTGGTATTTTTCATAACCTATGAATTAGTAGTGCAGAATACATATAGCTGCATGTGTACACACACACACACACACACACACACACACACACACACACACACACACATATATATATATATATATATATATATATATATATATATA
>NC_056748.1:155366780-155519280 GCF_019279795.1 Protopterus annectens | reverse complement strand
GAAGTCATAATTTATGCTTCACTCTATGAACCTATGAACTCTGCTTCTGTTCCTTTTTAGTTAACGAATGAAATGTCTGACACAGAAATGATTGTATGTACACAGATAAGGAAGGCGTATAAGTCTTTAATAACATATACCTGCAAGTTGCAACATGCTGCAACAGCAAGGAGTAAAGCACAGGAGCGACAACTTTAGTCTTAAGGAGAATCACATCCTCATGGATGCAGTGGAAACATGAGGGGTCTTTATAAAAGGGGGGGACCAAAACAGACAGAGAGAGCTTTACAGAGGCTGACAAATGCTGTACAGGAAGGAGCTGTGCCTTGGCAGAATGTAGAAAAAGAGTGAATGACATGATGGGGCATGTCAGGACAAATGCTAGGCAGCATGGAAATGTTCATAGCCGTACTGGTGGTGGACGTTCTGCAGTTTAACCTTTAACACTGGATAAGCAATAGCCTCTGTCTATAAGGGTGATGATTTTGATGCAGATAATGATGCTGCAGGAATCATCCAAGACGGTGTTAACACCACCACTTTCAGACACCTACAACATCCACAGTCAAGCACTGTGGAAGGATAGAGTGTTTGGCTGTATCTACTAGCTTCTTGTTTAGAATATTTAGTGTGATACCTGCATACAGGTAACTCCTACAGGTTTACCCACCTGGTACTCTATGAACATGCAGAGCAGCATGAACCCTGCAGAGATTCTATGCTAAGTTTGGACATAATATCTTTCAGAAAAAAAAGTCATACTTAACTGTTACAGATTACATTAACCCTATTGTGACATATTTATTCACGGTATGAGCACCGGAAACAACTGCTTGCTGTGCTGACCCATAGCATGTTGATGCTAACAGCAGAATAGTGGTCAACAATGATACCATAGCTCACACTCTCATCACACAGAGTCTGGAAAGTGGCACACAGTCACAAAGTGGACTGACAGGGCTTCCTGCCCCACAGCGGGTGGATAACTCATGGCACAGCCTGAGGACAGTAGCCAGTAGCACACACTCACAAAGTGGACTGACATGGCTTCCTGCCCCACAGCAGGTAGATAACTCATGGCACAGCCTCAGGACAGTGCCACACAGTCACAAAGTGGACTGACAGGGCTTCCTGCCCCACAGCAGGTGGATAACTCATGACACAGCCTCAGGACAGTGGCACACAATCTCAAAGTGTACTGACAGGGCTTCCTGCCCCACAGCAGGTGGATAACTCATGGCACAGCCTGAGGACAGTAGCCAGTAGCACACAGTCACAAAGTGGACTGACATGGCTTCCTGCCCCACAGCAGGTAGATAACTTATGGCACAGCCTCAGGACAGTGGCCCACAGTCATAAAGTGGATTGACAGGGCTTCCTGCCCCACATCATGTGGTTAACTCATGGCACAGTCTCAGGACAGTGGCACACAGTCACAAAGTGTACTGACAGGGCTTCCGTCCCCATAGCAGGTGGATAACTCCATAGGCAGTGACACAGGCTCACACACTTAGCATCATGAAGAAATTACATTACAATGTGTGGATCACCACATAGCTGAACACCTGTTTCTCTTGGGCAGCCTGAATGAAGGGACTACCCTTTCAGAAATAGTAGTATCCACTGTCACACATATACAGAGTGGTGCCAGGTGAGGACATGCACCTTCCAGATCTAAGGCACTGTGCACAACACCTTCCAGCTCTAAGGCACTGTGTACACCACCTTCCAGGTCTAAGGCACTGTGTACACCACCTTCCAGCTCTAAGGCACTGTGTACAACACCTTCCAGGTCTAAGGCATTGTGTACAACCTTCTAGGTCTAAGGCATTGTGTAAAACACCTTCCAGGTCTAAAGCATTGTTTACAACACCTTCCAGATCTATGACATTGTGCACAACACCTTCCAGGTCTAAGGCATTTTATACAACACCTTCCAGATCTAAGGCATTGTGTACAACACCTTCCAGATCTAAGGCATTGTGTACAACACCTTCCAGATCATCATCCACATTATCTATAGGAGGCATTGTGTACAACACCTTCCAGATCTAAGGCATTGTGTACAACACCTTCCAGATCCAAGGCATTGTGTTCAACACCTTCCAGATCTAAGGCATTGTGTACAACATCTTCCATATCTAAGGCATTGTGTATAACATCTTCCAGATTTAAGGCATTGTGTACAACATCTTCCAGATCTAAGGCATTGTGTACCACACCTTCCAGATCTAAGTTAACTTTTGAGCATCAGTAAAACAGGCCATACTAAACCAGAATTCACTGTTCAAAGAGGGCAAATTCCGTGATTATTCCTTGTACCTGTGTGATGCCCGTACCCTGGCCCAGCAATCAAGGAGCCTCAATCCTCACCACTAACATCAGAGAGGGCATCTCATATATGAGGAAAGGATAAAACATACACACAGAAAAGTGCAATTTCCCTTAAGAGCACACAGAGATCACAGTCAGTCGCTCCCTTGCTCCCCAGGTCTCCAGTAAGACTCCCCACTGGCACAGCTATAGGGTCCAGATCTCAGCCTAGCTAGGCAAGCTAAAAATCTCCAGCACCCTCTCTGTCCAACCAGTGCTTCATGTCCCTGCCCAAGTAGCTGACACACACACACACTCTTTGAGATAAGTTTATACAACCACACAGACACTCTTGGGGAAGGCTGGCACAGGTTCTCCAGCTGTGCCCCTTTTACCTAGACTATACGGTAGTAATTACTGCCACCACCCAGCTAATATTATAAACTTCCCAAAGGCCCTTAAAAGGGGTGTCCAATTATTACTGTGCAATATTATTATCCAATTGATAGCTGTGACTAAACAGTTTCAAGGCTTATTAGAGTGACCTGGTACAGGATCCTTATATACATGCAATGTACTCTTAGAGCTTAACTTATCTCTACACAAACCAGCCTCAGTTAAAAGGTTTTAAAATATTTAATAATAATAAAAACCACAAGACAATACATTCTACTACACAGTGCTAGTCAAAAGAGTTCAGAGATCGCACAGAAATACTTAAAATAAATCAGTAGTACAGTTCTGACATCACAGAAAAACACTCAGTCTAAACTTTCTAATTTATAGCTTTCTAAAAGAAAACACAAGTCTAAGATGATTTACATAAGACAACAGGCAAAGCTGAGTTGGATGTCAAGTCCAAAATGCTTAATTGTATTTATTTTTTATTTTATTTTACATTTGTTTACCGGGAAGGTCCGAGTGGACTAGGTCCATTTACAGCGGAGGCCTGGGGAGAAAAGCTCCACAATTATAATAATAATAATACATGTTTTATACAGAATTAGAACAATAATACACATTTTAAACAGAATTATAAGAACAAGCTAGCAGTGAAGAACACAAATAGATCTTTACATGTGGGAATTTATAGACAGACAAGACATAATAGGTATTTACATGTAAGAATTTTTAGACAGTCAAGACATATTAAAACAACATTATTCACATTTTCAGGCTATAAATATGAACACACTCAGAATATATGTCAGCAGTGATCATGGTTGATGAGCTACTGACTAGCAATAGCTTAATAATCTCTGGTTCTCACGGTTTAAATTGAAACTGCAGTTCTGTTAAAACATTACATCATCTTTTACACTTTCCTGGTGTTCCCAGGCTGACAGAAACTGCATTTGCATTCTTTTACACTTAGAGCAATAAAGGACATTCCACATGTAAATTCTGGCCATTAACGTTAGCCTTAAAACAATAGGCAGGAAGCCTTCATCTAACCGGTCTGGAGCCGACTTTAGATCAAAGGGTCGCAACATGCTTTTACTGAGTCAGTAGAGATCACTGTTGCCACATTTTTGTAACAGCATTTTTTTTTCATTTAAGACAACAAGCCTGTGATTCACATTCATATTGACAAATGACAGAATTATCTGCACAATTTTATCTGGCTAGGCTGGCAGCCTTCGCCCTTCTCTACCAGTCTTCACAACCTGAAAAACAGTAAACAGACAACCCTCCTCCCAAACATCACATCAAAGACAGATTACATTATTAGTACAAGGCAAGTCAATTTTTCTTTCAAATGATAAATTCAAACTCCATGAGTAAGACTGCAGTGAAATAGTCAAAGTACAAATATGTATGAATGCAATAAAACAGTCATAGTATAAAAGTGTAAGAGCGCAGTGAAACAGTCATAGTATAAAAGTGTAAGAGTGCAGTGAAACAGTCATAGTATAAGCATGTAAGAGTGCAGCTGAAACAGTCACAGTATAAGCATATGAGTGCAGTGAAACAGTCACAGTATAAACATAAACATGTAAGAGTGCAGTGAAACATAATATAAACATGTAAGAGTACAGTGAGACAGTCACAGTATAAACATATATGAGTGCAGTAAAATGTCATAGTATAAACATGTAAGACTGCAGTGAAATGCCATAATATAAACATGTAAGAGTGAAGTGAGACAGTCACAATATAAACATCCAAGAGTGCAGTGAAACAGCCAGAGTATAAACATGCAAGAGTGCAGTGAATTCTGATAGTATAAATATGTAAGTGTGGAATGAGACAGTCACAGTAAAAAACATGTAAGAGTGGAGTGAAACAGTGGTAGTATAAACATGTAAGAATGCAGTGAAACAATCACAGTATAAACGTGTAAGAGTGCAGTGAAACAGTCATAATAGAAATATGTAGTAATGCAGTAAAACAATCCCAGTATAAACATGTAAGAATGCAGTTAAAAAGTCATAGTATAAACATGTAAGAGTGCAGTAAGATAGTCATAATACAAACATGTAAGTGTACAGGAAACAATCACAGTATAAACATATAAGAGTGCAGTGAAACATAGTTTAAACACGTAAGAGTGCAGTGAACAGTCATAGTAGAAACATGTAAGAGGGGAGTGAAACTGTCATAGTATAAATATGCAAGAGTGCAGTGAAACTGCCATAGTATAAATATGTAAGAGTGCAGTGAAGCAATCCCAGTATAAACATGTAAGAATGCAGTGAGACAGTCATAGTACAAACATGTAAGTGTGCAGTGTAACTATCATAGTATATCCTTAAACATGCTCCATAACACCTGCTATTCTACACTTCAGTCAAAGTCTGCCAGTATAACTAACACTTATACCACTGACCCCTCAGTAGTGTACAAATGATGATGACAGTACTGTACAATACTAGCAGCTATGCGTATGAGGGCAGGATCATCTGATGAGCATTCAACAACTGTGCAGCCATCCCAATCAACCGAACAGGCTTCTCGGAGTACTAAAAATAACATTAGACAAATGGAGGTTTTTTTTAAACCTCTCGCAACCAATAGTACCGAATTTACCGGAGAAGGTGGAAGTAAAAGGGCGCCCTCAGTCAAGGGGTCACTCCAAACAGCGGTTCAATGTAGCTGCAGGAAAGAGGAAGAACAGCAGTCCCTTTCCAAACAGCAAGCAGGGACGCAATTGACTGGTAAGCCAAATTTGTCTATTGTAAATTTATCTACTCTGACTTTGACTGATGATATTGTTAGCCTCTTAAATAAAGGGCTGCAATTTATACCAGCTGGCAATGATACTATCGTTCAGGCGTTAACTGATTTAAAAGCATTTACTAGGAATGTTAGTTTAAAAATGTTATATGGGATAATAAATAATGAAGTTTATGACAAATTAAAAAAGAAAAGTACATTTATTCCTAACAATGCTCCCACTATAAATGCTTTTATGGCTATTTGTGAAAACGAATTGAGACAACTATATGATGATAAAATTAAATGTAAAATGAATTCAAGGAAATTTAATATGACATATCATGAACACCTTGCGTTGAAAGCTTTGGTTAATAATAATAACATCATTATTAAGCAGGCAGATAAAGGAGGTGTGATAGTGATTTTTGATAAAGAAAAATATAATGCATTGATGTATGATTTTTTTAAATGACGAGAAAACTTTCAAAGAAATTTCATATGTTACAGTTAGGAAAATCATTAGTGATGTTAATATGTTTGTTTATGATTTACAGGCACAAGGTGATATCTCCCTAGAGTTGTTTAATTTTTTGACAGTATCAGCCCCAATAATTCCAGTTATTTATGGAATATCTAAGTTGCATAAATCCCTGACACTACCACCAATGAGATCTGTAGTGTCGGGAAGGGGTTGGTCAACTGAACCTTTGTCAGTATTTGTTCAAGAAAAATTAAGTAAATATTTGAAGCTATGTCCTAGTTACATAAAAGACACAGGAGATTTTCTAAGGAAACTTTATGAATGGTATAACAATAATAGGGATACTAATTTTATTATGGTAACTATGGACATAGCTTCACTTTTTACTGTTATACCTAATGCTTATGGTATTAATGTGATTCATGAATTTTTGTGAACTAACTTAAATATGAAAGGGAGAGACATTGGAGTTATATGTAGTGCAATAGAGATTGTGCTAGAGAAAAATGTTTTTTTGTTCAATAAACAACCCTATCTACAGTTATCTGGTGTAGCCATGGGTACGCCCATGGCAAACACATATGCCAACATCGTGCTTAATCAATGGGAGATACAAAATATTCTTAATGTAGACAACAGATATAAGAGTAATGTACTTTTCTATCAGCGCTTTATCGATGATTGTTTTCTTTTATGGCAGGGTGATGAACAAGAATTGGATCATTTTGTTCTTCACTTAAATAGTACAACAGATTTTTTTTAACATTTTCGATTAACTTTTCTAGGACTAAAATATCCTTCTTGGATGTTGAGTTGTACAAAGGCAATAATAATAATTTGGAAACTTGTGTTTATAAGAAAGATGTACAAGTAAATAGGTATACACATGCAAAGAGTATGCATGCACACCATGTATTTAATGGGATTGCTAAAAGCCAATTGCTAAGAATAAGTGGATTAAATACAGAAGAAGGTAAATGTGAAGACCAAATGGATCTCATCTGCCATGAATTTTTGAATTGGGGCTTTGATATGAGGCATATAAATGGCATAAGGGAGAATGTCTTGAATAATAGAAAGACCTATGCATCCCCTTTTTGTGTGGAGTGTAAGACCTTAGAAGTTATGAACAGTGGCTCAGGTAATATACTGAGATATATAACCACATATAATAATATGACAAGAGATTTTGAGTTAATAATTAAAAAGAATTGGTGTATTTTAATGGCTCGGCCTGAATTAAGTGGAATACTGGGATGTAAGCCCAGATTTTCATATAAAAATAAACATAACCTAAAGAAAAGACTATGTTATAAAGATTTTGAGATTAACTGTTTACAAGTTACATCTCTTAACTCTGGTACAATGCCATGTTATGCTTGTAGTTGCTGTACAGATATCTGTACAATTAAAGTGTTTACACATCCAGTAAATAGAACTGAATATAAAATGAAGCACCAAGCTACATGTAGAAGTACCATAGTGATTTACCTGGCTACGTGCACACAGTGCACAATTTTTTTATGTAGGGAAATGCTCTAGAGCTTTGAAAGATCGTGTAATTGAACACAAGTCCGAAATGAGAAGAAATATATCTACAAATGCCTTAGTACAACATAGAAATGAGACCGATACCACACATAATTTTAAATTCAAAGTACTTGATGTAATAAATAAGAATTTGTGACTAGGGGATATAATTAATAAATTAGATATTGCTGAATATAGATGGATCATTAAATTACATGCGGATAAGAAACCAGGTTTAAATAGTATGATTACTATTAAACCTGTTTTGGATTTTAAACAGAAGCAGTATCATTAGTGTAATTAAAATAAATAATATGAATAATAATAAATAATAATAATATAAATTGATAAATATTATATATTATTCATTATTTGATATATTGGTCCATGATTCTTATGTCTTGGCAATACCCATGTATTTACATACTTATGAATCTTTTATTCAAGTCTGTTGTTTTAAATTTTAATTGATGTGTTTTTAGATGTTTTTTATAGGTTAGCTGTGTCATATGCTTGTTAATTATGTATGTATGTATATATATATATATATATATATATATATATATATATATATATATATATATATGTACTGAGTTCATTTACTATTCTAACAACACTGAAGAAGGGTTATTCCCGAAAGCTTTGTTTGTTATTAAAGTGAGTTTTTTCTTATTTGGGTTTTTTCTTGAGTACTTTACAAAAACACATTTTTGTGTCTGATATAAAGAGAAATGTCTGATTTATATTGTAAGTTGTGATGCACCACATAATCCACAAATAATGGTGCATGCATCAAGTATTGTCTGTGTAACTTCTCACTGTTACGTAGAGAATGGCATGGCCCATAGTTGTGGACTAGATGTTGCATGTTTGCCTGTGCACCTGTATACAATGCATGACCCTGACAGAGAGGGTGTACTGCTACTGCTGCCAGCTGGCTAACATACAGTATTGTCACTGGTGGGACAAATGATAGAGGGATCTGCACCGCTACTATCGGTGAGGGGGTGTGGCACGTGTGCACCAGACAGATACATGATCAGATCATGTTTTGCAGAATGATGATATCAGGATTCCAGATTCCCTTTCTGGAATACAGGTGGCACTGCTGTTCTTGACAAAGCTCATTTTACTTATACGTTATAAGTATATATATATATAATTAACTTTAATTTCATTTTAATTTCATTTTATTTATATTTCAATTTTTATACTGTGTTTAGTTTAATTTTAGTATATATATATATATATATATATATATATATATATATATATATATATATATACATATATCAGACAAAAAACAGAGAAAACCAGCACTCAACCCAGAAAAGATTCAATATATAATAATCCTATAATAGGCAAAAAAACGAGTCTGGAGGCACTTTTTCAAAGAGCTAAATAGCTCTAATATTCTTTACTGGCCCATCACCCTCACGGCAGTGGAAAAGTGAACAAGCAAATGCAGACAACAACAGACCGGTATCTGGTTTCACCACCTGGCGTCCTCAGTGTATAATCACCAACCATCTATCTTTAGTTTAAATATAAGGCCAAATAAAAAAACATAGCAGCATTTAAAGACATATACATCTACATCAATACTTGACATTATATAAAACAAGATGTATATTAGTGCAAGCATAGATAAATGCAGCACCATCAATCATCATTTTACAGTAACTAAACATAAATCTGACAGATATTTAAGTGCATCCCAAATACATAGTGTGGGAATGGAATTATAATAAAAAAACTTCTTATAACACACATTTGACATAGTACTTATAATCTATGAGCACCCAAACCAAATATTAATGTCATAGAAAACAAAGACAAAACAGAAACAAAAACAAAAACATTATAAATCATCAGCAATACCCATTTAAACCAGGTTTATATAAAGTTCCCAAATTAAGGATCCAAAGTTTTTCTTTCCTATCCAATATCCTATGTTTAGCTCTTTCTGTTAAATTTAACTCTATGACCATATCTATCCCTAAAATACAAAATGGGCAGTGTTATGTTCAAGTTTATGCTTATATAGGGCACTTCTAGGTCTTTTACAATTTATATCACTCAAATGTGTTGCGATTCTAGTTTTAAAAGACCCACTTACAAACTTTACTCCCACTCAAACCACCTTTAGTTTTAAAAGACCCACTTACAAACTTTACTCCCACTCAGACCACCTCCCTCAACAGCTTCCCTATAACTAGTTTCCACCACTTCTAATTTCCCATTACAAATCTATCTTCTCACTACCTTTCTCCATCTTTCTCCATCTACAACCCCCCCCCCCTATACTCCAATTCCAACTATGCATACCTTAATCCTCACCAGCCTTCTACTACTACAACTCATCCTCCTACAACATCTCACTGCCCCCTATGGATCATTACCTCCCCTCCACAAACATCCCACCAACACACTCCTAAATAATGAAACAGTCCTAAAAACTAACTACACCATCTCTTCCTCAATACTACCCTCTAATTTCCAACGTCCCAAAATAAAAATAACACCAACTGTCTCCCTAAATCCAAAAAAAAACAAGACTAAACCTATAAAATGGTGCCCACTCACAACTACATTGAAAAGATTCCCCACTACTATTCTAGCAGGCAACATTCATCCTAACCCTGGTCCTAACCTCAATCAAACCTCTACTCAAAACACTCTTCCCACCTCTATCCACCAAAAACAGACCTCCTTCTATGCAATCAATACCCAAAGTATTCTAAACAAACTTAGTCTGTTCCATGCCTGGATAGCAAACCATACCCCTGATGTCATTGCTGTCACAGAAACCTGGCTTAAACCCCACCACCTAGATAGAGATATACTCCTGCCAGGCTATAACATAATTCGCCTAGATCGTACAAACAAAAAAGGTGGGGGGATTGCTATAATCTATTCCAGCAATCTCACCATTTCTCTTAACTCACATCCCATACCATCCTTTTCCCCTGCAGAAATACTGATAGTTAACCTGAAACTAAACAACTACTCTACTATTACTATAGTAGCCACCTATATTCCCCAGGCAATAATATTCCAGTACTAGAAAATATCCTCTCCTATCTGTCCCTGAACATCACAAATGAAACAATCCTACTAGGTGACACAAACATCAACTGGCTAACATTAAATAACCCTACTTCCCCACAACATATTAACCTCTATGATTTTACTCAGCTAATTACCAAGCCAACCCATTGTAACCATACCCACACTACATATACCCTGACTGACCGGATACTAGTCTCAACACCAACCAAATATCACAATCCTGATACCCTCTCTGACTCCATAAGTGACCACTCTCCTATAAAAGTACTGAGATATACCAGTCACCTCCCGAATTCACATAAATACTTAACTAGGCATGATCTTTCCAACTTCAGTCCAGAAACCTTTAATACCCTCATATCAAGAGTTAGCTGGGACTTCCTCACCCATCTCCCCTTAGACGAGGCTGTCACTGCTTTCAACACTACCTTTCTTAACTTCGTTAACTTACTAGCTTCACCTCAGAAAATTAGAACAAAAGCTAAAATATCTCCTTGGCTCACTAAAAACACTAAAGCACTCATGAAGTCTAGAGATAAGTCCTGGAAAAAATGCCGACAAACAAAAAAACCCCATGATCTACAAATATATAAAGAACAAAGTAACCTGGCCAAAAGACAAATCAACAAGGACAAAAGAATTTTTACTACAATCCCCCAACCACACTCATATCCAACCCTAAAAAATTCTGGAACACTATCAATCAATTACTCTGTCCTGGAAACCCTGCCTCTCCCAACTCCACCCCAGAAATGACGCCAATATCTTCAACACTTATTTCATTGAATCTATATCCAAACTCTTTAATTCAAACATTCCCAGTCATACTAACCCCACAAACCCAGTCCCCCCTACGGAAACCACTCATCCTAATTTTTCTCCCTAAAGCCCATCCCCACTGCATACATCCGTACCCTTCTCTCCAAACTTAAACCATGTTCTGTATCTGTGGACAACATTTCATCTTACTTTCTCCAGTCAGCTGCTCACTCACTTGCCTATCCTATCTCAATCTTAATCAACCATTCCATTTCTGAATCCAAGGTACCTTCCATCTGGAAACACTTCTATACCATACCTATACACAAAGGAGGTAACTCCACTGAAATCTCAAACTTTAGGCCTATTACTATCCTCTCCCCTCTGTCAAAAATCCTTGAAAAATGCATTCATACTCAAGTCATTGAAATTTTACACAGGAAAAATTACTAGCACCTACTAAACATGGCTTTCGGCCCAAGCATAGTACACACACAGCTCTTCTATCCTTTCTCAATACCATTTCTATGGCCATAGATAACCACAAATTTGTCTCCTGCCTTTTCCTTGACCTTTCAAAGGCCTTTGATACAGTCTCCCACTCACTACTAATTAACAAGCTATCTAACCTTAACTTCTCCCCTGATACTGTGGTATGGTTTGAACGTTATCTCAAAGACAGATTCCAGTCTGTTAGATGGGAAACTGCCTTATCTTCTCCTCTACAAATAAAAATGGCTGTCCCTCAAGGATCCATTTTAGGACCATTGCTATTCAATATCTTCACAAACTTACTCTACACCGCCTGCCAACTCTCCTCCATTATACAATACGCTGATGACTCTACTGTTTTAACTATAACTAACTCTCACTCAGAACCCATAACAGCAACCCAGTCATCACTGAACTCTGTAGAAACATGTCTCTCCAATAACCAACTCATACTAAATCCTAAAAAAACAAAACTCCTACTCTTCCTACTTAAATCAGCAAATCAAATTAAGACCTCCTTTACCATCCATTCACTCAATAACACCCCAATCATACCTGAATCAAGCTCAAAATTGCTAGGCATCACTATTGATGACCACCTCAAATGTTATCTCCACATAAATAACTGCATCAGGAAAACCCACCAGAAGTTAGGACTGCTTTACAGAAATAACAAATTCCTTACTCAGGAATCACGAATAGCCCTCAGCCATTCTTATCCTCTTCCCTGCTTAACATACTGCTCCCAAAGTTTTACTAATTTAAACTCCACACTTACTGCTAGACTTCAGACTACATACTAAAAAATAGCTAGATCTGCAACCCAACAACCTCACAGATCTCACCACTGTCTCTCACTAAAATACTTAAACTGGCTAGAACTGCCTCAACTCCTCCTTCTCTCTCAGCTCCAAACTATACATGCAATCCTAAATCAGCCATCCTTTTGTCCAGCCTTACACCCTATCATCTCCCACTATGCTCTCACAAGAAATCTCCGTAGCTCTTCTCAAGACCTTCTATGATGAAGACTATACCAGTGAGGCCCATAAAATGAAAGACAGATTCATTAAGAGGGGATACAATAAGGCCCATATTAAGTCTGTGTGTGAAAGGGCTATGCAATTTAGAAGAGAGGCATTGCTGCACAGTACACAGAGAGATAACACTCATGATGTTCCTAAAATCAGATTTGTGACTACTTATGGTACCAACACATTTAAAATGAAAGAATTCATAAATAACCATTGGCACATCCTAAAATCCAATGATTTGTTGGACCAATACTTAGAAGGTGTATGTTCTTTTAGCTATAGACGTAATAGGAACATTGGTGAAACTCTGTCTTGGTATAAAAAAATGAACATAGCTTCTCATCATAATCAGAATGGGTTGAAAGGAAGCACGTATTGTGGTAACTGTGTATATTGCAAGGTTATTTCTAAGACAAAGTGTTTTACTTCTATTAATACTTCAAGAGTATTTGAAATTAGATACTTGATTACTTGTCAAACAGAATGGGTGATATACATGGCTATATGCCAGTGTGGTGCTTTCTATGTGGGCCAGACGTCTAGGTCTTTTAAAACTAGAATCACAATACATTTGAGTGATATAAATTGTAAAAGACCTAGAAGTGCCCTATATAAGCACAAACTTGAACATGACATTGGTAATTTTGTATTTTTAGCTATAGATATGGTCATAGGGTTAAAGTTAACAGAAAGAGCTAAACATAGGATATTGTATAGGAAAGAAAAACGTTGGATCATTAATTTGGAGCTTTATATAAACCTGGTTTAAATGGGTATTGCTGATGATTTATAATGTTTTTGTTTTTGTTTCTGTTTTTGTCATGTTTTTTATGACATTAATATTTGGTTTGGGTGCTCATAGATTATAAGTATTATGTCAAATGTGTGGTATAAGAAGTTTTTTTATTATAAAAAGCAAATACAAATATGACTCAGTCATTGTACATGCTGGTGTGAATGACCTGAGACGTACCTCCCTGGACTACATGAAAAGAGACATAGAGGAGCTCTCTGATCATGTAGCCCAGGCTGGTATGACCCTGACCTTGAGCAGCATCTTACCCTCACCTAGAATGATGCCACAGTACAAAGACAAAATGATCGATTTTAACAATTGGCTAAAATTTTGGTGTCATTCAAAGGGGATCCAGTGTCTGTCAGCCTGGGATGACATGCTCGACAAGCCA
Organism: Protopterus annectens; assembly: GCF_019279795.1. Taxonomy (NCBI): domain Eukaryota; kingdom Metazoa; phylum Chordata; order Ceratodontiformes; family Protopteridae; genus Protopterus; species Protopterus annectens. Next base: position 155,505,253 of record NC_056748.1, on the reverse strand, counting down.
CGTTGCTTCGCTAGGGACGGCTTGCACCTGTCACCACTGGGCTTTCGGTTATTGGCAAAGGCTCTTGCCACCCCCATAGTGCCTTTTTTAGGCAAGGCTCAAAAGTCAAACCCATCCCCATAGACAGCACAAGGAACAAGAAACTAAGGGTAATGCTGCTAAACGCCAGAAGTCTTAACCTCAAGATGCATGCACTCAAAGCTCTCCTCAGTATGGAGAACATCGATATCTGTGCAGTGACAGAAACCTGGTTCAAGGCTCCAGAGAGCACCCCAGCACTACCAGGCTACACCTCATATCATGCTTTTCAGCCCCAAAACCCAGACCGAACCACAAAAGGAGGGGGGATTTCCATATTTATCAAGGATATCCACACCTCCAGGTTAGTGGCATTGCACAAAGTATCGGAGACCATCTATGTGCAACTAACAGTGGGCAAGATTGCTTTTCAGTTTATAGCATCCTACAGACCACCCTCTCAAAGTCAGGAATCCCACTCGGCTTTCCTGAAAACATTGGAGAACATGAAGATCTCTCTGAACACCATTATATTGGGCGACTTCAACTACCCAAACATTGACTGGGAGCACTACTCAAGCCCCAGCACCTTAGCCCAAAGATTCCTGGAAATTATAAACTCAAATGCTATGGAACAACTAGTCACCACTCCCACAAGAGGGGACAACATACTAGACCTGATCATTACCAACATGGGGACTCTATGCTCCACACCAGAAGTATCATTGGTAAGATCAGACCATAAATTAATTTCACTGGATGTCCACATCCTGACCCCACCCCCAGCCCAGAAAACCACAGTGAAAAACTTCTCAAAGCAAACTTCTCAAAACCAAAGTGGAATCCTTCAAGGCCCCAGGGCCAGTGGAAACTACGGCCCAAACTGCAGAATCCTATATAAATGCATTCTACGGACATCTCCAGGAATGCATGGATCATGCTATCCCAAACAAAACCAAGGCCCAATCATCCAAAGGCAGGCGTCCGGTCTGGTGGACCCCTGCCATAAATAAACTGTACAACAGAAGGAGGAAGCTACTACATGATAGAGCAAGATCCCTAATAGGGAAGGCATCTCTGATCAGTACTAGCAAAAAATTACGATCCCTCATAAAATCCTCCAAGGCCAGCTTCAAGAGAAAAATTGCAGAGGACACCAAAGACAATCATAAGGCTTTTTTCAGTTATGTTAGAAACCTGGGATGCAACTCCCAGACTTGTTCTGAGTTGATCCTAAATGACAAAAAATACACTGAACCCACAGACATTGCCAATATCCTGGCAGACAGGTTCAGTGCAAACTTCTCCACCCCCCCCCAAAAGAGCAAGTATCTATCCCAGCAGAGGGCTGCCTCCCAAACATCTCAGATGCTCAGGTGAAGGCTGCCCTCTCCAAAGCAAAAAACACTGCTTCCATGGGACCAGATGGCGTCCCAGGTTGCATCCTACATGAACTACAAGAGGAACTAATCCCTCAAATAAAACAGCTATACAATCTCAGCTTCACTACAGGATATGTGCCCACAGAATGGCATACAGCAACAGTGGTCCCACTCCACAAAGGTGGAGCCTCTACGGACCCTGGAAACTATTGCCCCATAAGCCTGACTAGCTTAGTCTGCAAGGCTATGGAGAGGATCATCATGGAACTCATAAACAAAGACATTGGGGACCTACAGACACTAGATCCTACCCAGTTCGGCTTTGTCAAGGGCAGATCCTACCTTTTGAACCTGGTTGACTTCTTTAAAACAGTCACCAAAGCCATAGATGAAAGGAAGGTAGTCCACACAGCCTATCTGGACCTTGCAAAGGCATTTGACACAATACCCCACTCAGGCATCATAGATAAGCTATCCAGCTTAAATATAAACCCCTATGTCACAAGATGGGTAGCAAACTGGCTCAAAGACAGAACCCACAGAGTGAGAGTTGCTGGAGCCATGTCGGACTCGAAACGGGTCACAAGTGGCATCCCACAGGGTTCTGTCCTGGGACCACTCTTGTTCGGTATATACTTTTCCGAGGTACAGGCAAACGTGGGAGGACTATGGCTCACCAAGTTCGCAGACGACTGCAAACTGGGTGCCATAATCAACTCTCCAGCTGACACAAACATCCTTCAAAAAGGTCTCACAGAGACAGATAACTGGTGCCAGCGCCATGGTTTAAAGCTAAATGCCAAAAAATGTATAGTGATACCCTTTGGCAAAAACAATGTGCCCACAAATTACTACATAGGTGGAAACCCATTAAGTACAGAGAAAGTTATTAGGGACCTGGGGACCCAAGTTGATAGCAATCACTCCTTTGAAAACCACATTGCCAAAGTGGTTAGAAAGACCTTCTACATAGCCCACCTCATCACGAAGGGTTTCACATCTAGATCAAGAGAGGTAATCATGCCCCTTTATTCATCCCTCATCAGGCCCATCATAGAATACAATGCCCCTTTTGGGATGTACCTTACCCGACACCTGCAGCAATTAGAAAGACCCCAAAAGTATCTCACCAAGATGATCAAGGGTCTCAAACAGATGCCATATGCTGCTCGGTTAAAAAAACTCCAGCTCTACTCAGTTGCATACCGCCTACTTCGAGGCGATCTATGCCTGACATACAAAGCTATGTCAAATCCTGAATTAATGGACATGCTCCACCTCAGTAAATCTAAATGCCTTAGAACCACATGCTCGAGGGACTTGAACCTCAGCACAGAAATAAATATAACTTGCTGGAGGGACAGGTTCATAACCCAGAGGCTCCCTTCACTCTGGAATAGAATTCCAGTTCATGTGAGGCAGAGCACCTCACTGAATCTCTTCAAGAAGAATCTCGATAAGTGGATGGGGGATCGTAGGTTTGTCCCAGGGATTACTCCCGTGTCACTATTAGACAGAGGCACAGTAAACTAAACCTTAAAAAGGGCACAGTATACTCAAATCAAGGTGTGGTGTAAGCCATACAGAATCGGGCTAGGTTTATAATTGCCCCAGGGCAGATAGCCTAGTATGAACCTATGAACCTATAATTACATCCCCACACTATGTATTTGGGATGCACTTAAATATCTGTCAGATTTATGTTTAGTTACTGTAAAATGATGATTGTTGGTGCTGCATTTATCTATACTTATACTAATATACATCTTGTTTTATATAATGTCAAGTATTGATGTAGATGTATATGTCCTTAAATGATGCTATGTTTTTTTATTTGGCCTTATATTTAAACTGAAGATATATGGTTGGTGATTATACACTGAGGACGCCTGTTGTTGTCTGCATTTGGTTGTTCACTTTTCCACTGCCATGAGGGTGATTGGCCAGTAAACAATATTAGAGCTATTTAGCTCTTTGAAAAAATGCCTCCAGACTTGTTTTTTTGCCTGTTATAGGATTATTATATATTGAAGCTTTGCTGGGTTGAGTGCTGGTTTTCTCTTTTTTTGTGTGGTGTTTATTGACCTGAGCACCTTCCATTAATACGTGCACCAAAGTTTTTTGAAACAGTATATATAACTCTAGTTTAATTTGATTTTAATTTCATTGTATTTATATTTCAATTTTTATACTGTGTTTAGTTTAATTTTTGTTTAACTGGATTTAGTTTAATTTTATTTCATTTTTACATACATTTTGTAATAGTCAATCTTGTTCTGAGTCACAAAGCTTACCTCGTGACATATTCCCTTTCTGGGATACAGGTGGCACTGTTGTTCCTGACAAAGCTCACTTTACTTATACTGTTTAACTCTAATTTTAGTTGAATTTCATTTTATTTGTATTTCAGTTTTTTCTACTTAACCACAACAATAAACTGAAAATAAAGCATTCCTGAAGAAGGATATGATAGTGCAGCAGAGTCTGTTCAGTCTACAAGAGACTTTTGAATAGAAGATTGCCTATTACAATCTGACCTATGTTCTTTTTATAATTTACAGTCTTTCTACTAGTTACTCAAGGCAAATTTCTCATGTAATCTGGCTTTTAGAAAATTGTCTATAAAGCACAGATTAACATTTGCAATAACTATATGGGAAACTCCCAGGGTTAACAGCTAAGAGTGATGTCACAAAAGTTTCAGTAAAGGCAACACCCACAATACACTGCCATGCATCCTGATTTGATATAGCCCTGGATACATACCCATCTTTTACAATAGATAAAACATATGGAGCAGCCCTTGAATATCTTCTTCTTGAAAACCAATAAAGGATCTTAAAGTTCTACTTCAGCATATTTTTTGATTGCTTAGACTCCATTGGAGAAATGTTCTTAAGAATTTTTCACAGATGAGAAACTCCAGGTGAAACAAAAATCTATTCCAAATGAGGCTTCAGCAATAGACCATTCCACCAATGAAGACCATTGAATGAACAACTGGGATAGCTGCACAGCTGGCCCTATACACTTAGGGAACTGCCTGCTCTCTCTCTTTTTATAAATTAAATAAAGCAAAATAAAAAAATAGACTAAATTAAAAAACCTTTCTCCCACAGGTACATCAAAGCAGAGGGGCCAGTGAAAGCCTGATACACCAGAGCTGTCATGGGACTCTGTTCACAAGACCTCCACCATATGACCACCCCGAGGTGGTCCTTATCCTCTTTAAGGCTTAACCCTCAACAAGGGATAAGTGAGAATTTCTGAATTAGCCAGAATGCAGGAATGGACTTTAGCTGTGGCACTTGCATAAAGTACTGAGTTCTGTAGTATGTGTACTTAGATAGGTAAGGGTTCTATTCTCACTGCAGTTAACTTTGTGTGTGTGTGTGTGTGTGTGTGTGTGTGTGTGTGTGTGTGTGTGTGTGTGTGTGTGTGTGTGTGTGTGTGTGTGTGTGTGAGCTGTTGCTTGTCATTACAGAGAGCATTTGCAGTAATTGGCTAGGCCTGAAATGGCCAACAAGAGCAGTTAGCCTAGTACTAACATATGAACCTATATTAATCTTCCTGCACGCAGTAGCAGGGTCATACTGAAGGGACTCTCAACTGACCAAGGCATTAGAAATGGGCTTTGAGTAGGCTAAACAGTTGCTCAATGACTACCCATGTTTAGGACAGGGTGGCAGTATTAAGGAGCTCCCTAGCAGCTCCCCAGAGGCTACAGAGTGGTGTCATTAGCCAATGCATTAACAAGTAACCCACATCACCTGGAAAAATGGGGGAATACATAAACAGGGCTGATAACATAATACTACATGTGTCAGTCTGTAAATACTGAAATGACTGTGGTTAGCAATAGTATATGGCCATGAGGAAACCTACCACATAAGATAAGGTGATACACTGGGCTTGTCTGACAAATATGAGAATCATGAGTACCAGCAGAATGCTGATCTAACACATTGGTGATCAACCAGTAAGCATCACACAGACCACCTGCAGTTGATGGAATGGTAGCTCTTCCTGTCACAGTACAGCTTCCCTTATGGGTCAGATGAGGCCCTAATAGCAACATGGGTGCAATCTATTGCAGCAATCACCTCAGGAAGCATGCCATTCTGTAGAAGACACAAATGATACTGGCTTGATGCTGAAGTGATACTGTGAAATAGATATACTGATTTACATATGCCAAGTGCATGCTGAGAAACTGCTGAAATATCCTTGAGGCAGAAGCCTGACAGGCACCTAATGGGTCACTGTGATAATATGTGCAAGTGCCAGCATAGCCAGCTGGAGTTTTGTAAAGAATGATATGTCCTTTGAATATCAAAATGATTTATACAAGATGCTTGTGTTACAAATATATTAGAACTGTATGTCATTTGTATATCAAACTGATTTGTACAGACACTTGTGCTGAAAATATATTTGTGAGGTTTGCTTGTGTTGAAAGATATCAACAGTGCATCCTGCTGAAATAAAGAAAAATGTACATGTATTATTGTAGCTGAATTAAATGAATATGTTTTAATAGAGAATACCGGGACAGCAATGGTAAACCAGCTAGCTTGCTTTAAGAAAAATAAGGGAAATGTAAATGAGTTTTTAAACCATTAAAATGTTACCCCACAGTGCTGAATAGGACTGGAGATGCTAGGTGTGGGAAAGAGCATTTGTTCATCAGCTCATTAAAAAGAGGGGGAAGCCCCAGGCGCTGCCATAAACATTCAGATGTGTATTGTAACCATCTATGCTAAATTCCTTTCTCAGCTTCAAAGGGGAATACTGTGAGAACCTAGAGTCAGGTGGCCAGATGGGTGTACTTTGCTTGATTGAAAACTCACTTCACTGAAAATGAAATTGCTAGGACCACTTCACTGAAAGCTCATTTCACTGAAAACTCACTTGACTGAAACTCATTTAGTTGAAAGTTATATATGGCCTTTTCCCCACTGTAGTGTGATCCTGGAGTTAGTATATATATATATATATATATATATATATATATATATATATATATATAGTAAGGGGGGTATGGGGGGCACAGACCGCCACATTGGGGGGTGTGAAGCCCCCCACGTATGTTGATTATATATTCTCTTCTGGAAGCAGTTATTCATTAGACTTGTAATTATCACTGTGTATAGTTTTAAATGTTTATAATATGTGTGGGGTTGCCCCCCAATGTGGGGGCTGTGCCCCCCACACCCCCTTACTTTATATACTAACTCCAGGATCGCACTACAGTGGGGAAAAGGCCATTTATAACTTTCAGCGAAATGAGTTTCAGTCAAGTGAGTTTTCAGTGAAGTGATCTTTCAGTGAAGTGGTCTCACTGATTTGACTTTCAGTGTACTGAGTTTTCAATCAAGCAAAGTACACCCGACCAGATAAGGTCATTCTGCCAGCCATCTTGGAAATTATATTTTAGATATTACAAAGTGAAATCTTAAAAGAGTGTTGAGTATTGAGTATTCTGTTTTGGGGAACTTGACTAGAAAGACCCTCACCCACAACATCTTGTCTTGCAGTAGTAAGTAACTTAACTAGGGAACAGTAATTCTTTTGGATTAGTCAGAAATATAGTGAAACTTAGTTCAGAGAATGTTTTTCTTTATTTGTTTGAGTCTGTCCATCAATGTTAATTTCAATATTTTTGTGATATGAACTCTGTGGTTTACTGCAAATATATAGTCAATATTTTTATGATCTTTTATTATTTATTATTAAATATATTTAAAGCTTTTATTGTGACTGTTCCTTGTAGAAAGTATCTAAACTTTGAGAGTACTTATATTTATTTGGTGACACTGTGTGGGCCACACCAGAAGGCCTAGCTGTCTTGGTCAGCTACTACCATTTGTAGTTGTATTAACATTACACCGTATAACTGTATACCCTTTGTAAGAGCCTTAGAGTAACTAACTGGTGGCAGTGAATCTGCCTTATAGTCTGGGTAAAACTGGTAGAGTGGGTAATCTGTGCCAGCCTTTCCCAGATGTGTATGTGTGTAAAAAGTAAATCTTAAAGAGTGTGTGTTCCAGCTATTTGGGGCAGGGACATGAAGCACTGGGTTCACAGAGAGGGTGCTGGAGGACTTGGGTTGCACACTCTGCTGAGGATCTAACCCTACAGATGTACCAGTGGGGAATATTACTGGGGACCTGGAGGGACACAGATATAGAGATATAAAACACAAAACAGCCCAGTAAATCCAGGTAAATACCTCAACCTATACGACCAGAAAATGTACTATTAACAAAGAATAGGTGAGGCAACGCAAATGGCTGGCAAACCAACAATTTTATTCAATAGTGAGCACTTTCGCAGTAATCACTACTGCTTCATCAGACATTTAAACCCATTAAAAAAAATCATTTTTATATACTAAAACCTGTCATGGGATTATGAAACAATGATTCTTATATTTATTTATTTATATGCAGTTGTATGTTCTATTTTATAGACAGTTTTTACACAGTCTTTACACTGCTTCATCTTATGTGTATTAATGTTTTATTTTTATTTATTTATTTATTTATTTTACATTTGTTAACCAGGAAAGTCCAACTTGGATTGAGCTAATTTTCAGCGGAAGCCCGGGGAGAAATACTCCAGACACATGTCTTTGTAACATGGGAGGAAACCGGAGCACCCGGAGGAAACCCACACGAACGCAGGGAGGACATGCAGACTCCTCACAGAAGGCACCCCAGCTGAGAATCAAACCAGGGAACTTCTTGCTGTGAGGTGACAATGCTACTGCTGCACCACTGCATCATCCAAATGTATCAGAGATATGTGTAGATGTATATGTCATTTTATTCTATGTATTTCATTCTATGTTGTTACCTATATGTAGTAATGCCATATGTCTTTTTAAGAATCAGTGTTTCATTAATCAATTAATCACATGACAGGTTTTAGTATATTAAAATGAGTTTTTTAATGGGTTTAAATGTCTGATGAAGCAGTAGTGATTACTGCGAAAGCACTCACTATCAAATAAAATTGTTAGTTTGCCTGCTATTTGCATTGCCTCACCTATTCTTTGTTACAGATATAGAGATATCCAGACCCTAGGCTGAGTGTGTTCCCTCTGTGCTCTTAAGTGAAATTGTACTTGATGCAAAGAGGTCTATATTTGAAAAGACTGAGGGCAGGATTCATGAAGGCTTGCATGGAGTGTAAGAGACGTGCAACACTCCATGCAAGCCTCGTGATCCAGGAACAGCCCTAAACTCCGTGTAAGAGACCAGCTAAAACATCTCTTACACGGACTGGGCGTGGACATGCTAAATACCTCACTTGCAGCCGAAAGGTATGCAAATGAGGTATATTAGCGATCCACGAAGCAGAAACCAGTCCGTGTAAGAGACGTTTTAGCTGCAGAAATGTACTCAGTTGACAACTGAGTGCGTTTCTGCAAATTCCACAACGGAGCCATGTCAGCTCCAAAAAAAGGGTGCATATGACTCAGGCAGCATGCCAATGGCCAAATATGTGGCCATTGGCAAGATAACCCGATGCAAAAATATTAAAAATATAATTGTTTAAACCCAGCGCAGCCCCGCACAAATGGGCTGCGCTGTATAAAACCATAAAAAAGAAGGTTATAAACCCACAAATGTGGGTTTCATGCAATACATGGAATGACAATGCAGGGACCAGCACACCAAAAACAACATGGCCACCATGTAGTGGTTGCTAAGGGGGGAAGCTGAGTCTAAGACATGTAACTAAGCATTAGTAGGCAATCTCATGTAAATGAGGGTTAGGATACTGAATCTCACAGTCACATAGCAAATGAGCACAGTCTGAGTAGTGTAAGAGATACATAAGGGGGAGGAATAGAGTAGGAGATAGGTGACATCACAGGGGGGAATGGTAGAAAGAAATGCAGTATATTGGAGGTCAGTGTAACATGACAGATGACAGACACAGATCATGGAAAGAGGTGTGCCACTAGATAAGTCATGGAAAGTCAAGAAATGGAAGGTGTACACTGTTACTTACACCATAGTTTCTTGCTGGGAGTGCATGCGCACGTGTGTGCACCATGAAGCACGAGTAGGGCAGTGTGCGCGCGTGTAAGGCAGACTGAGCATGTGGGAGTGTGTTGGGAGATGTTTAACACTGTTTGCGCTGGTGTGCGTGCATGTAAGGCAGGCTGAGTATGTTGGAGGCAGTTGGCAGACGTGTAACAGTGTTTGCGTGGGTGTACGCGCGTTTTAACCCGAATAAGTAGATTCTGAACCATGTAAGCACGTGTGCGCATGTGTAAGCCACTGTGAGCGTGTTTCTGATGGTATGCACGTTGCTCCCCCCTGAGGAAACAGAGAGGAAAAAGGAAGCAACAGAATTAGTAGGAAGCTAGCAGGGATAACTGCTGAAGCTAGCAGGTGAAAACAATTAGAAGTAGGCAATTACACAGGCAGAATAGTAGACCAGCCCAGCACTTAAAACTCTGCAAACAGTAGTGCAGGATGTTTCTCTTAAGAGACACTGCAAGACAGGAGTAAGCTAATAGAAGTGAAAACTGAAAAAGCTTAACTCAGAGCAGAAATGCTAGGGGCTGCCATAGCTGTCATAATGAGACATAGGCGACTTGCTGAGGGTGGTGACAATGCAGATGGTGCTAGACAACCCACAGTGAGGAGACGGAGAAGAGTGTACAGGCCCAGGGTTACCTACCACGGGTTACATGAGCTGGAGATAGTAGAGCACTATAGAGTGGACAGAAAGCTCCTGCAGCAAATAGTTGAGCTGTGCAGGCCATGCCTCACACACAGAACCAACAGAGGGGAACCCATCCCAGTGGAAACCAAGGTATGTGTTGGCCTAAGAATACTAGCAACAGGTACCTTCCAGAGACCAACTGGCGATATGATGGGGATATCACAGGCATCAGCCTCCAGGGTACTGCACCAGTTCCTGGATGCCATGCCAGCACATGTCGGTGATCATGTATATTTCCCCAATGCCCGTGAGGTATTGGCCAGCAATATGCGTCTCTTCCAGCAAATAGCGGAATACCCTGAGGTAGTGGGTGCAATAGACTGCACGCACATATGCATCAAAGCACCAGCCGGTGAGCAGGGTAGGGCCTACATTAACCGCAAGGGCTTCCCCTCCATCAACTGCCAAGTCGTGTGTGATGCCCAGGGCATAATAATGAATGTGTGTGCTGGCTGCCCTGGGAGCTACCATGATTCCCACATCTGGCATTTGACGCAGCTGTACCAGACATTTGCCAATGGGGACATCCCACATGGACACCTAGTGGGGGATGCAGGTTATGCACTGGAGCCGTGGCTGATGACACCCATCAGAAATGCACACACACACTTGAACAGGAACGCCATAATGAGGCACATGCACAAACACGTAATGTAATAGAGCATGTGTTTGGGCTGCTCAAGTCACGGTTCCAGTGTCTGGACACATCTGGTGGAGCCTTGCAGTACACACCAACTACATGTACACAAATTGTCATGGTATGTGCTATGCTACATAATATGATCTTGCAAAAACATCTGCAGCAGGACCAGCATAGGGCCGGGCCAAACAGCCCCCCACCATTGCCAAGGCCATCACAGGCAGAGCGTGACTTGGAGGAGGAACAACCTGAGCCTGCCCCAGTAGGCAGAAGGAGGCGTGCCCAGTATGCCCTGGCCTTGGTAAAGAGGCAACACATAGCACATACACTGGCTCAGTAGGAACCCTGGGAATGATACCCCCTCTGACTCACTCAAATAATAACATGGATGCCTAAAATGACATGACCTGCTCACAAACATGTACAGGGAAGTGTAATATGCGCATCCGACAGAGGCAGCCCTGCAGCACCACCTGAGGCATGAATGCCATGTATTAAGTAATGTAACACCATGTACTATATGCACACATGAGCACCCTGACTAACATCCACCCTCACCAAGCATGAAGCCACAAAATGACGATGGGATGATCAAGTGCAATAACTGGCTGAAGTAATGCAGTTAGTCAAAGGGGAGCCAATGTGTTTCAGGCTGGGAAGACATGCGGAGCATGACATGATGCACCACCTGCTAGGGGTGGCGTGCACCTATCATGCCATGCCCCATGGATACTGGCAAAGGCTGTCAGTACCCAAAGCATGCCCTGAATAGGTAAATCTCAAAACACAAACCCACCTTCATAGTTTCCACAAGGGATAGGAACCTAGATGTAATGCTACCCAATGACAGATGTCTAAACAGCAAGATGTGTGCAGTGTAAACACACACAGTATGGAGAATGTAGATACCAGTCCTGTAATAGAGAACTGGGTCAAGGCTCACATCAGCACCCTAACACTATCAGGTCACACCTCATACTGTGCTGTACAGCTGCAAAACATGGAACAAGCTACAAAAGGAGGGTGACTAGCAAGAAATGTCAAGGATAACCACACCCCCATGTTGGTACCACAACAAGAAGCAGCATCGATTAGCCATGGTCAAATACCAATGGCTAAAACCACCTCCCAGTATATAGCCTGCTGCAGACTACTGTCCTAATACCAGGAACTGCACCTGGCCTATGTTGGAATACATGAATATATCAAGCCCCCCAAACCACATTATAATGCTTGACTGAAAATACCCAGACATACACCGGGAGCATTATACTAGCACCAACACAGTCGGAGAAAAGTTCCCAGAATCCATAAACCAAAATGCCCAGGAACAACGTACCACTCCCACAAGAGGGGTAAGCATACTGGATGTGATAATCAGCAACATGGGTACTGGATGGCAAGATGAGAAGTGTACCCCTCACCGGTAAGACCAGACCATAGAGTAATCACACTGGATATACACATCCTGACCCCAGTCCCTGGCCAGAATACCACAGTGAAAAACATGTGTAAAGCATAGGTTGCAGCCCTCCAAACTGATGTTGAATCCACGAAAGGCCCTGTGCAAGTGCAGAATATGGGACACACCACAGAACATGTTATACAGGCATTCCATGAACACAGCCAGGAATGCTTGGAGTATGCAATCACAAATAACAACAACACACAATGCCATACACGCAGGCATCTGGCATGCTGGACTCCAGCCATTACCAAACCATGCAAGAGAATGAGGAAGCTACCACATGATAGAGCAAACATAAAAAGGGGAGTAATCACTGACCAGTAGTATGGCAATAACATATGTCCACACATACAATCCACTAAGTCCAGCCACAACAAGTAGAATCTGTGAATCCAGAGGCAATGTGACACCAGTCCCAAGTACACAGACAACCACAACACCCCCCAATAAATACAAATATATGTGATAGATGCAACCATGTATCCAAACCAGAGGTTGAGCTCCACCAACTCAGTACTGTCAAAACTAGTCAGGAGGAGATGGTAACCACATACACCACAAACCCAGTCCCACATAGACCTACCACAACTGTAAACCAAACACATAAACACAGAAAAATATTCCTGGAGGCCTTAATTACAAACACACCACACCAACAGAAACCTCCAAAGCAGATCACAAGCAACCACAACCTTCAAACATAGCACATGCAATGAATAGTACACAAAGCTGGTGTGCCAAACAGTCACAGGCCAGAAGGAGAAACAACATGCCTGATACAGTTGTAATAGGTGTCTGTATAGGCAGACACACTGCTGTCCCACTCACCAGACTGAACAAGGGAAAGGGTAGACTAAGCTGCCTGTAGGCTGCCACAAAATGCCACATAACACAAGTATGCAGGTCACCCCAAAGCAAGCAGAAATATGATGCACTCAATGTCCATGCTGGTGTGAATTACCTGAGATGTACCTCCCTGGTCAACATGAAAAGAGACATGGATGGTCCCTCTGAGTATGTACCCCAGGCCGGTATGACACTGGCTGTGTGCAGCATCCAACCCTCACCAAGAATGATGCCACAGTACAAACACAGAATGCTCATGTTTAACAGCTGGCACAGTTACAGCTGTCAGTCCAAGAGGGTCTAATGTCTGTCTGCTTGAGATGTCAAGCATGACAAGCCATGCTGCTGTTCCAGGGATGGCTTGCACCTGTTACCCGTGTGCGTCTGGATACTGGATAAGGCCTTTGCCGCCTCCATAGAGCCGTATGTAGGCAAGGCCAAAAAGACTACCCACCACCCTAGAAAACATAAGTGGTAGGAAACATAAGGGTAATGCTGACCAATGCCAGATGTGTAAACTGCAATATGCATGCCCCTGAGGTACTTCCCATTATGGAGAACATCAATGTCTGTGCAGTGACAGAAGCCTGCTGCAAGCCTAGTGATAGCACACCAGCACTACTAGGTTATACCACATATCATGTGTTATGGCCCCAACAAATGCACCAAAATATCAAAGGAGGGGGAGTATCCATATGCAGCACAGACACCCATATGGCCAGGTAACTGACAATGCACAAAGCAGCGGAGACCACCCATGTGCACCTAACTGTAGTCAAAACTGCTGTACAGTCTGTAGCATGCGACAGACCACACTCTCACACACAAGAACTCCACCCAGACATCCTGAAGACACTGGACAGTATGAATGTCCCACCAAATACCAGACAAGGTACACACAAATTACCACATAGGTGGCAAACCATTATGTATGCAAGGAGTAATCAGGGACCTAAGGACACAGGTCGACAGTAATCTGTCATGTGACACTCACAATGCCAATGTGGCTAGGAAGATTGTTGATATTGGACACCATATCATGAAAGGATTCACATCTACATCAACAGAGGTCACTGTGCCGCTGTACTGATCCCTTATCAGACCCATAATCTAGTACAATGACTCATATGGGATGTACCGTACGTGACACCTGAGCGGTTCGGAAGACCTCATAGTTACCCCACCAACAGGATAAAGGGTGTGAAATATATGTCATATGCTGCCTGGCTGTAGACACCCCAGCTGAATGCAGTCACAGACTGCCTACACAGAGGCATTGTATGTCTGTTGTACAAGGCCATATCCAACACAGGAGTAATGGACATGCTCCACCACAGGAAATCAAAGCCATTGGATCTGTGAGAGTGACAGATGTCAGCCTCAACACATAATGAAATAAGATGTGCTGGAGGGACAGATACATAACCCAGAGGCTCCCCACACCCAGAAACATGATCCCAATCCATGGTAGGCAGAGCCCCTCACTGACACCCCTCAACAGGAATATTGCCAAGTGGATGGATGATCGTACATGTATACTGGGGGTCCTCACTGTGTCAAAACCAGACAGAGGCACAGTGACGAAATTCATAAATGGCCATAATAGAACATAGCAAGGGGTGGCGAAAGACACACACACTCTGGCTAGGCTTACTAATGGCCTAGGGTGTATAGCCTAGTATGAACCCATGAACCTATGAAGATACAAAACGTACAGGACACTAAGGATAATCACAAGGCTTACCCAACTGATGGTAGGAACCATGTTGGGCATCCACAGATATGCTCTGAATCACACAGATATTACAAACAACATACCAAACACACACACATATTGCTAACATACAACCTGTCAGGTGCAGTGCAAACACCCCCCCAGAGTGCAAAATACCTATCCCAGCAGACTGATGGTCCCCTGACATTGCAGATGCTGAGGTAACAGCCATCATCTGCAAAGCAGAACACACAGCAGCAAAGGTATGTGATGGTGTCCTGTGCTGAGGCCAACATGGACTCCAAGAATAATGGAATGCCAAATCACACTACTGCCCAATGTCAGCCTTACCACAGGATATGTACCCAAAGAGCAGTGTACAACAACAGTGGTCCATCACAACAAAGGTGTTGCCTGAATGGATACTCCCAACTACCACCCCAGGATCCTGACAAGCTTGTTCTGCACAGCTATGGAAAGGATCAGTATGTACCGCAGACAGAAGGCTATTGTGGACCTACTGATACTGGACCCTACACAGTGTGGCTGTCGTAACTGCAGATCCTGCCCCTAAACATGTCTGACCCATTTGAAGCAGTCATTAAGGTCATTGATGAGGGCAATGTGGTCCACACAGCGTAGCTGGACCGTGCACATGCTTCTAGACAATACCATACGAGTTCAGTATGGATATGTTCACCAGCTTAAATATATACCCCTATGTCAGTAGAGGGTTGCAAACCAGACCAAGGACAGAACTAACATGGTCAGACATGCCGCATCCATGTCAGACTACAAAGCAGATATGAGTGGCATCCCACAAGGCCTGGTCTTGGCCCCCCCTGTTCTGTATATATGTCCCATAGGTATAGGCCAACATGGAAGGACTGTGACTGAACATGTATGCAGAGGAGTACAAACAGCCCACCATATCCGACCCCCAGCTGACACAAGCAACCCACAAAAGGGCCACCTACAAACAGACAACTGTAGCCATAGCCATGTCAGCAAGCTAATTGCAGAACTGTGTATAGACAACCACCGTGGATATACAGTAAGTGCCCACAAATTACCACACAGGTGTTAACCCATGACGTACCTAACATGTAATGTGAGACCTGGGTACAAAAGGTGATAGATATCCTGCACTGGACAAACATGTGGCTGTAGTGTTCATAGAAACATATACTATATACCCACCCAAACATGAAGGTTGGCAGATGTAGATAAAGGGAACTCACTGTGGCTCTGCAGTCATCCTCCATCAGCGTCACAAGTGACTACAATAGCCCCTGTGGGATATACCGCAGCAGACACCTCCATCAACTGTAAAGTCCACAACAGTACCCCACCAGGAGTAGCAAAGAGCATGAACAGATGCCATGTGTTGCCTGAGTAAACAAACTGCAGCCCCACACACCTCCATACTGCCCAGCTACAGGCAAGCTGTGCCTGATGTATGAAGCCATGTCCAACCTGGAATGAATGAACATGTTGCACCTTGTACAATCTGAATGGCAGTAAGCTATGCACATGAGAGACCTGAACCCCAGCACTGACATACATAGGACAAGCTGTACAGAATGATCCATAACACAGAAGGCACCCCCACTCTTCAGTAAACTCCTGGTACAGGTCAGCCAGAGAGTCACATATCAACACCCTTCAAGAGGAATCCTGATGAGTGGATGGGAGATGGTAGGCTAACCCTGGGTATCACTGTTATGTCAGAGGTAGACGGAGGCACAGTATACTAACCATGACATATGTCATGGCAAACTCCAGTTACAATGTGTGTCGAAGGACAAACACACCTTGTGACTAGCATCAGAAATGGCCTAGGGAACATTGTTAGTGTTTGCCAATGTCCACCCATGTTGTGGAATACACTAGCAATGTTGGACGAGCCTGGTGTAGGTAGTCCATATCTGAACATAATGCAACATGGTCATATGTGCACAACTGGCCCCTACACAGTCTGTTGTGCTCACTATGAAGACGTCAAGCAGTCATAGGATTAAAGCCCAGGATACTGTCCACCACAGTGAAAGTACTGAACCAGTACACTATACGGTACTACAGTGTTAGGTCATTATGAAAGTATGTTGAGAACTGTCTGCAAAGTATCCCATGCAATCCCTGCAGGCACAGTACAATCCCTGTTGTGGCAGACACGAAGCAGTTGGCCAGTTAGTACACAACATGACACCCAACACACAACCATAAATGTGAGATATTGTTGACGTTCACACACACCCAAATATGTGGTGGACTTCAGAGTGCAACATATGGAAAGCTTACACTGGGCATGCTCGCACACTTTGATAAATGAAGCATGTCAGACAACATGCCATGGAAAGGCTGAACTGGGCATGCTCACACACTTAGACCATATCTCCGTTTAGCAGTTGGCCACACATATCTGGTATTTGTACGTGTCAGTCCAGGAACCAACCACAACACAGCAATCTGCCCAGTGCACACAGTAAATGACTACAGAGACATAAGTGATATAGTGGATCGCCGTCATATGCAAACATCTTCCACAGATACACAAGTTGGTCATAGGAACAGGGAATGCTATGGCAATAAAGACTTGCAAACAGTAGAACAGCACAACAAATATTGTGCATCCGACAATTGAACATATGGGTGTAGAGGTCAATACTAGGCTTGTTGCCCTAGGAAATGACAGCTCAGCCAGAGTGTGCTTGGCATCTGCATCCCCAGGACAGTAGGCTACTGTGCCACTGTAAAGTAGGTCACAGAAGGCAACATGTGAGGCTAGTGAGCTGTGCCTCTGTCAAGCAGGGGCACCGTGGAGGTCCCAGGGATTGAATGTGCTAAGCCACAGCCATGTTGTCGGTGTGTGCTGGGAGAGGGTTGCTGAGGATCTCTGACAGTAGGTGTCCGTCAATAACAGACTGAGGGGAGCCCTATCTGCATTCTCTAGATGATTCCACTGTCAACACTGTGTTGTACTGATTATGTGTGAATGAAGTGCCGTGCCAGAACTGTTCACAGATGTCCTCCCTCTGTGGGCTACAGCTCTGCAATGTATTAGGTCACTCTGTCTGTTGTACAGCGCATATATGGCTGGTGTACAGCTGACAGGTGTCTTGTTGTGGAGCAGTCATGGGTATATGTGGGATAGCATGATCAATGCAAACCATACACATGCTCATAGAATGCAATTGTCAAGGATTATGCTGAGTGGCCAGTATAGTCCCCCAGCATGGGTCCTCTGAAGTCGTCCACCCCAGTCTTCACAAGTGTAGAGTCTGCTTGTGCTAAATACAGTTTGTGTGCAGTGACAACCTTGCCTGGGGGTGGAGATGGGATATGGATGTCCAGGGAAAGGCAGGTATGGTCAGATATCAACAATGGTGGTCTACCTCTGGTGTGGAACAGTGAGTACCCACGTTGCAGATGGACAGGTGCAATATGTATTCCCCCATGTGGCTGTGGTGTGTGGTTCTGCCATAGCACATGGACCCACAAATTGTAGTGGCTGTAGGGTAAAGTGGTAGAGGCCTGAGTAGTTCTCACACACAATATGCCTGTACCTGATGTTAACAACTGGAATGGTGTATGTGAACACCTGCATATCCTGGTACTGTTCCCAGGGAAGCTAAGTGTGTGTCCTGGATATGGGTGTGGTGTTCTGGACTGGTTGTGTTTTGTGTTACAGGTCCTGTGGTCACAAAGCATGGTATAGAACATAACCTGCCAGTGCAATGTGCATATCTGACCCTGACGTAGGTGGCTGCAAATGCATATATATGCTATCCCCCACCTGACAGGTAGTACTACATGTGCATACCTCTGTAGAAATAAAGATGTCAGCACCCTATAAATACTGCAGGTGCAGAACAGATGCCCAGTAATTCGGATAGTGCGCTCTGCTAATGCGTCTCCCTCAAGTGTCATAATATAGTTAGGTAGTGGTTCGAATCCTGCAAATGCTCAGTGGGTGAGTGGGGTTTGTGTGTGTGAGAGGGAAATGTCCCTTTTGGCAACTGGGAAAACACACTACAGGATGCACATTCCCCTTTCTAAACACTGATGATGTCAGCACCCCATAAGTGCAGCAGGAGAAGGGAATCCTCCCAGTAATGCGAATAGCGCGCTCCGCTAATGCGTCCGTCTCAAGTGTCGTAACATAGTTAGGTAGGGGCTTGAATCCTGTACATGCTCAGTGTGTGTGGAGGGGGTTGGTGTGTGTTCAAGACTGTATGAAAGAAGTATCCCTTTTGCCAACTAGGAGAACACACTACAGGATGCACATTCCCCTTTCTAAACACTGATGATGTCAGCACCCTATAAGTACAGCAGGAGAAGGAAAGCCTCCCAGTAATGTGAATAGTGCACTCTGCTAATGCGTCCGACTCGAGTGCCATAACATAGGTAGTGGTTTGAATCCTGCAAATGGCACGTGTGTGTGTTTGGATGAGGGGGGTTAGTGTGTGTGCAATTTTGTGTGAGGGAAATGTCCCTTTTGGCAACTGGGAGAACACACTACAGGATGTACATTCCCCTTTCTAAACACAGATGATGTCAGCACCCTATAAGTACAGCAGGAGAAGGGAAGACTCCCAGTAATGCGAATAGCGCACTCTGCTAATGCGTCCCACTCAAGTGTCATAACATAGTTAGGTAGTGGTTTGAATCCTGCAAATAGCAAGTGTGTGTGTTTGGATGAGGGGGGTTAGTGTGTGTGCAATTTTGTGTGAGGGAAATGTCCCTTTTGGCAACTGGGAGAACACACTACAGGATGCACAGGGTAGTAGGGTGTGTGTAATTGCAAGTGTGAGAGAACAGATCCTTTTGGCAAATACTACAATACACCAGATGCTGCATATTCCCCCAGTAAACACAGGGGATGTCACCACACTATCAGCACAGCCAAACAGGGCTAGTTGGCTAGTAATGCCAATAGTGCGCTCTGCTACTGTGTCTATTACCATTGTCAGAGTACAGATAGGTATGTTTTGGTAACCCACAACTGCCACGTGTGGTTGTGTCACACATTATGACCTTGTGTGGGTCTTTGTACATAACAATGCATGCCATTGCCTAAACCAGCAATGGCATTGCACATGATATGTGTGTGACACATACACATAAATACCTGTGACCTGCAGTAGTTACCATGTCTGACACATGCCTTGAGTGGATAAATGGTATTTGCAATGTATACCAATATGACTGTGTCTTACTGTGCAGGGTCCGCACGCGGTATGTGTCTATACAGTGTGGGTGTATATGGTAAAATACCTACAGCAGGGGATACACATCTGGTCTTGGCCATATAGTGTACATGTAGTCGATGTACAGGTGCTGCATGTTCCCACCTGTTGTGGTAGTGGTAACATCATTCCACTGCAATTCAGTGACCACATGCTGTGAACCCTTCAACTAGTGTGTTGTAGCTACAGTAATGCTCACGCACAATGTTTGGCTGGATGCAGTCCAGCCATATAAAGACAGTTCTTGAGACTGTCATATTGCCAGTGTTGTTATGGAGGATAGGTGGTCTTCCTGTGTATGGGAGGGTTGTGTGTGCCAGGCTATGAACCAGATGTCAGTCCGACACACTGTTAGCTGCACATGATTAGGCCCTGATGTTTTGTGCTGTGCCAACAACCTGGAGGTGTGTGTATCTGTGGTGCCTTGGGATACCACCCCCCTGTCCATGTGTGTTACATGTGTAGGGGACGACAGGCATGGTATGGGGCATAACCTGTCAGTGATGGGTAACACCTGTGAGCCATGAATCAGGACTCTGGTACTGCACAGACATTGCAGTTCACCGTGCTGAGGACAGTGTCCGGTGCATGCATCTTGCGATGTACACTGCTGTTGTTGTGTAGCAGCACTGTTAGTGTCCTAACCTGTGTGATACCAGCGGAGGTGGCTATGTAAACCGTGTCCTGCAGCATAAGGCAGTATGTGTGTATCAAGGAGCTTTGCCAATATACATCGGGCCATGGGTGTCACGTGCAAGATGACCCTTGCACATCATTGTGGCTTCCCTAGCATGTAAGCACATGTTGACAGCCAGCGGATACCCTATGAATGACATTGGAGACTGAGCACAATGTAGACATACAACACCCTTCCCACATATAGTGGTAGCATACCTGGTGAGGGTATGTTGGCAACCAAGATCAGGCTCATACTGGCCTGTGCCACATGCTGAGAGATCCATTCTATGTTCCCTATCATGTAGTCCAGGAGGTATGTCTCAGGTCAGCCATACTGGCATGGTCAATGAGTGAGTCATATGTGTCCATGCCTCTGACTGACCTGTATGCATGTGTTCTGTGGTGGACCATAGTGCTCCTGAGGCATATCACTGTGACCTTCACCAGATACAGCCTGTTGAGCGGGACCCCAGTGCAGCACCCAAGACAGGTACCTGACACGTCTGTAGCAGGTGTGTTGTGTAGCCCTACAGGCTGTGAGTGTGTGGCACACGGGATGTGTGTGCCATGTGTAGCATGTGCTCTGTTCTGATGGAACATATGACTGTGTGCCAGCTGCGGAGGTGTGTGATGCTCAGGCAGGATGCTATTCTGAGTCCCCATGTATGCCCCAGTGTGTTCAGCATGCTGTCAGTGTGTGTCAATGTCTGACTTGTATTGTAGTCACTGTAATATTTTTATTTATTTATTTATTTATCTTACATTTGTTGACTGGGATAGTCCGACTGGATGCATGTCCATTTTCAGCGGAGGCCCGGGTAGAAAAGCTCCAAGGGTAAGCAGATACAGCATTACATAATACCAGCATTACATATTACAAACAGATTATTTACAGAGATTACATAAGTAAGCAAGTTAAACATGTTCCACAGGTTAAAGTTAGTCCTGAGCACAAGTCAGGATTAAATTAAATTACACAGTAAACTGGTTAACAGATTTTACACATTTGAGTTAGCCAGGCTTGCAACATTGACATAGCCAGTTAAGTGACAAATGTTGTTTGAGTCTAGTGTTAAATTGACCTAAGGTGGAAAGTAAGGTAATATCAGCTGGAAGTGAGTTCCAGGATCTACTTACAGAGTTTGCAAAGAGAGAATCACCGGCTGTTATTAAATTTGCTAGTCTGAATTAGTAGTTTGTTAAAGGATCGAAGCGGTCTAGGATTGTTATAGGGGGTGATAATATTTGAAGTGCAGGAGTATTGTCCGGATTATAGAGGATTTTATAGGCCATAATCAGTTGGTTATACTGTATTAGGCTGGGTAGTTCAAGCCAACCAAGCTGATTTAGATTGATGCAATGATGTGTCCTAAAAGGCAGCCCAGTGGCAAACCTGGCAATGTGGTTGTAGCAAATTGAGTGTTTGTTAAGGACAGTCTTGTTCATACTCGAGAGTAGAGGGGATGCATACAGAAGGGTTGAAAGAAGGTGTGAGCGAGCTATGGCAATTTTAGCTGGAGGGATTAGGAAGGCTTTTATTCTGTAAAGTGACCCTAGTTTTTTATTGATGGTTTTGATAATTTGGTTAACATGTAGGTCACATTTGAGATTATTGTCTATGATGACACCTAATAGTTTAGTAGATGGGTCAGGGGAGATTATTGTGCCATCATTTGATGTTATGGTAAAGGTGAAAGCTGTAGACCTACGTGTTGGTGAAATAACAGCAGTTTAGTTTTTTTTGGGATTTAGGATCAGATGATGTTCAGAAAGCCAGTTTTCTATTGTATTAAAGGTGGTCTGGGTAGCTGACCATAACTCTACTGGAGATGTGGCTGAGCAAATCAGAGTAGAGTCATCAGCATATTGGATACAGCTGACTTTTGAGATGAAACAAGAGAAATGGAAACTAGTGTCCAAAATGACCAAACTCAGTAGAAAGCACTATGAGGAAATAAAGCTGCAGTTGGTAGTTCGATGATTTAATGTTGCAACAACTGGTACATTAACGCTTGAAACACTCCACAATATGTTTTCGTTTACACTTCACTTCATCAGACAACATAAAGCCCTCAAGCTCATGTCCTCATATATTAACATCATTAATTGACAATCATACACTTGAAGACAATTAATTAGTTCAAACAGAGACTAAAAGCTAAACAGCTTATTAAACTTATACTGAACTTTACATCAACATATAACATCATCTTTAATACATTAATAAATAAATAACAAACATACATTTTCCTGACACATATTCATATCATTAAAAAACATATATATCCTATAATAATTAAAAAATAATTAAAAAATAATTAAAAAATACTTATTATCCTTGTCTAAAAGTGTTGCCCTTATGCTTAATTTCATAATACTTTAGCGACATCTAGTGGTCAAAGTTGAACATTTAAAAACCTAGACTTTTTTTAAAAAATATATACATATATAAGAATATGTAAAAGTGGCATTACATACACAAAATCATAAAAATTGAAGTGACTCCATTCAATAATTCACAGTTTCTCTTAGAGATTGCATTTTATCAAAATCAATGTGTACCATAAAAAACTAATTATTCAAAAGATTGATTAAAATATAAATTACAAAAAAGTTACAAATAGTTAATTTGAGAATACAAATATAAATAACAAAATCTATAAATACATTTAAAGTTTAAAATATTAAGGTTTAAAAATGTACTGTTGTTAAAATGTAAAATAAGTGTTAAAAACTTTTTCATCATCTACAATTTAGCTGCCCTCATTTTTAATATAGGGGTTATGGAAATAACATCATTTAATCCTGGTGGTTTATTTGATTCCAGAAATAATTGCCAAAGCAACTCTTTGTATTCAATTGATGTTTCCCATTGTCCTCCCCTTATATCTTTTTCAACTACTTCTAAAACAAAAAAATTGTAAACTGCTAAGGGACAGTCCATTTTGTGTCTATACAAAGCATTCTTGGAATTATTTGTTCTCATTTCATAATAATGTTCATAAATCCTTCTTTTTAATTGCCTTTCGGATTTTCCAACATAAAATGCTTCGCATACTTTACATAGAGCTAAATAAATGATACAATTTGTGTCACAATTGGCAAAATACTTACTCTCTATTAAGATGTCCCTGCTTTTAATGTAAATGGTGTTGTTACCACAAATATACATACACTGTGAACACTTACCACATTTAAATGTACCTACTTTAGTTCTCATAATCCTTTTCTGTCCTTTTTGACCTTCTAAGATAGATTTTAAATTTCTACCTCTACGGTAGGTACATCTCAATGGTTCCTTAAATAGGTGACTAAGATCTGATAATTCCCCAAATTTCGTCCACTCTTCTTCTAAAATCTTTCTAATCTGGACTGCCTGTCCACAATAATCCATGATGAAGTTGTTTTCCCTTCCTGATTCAATCACTACTCTTTTAGATGTTTCCTCCATTATTCGACCTAAAATCGGTTTAAATCTCCCCTTTCTCTCATCCCTAACTTCCTTCTCTATACTTCTAATCAAAGTTGGTGGGTATCCTCTTTCAATGAACATTTTGTAAAGAGTGTCACATTCTTCATTGAAATCAAAATCTCTTGATGTCATTCTGCTTGCCCTTACAAACTGCCCCTTAACTATCCCTTTCTTCTGATGGTAGGGATGTGCACTTCCAAAGGACAAGTAGGAATTAGAATACGTTTTCTTTCTTTCTTTCTTTTTTTTTTTTTTTGTTTTTTTTTTTTTTGTTTGTTTTAGAAGTAGTTGAAAAAGATATAAGGGGAGGACAATGGGAAACATCAATTGAATACAAATAGTTGCTTTGGCAATTATTTCTGGAATCAAATAAACCACCAGGATTAAATGATGTTATTTCCATAACCCCTGTATTAAAAATGAGGGCAGCTAAATTGTAGATGATGAAAAAGTTTTTAACACTTATTTTACATTTTAACAACAGTACATTTTTAAACCTTAATATTTTAAACTTTAAATGTATTTATAGATTTTGTTATTTATATTTGTATTCTCAAATTAACTATTTGTAACTTTTTTGTAATTTATATTTTAATCAATCTTTTGAATAATTAGTTTTTTATGGTACACATTGATTTTGATAAAATGCAATCTCTAAGAGAAACTGTGAATTATTGAATGGAGTCACTTCAATTTTTATGATTTTGTGTAGGTAATGCCACTTTTACATATTCTTATATATGTATATATTTTTTAAAAAAAGTCTAGGTTTTTAAATGTTCAACTTTGACCACTAGATGTCGCTAAAGTATTATGAAATTAAGCATAAGGGCAACACTTTTAGACAAGGATAATAAGTATTTTTTAATTATTTTTTAATTATTTTTTAATTATTATAGGATATATATGTTTTTTAATGATATGAATATGTGTCAGGAAAATGTATGTTTGTTATTTATTTATTAATGTATTAAAGATGATGTTATATGTTGATGTAAAGTTCAGTATAAGTTTAGTAAGCTGTTTAGCTTTTAGTCTCTGTTTGAACTAATTAATTGTCTTCAAGTGTATGATTGTCAATTAGTGATGTTAATATATAAGGACATGAGCTTGAGGGCTTTATGTTGTCTGATGAAGTGAAGCGTAAACGAAAACGTATTGTGGAGTGTTTCAAGTGTTAATGTACCAGTTGTTGCAACATTAAATCATCGAACTACCAACTGCAGCTTTATTTCCTCATAGTGCTTTCTACTGACTTTTGAGATGACAGTATAAAGGTCGTTAATGAAGATGGAGAATAGCAAGGGCCCTAGTATAGAGCCTTGTGGTACTCTGAGGGTGTTAGGTAGAAGGTTAGAGAGTTTGTTCTGCCAGAGGCCAGCCTGCTGTCGACCATGCAGGTAGGATTGAAACCATTGGAAGGCTCCAGTATCTAGACAGAATGTTTGCAGGGTGTGGATTACAAGTTGGTGATCAACCATATCGTATGCCTTGGAAAGATCCAAAAAGAGGGCTGAGGATATATAATTAGTGTTGCAAGTATGGTTTATGGTGTTAGTAAAGGCTAGGAGGCCTGAAGTAGTGCTGTGATGAGAACGGAAGCCATGCTGAGTGTCTGCCATAAGGCAATTTTGGATTAGGTGGTGCATGAATTGTCTATGATTAAAGTTTCCATAATCTTTGCAAGTGGAGAGAGTATAGCTATTGGCCTATAACTGGAGAATTCAGTAGAGCTGCCTCCTTTGTGAAGTGGGATTACATAGGATATTTTCCAGATGGTGGGAAATTTAGATTCTACCATGGTTCGTTTGATTAGTTTTGAGACGGGGTAAGCAACAGCATCAGCTGATTTTTGTAGGTACTCGGCAGGGAGTTGATCAGCAGAAAGTGTAGTGGGTTTTACTTTCTCAATCAAGGTACGGATAAGTGAAGTGGCGACTGGTTGGAAGCTGAATGTAAGTAGGTTTCTAGGGGTGCTACTTTCAGGACCAGGGGAGCTAGGAGGTAGATGGCTATCTAGGGCTTGAAATGTCTCAGTAAAGAATTGGTCAAAACTATCAGAAACATCTTCAGGGTTTTATCAATAGTAGCAGCAGGGATTGGGGTTGAAGTTTGTCCAGGATGTAGTATATATGACATGCCACCTGACAGAGTATGGCATTACTGGGTTCAGAGAGCTCAGTCCCCAGATTGGCTGTGTGGTGGCATCCCACACATGTGTTGTACATTCCTGGCCAAGGGTGATGGCTGAATGCATACATGTGGCAGCTGTGACATTGCCACATGACTCACATAAACCACAACTGGACCATAGAGGTGATTCACAGGTTACCTTTGCACATGCTACCCTAGTAGTGTGATTGCCATGGTGAGTACCAACACATAGGGCCAATGGGGAACAACATACTGAAGGTGTGTATGTGTGGGTGTACTGCTACTGTTTCATAGCACTAGCATATATGACTGCACACGTGGGTAAATGCCAGGTAAGACATGTGCAATGTGTCACAGGCATCGTACATGCGTGCAGGACAGACAGTGACGTTCTGTCATGTGTAAAGTTGACATACGTAAATGCGCTATGCAGATGTCACTAGGAGTCTACAGAAGCACTGTAACTCTGCATTGCAGGTGTAAGCTGTGTTCCAGGAACTGCGAACATGCATGCAAACAAAGCTACAGTAAGCAGGGCTGGAAGTAGTGCATTGTACAACAAAGAAGGGGTAACAATAACAGTAAGTAACAATGCAAATATGTAGGCACTATCAACATGTTCCCAGGAATACACAGCGCAGATGCCCATGGTAGAACTGATATTATGTCATAGTTATTTGTGATTTGGATTACACTGGTACTGCACACATATCTACATGCACAAACATCCACATTGCATAGTCGTTGTGGGCAACTTGACACCATTACTGTACATGTCCACCATTGCATATCACTACTTGCGTTAGCTTCCCCCCTGTGCTACCCATGTATGCGGCTATCTGTTGACATCCTTACCACCGGCATGTAATTATGTGCAGCTGTTACACCCTGGTATGTACAATGGGTGCATATAACAATTCAGGACATTCATACAGTTACTGCATCAGGCATGCTGGGATATACACACAGTCATAGCAGCACACTGTACTGTTACCAACATGATACTACTAATACACTTCTATGTAGTCACCCTGTGCAGCAGCAACATGTTTACCTGTTCCCGCAATGATGTTGGAGATTGCAGGAGGTGGCACAGTGTCATCATATGCACAGGGTGTGAATTAGGTATGCCTGAGTCAGCCACTGATACCACCAATTGACATGTGTGTGTATGTGTGTTGGTGAGGGGCAGCAGTACAGGGTGGGGCAGTGTTGGTGCAGTGTGTGCATGTATGTGGTCACCCTAGGTGTTAACATTTCGCATGTGTGTATGCATGCACACAGTTCCACCTCATGGCTGCCATATACAGGATGTTGTGGACAGCCACAGACTGCACCTGGCAGGTCATACAGATCAGTGTCTGTGGGCATGGACACGGTACCTGTGCTTGGCAGGGGTGCTACGGACCGTATCCAGTACTAAGCCAGACTGGGTACTGTCATCAGAAGTGGGAGTGTGTTGACTGGACACAGGTCCCTGTTGGGACTGTCCAGAGCCACGTGCACGTGGTCTCCTGGGGCATTCCAATGACAGCACAGACCCAGCATTGCTGGGGCTGTTGCTGGCACTATGGGGGTGTGCGTGGGCCTGTTGTCGTCCGCGCCGACTGCCAGCTGCTGCTGTTGCTGGCATACGGCCACGTCGATTCCGCAAACGCCCACCATTGCCCTGGCTCATGGACATTTGGTTGTGGAACTGCTGTAATATGTCCCCACAACGTCTGTGTATAACATCGGTGAAATTACGGATAGCATCCGCGATGTCACGCATACTGTCTGTCATGGCTGTGCGACATGCTCTCAGCTCCCTCAGACCCTGTCTGGTGTACCTTTCCATACGCGACTGTGCCTGCATGACAGTCCAAAACATAGCTGAGGTTGACAGACCTCTTTGGGCACGTCGGCCAGAGGTAAATGCCACGGATGCTCCCACTAGAACCCATGGGCAACTGTCTGTGTGGTACCATCGGAGGACCCTGCCCATGGCTGCTGTGTGGGGACGCATGTGCCACAGGTACCACATTACCCTGGTCTATGCCCACTCTATCCTGTCCATCACCTAGGGACAATGGTGACAAAGGATGTACTGGCAGGATGACTGTGCGCAATGATGGGGTTGACAGCTGTGTACTGTCGATTGGCTGACCAATGGCGGACCCTGACACACCTTCCTGTACCATTACACAAATATCATCATTACCAGTACCCGTGGCACAAGATTCAGGTTTCCTGCTGCAGGTCACCAGAGCAGCACCAGAACCTGTGGGAGGAAGACAGAAAACACAGTTTACAGTCTCCAGACATTGTTACCAGTAATGCACTTATGCACACATGCACACATGCACACATGGACACATGCACACATGCACACATGGACACAGGCACACATGCACACATGGACACAGGCACACATGCAAACATGCACACGTGGACACATGCACACAGGCACACATGCACACATGCACACATGCACATAGGCACACATGCACACATGCACACGTGGACACATGCACACGTGGACACATGCACACATGCACATGTGGACACATGCACACATGGACACATGCACACATACACACGTGGTCACATGCACACATGGACACATGCACACATGCACACATGCACACATGCACACATGCACACGTGGTCACGTGTACACGTGCACACATGCACACATGCACACATGCACACATGCACACATGGACACAGGCACACATGCACACATGCACACGTGGACACAGGCACACCTGCACATATGCACACATGCACACATGCACACATGGGCACAGGCACACCTGCACACATGCACACATGCACACCCTGCAGTATACACACAGAGCACTACTGAGTTACAATACTGTTACTAGCATTATCAGGACTATTATAGGTTATGTTAAACACACTCACCAGCATGGATGGCCTGCCTTGCTGTAACCCCGGAGGGACCTGCAGAAATGATGAGATTAATGTCAGTGGGCACAACTGTGCCATTGATATTGCATATGATACAGTGCAGTAGTACACCAGTTGCCTTTCACACGTCAGTTGCTGATATTGCCAGTATCACACATGCACAATTACATACTATGATGACAGATACATACCACGGACACACCTTACACATGCATAAACTAACAGTGTACAGAACAGTCAAGTGTACATATGGCATATTACCTGCATGCTCCATGTCGTGCTGCTGTGTGGATCCAGCCTCCATCATGATGCAGGTGTACTGCTGTTGCTTTTCCGGGGCTGGAGCCACAACACTTAGGAGTAGCCCCTCCAGTCTGGTGAGGGGGGGGATGTGTGGCCACCCCACCTCCTGTGGCAACCTGTTGCCTGTGGATATCTGATGCACGCTGATGGACACCTTGGATTAAATCACTGCAGTGATGTCGTACCTGCTCATATGTCCTATTATGTGTGCCAATATCATTTACCCTATGGACAAGGTCTTGCCACAGTGCAGCCCTCTCCTGCTGATTCTGACTGGTGCGGGAAAACAGGATGGTCATACTCCCGCACCAGGCTCTGGTGGATCTCCTCATCTTCCGCTGCAGAGTAGGCGGGATTATGCTGACGCGCCATCTCCCTGGAAGAGAACACAAACAGGATATCAGCAGACTATGTCAGCAATATATGGCACACATACTATACATGATACTCATGTGTAGTGATATACTACTACTCCCATATGTTGCATGTGTGTGTTTTGTGGTGGATACACAGGTACATGGCCAGATATCAGTGCTCAGCCAACACCTGTGCAACAATACCTGCCACATTCCACACAACATAGTAGCATGCCCCATCGGTCAGCACACACTGACAGGTCAAATGCACAACCTCACTCTGGGGGTTCATCCCAAGGTACTGTATGTGGGATGCCATCCACTAGTGTGATGTGGACACAAGTTATTCGGCCTGGATATACATATCCCACCACCACCACCAGCACAGTAGACTACTTTGATATGTATGTGATTAGACAGTTATTCACTTGTTAGGACTGAGATGGTATCCATGCAGCACACTGGGCCAGTGGAAGCCACAACCCACACTGCTGACCCCTTTGCAAATGCTTACCATGGACATGCCATAGATTGCATGGAACTTGCACACACATTTCTAACCCAGACCCTATGCACAAAGGTTAGGCATCCTGTCTGGTGGACCCCAGACAGAGGCAGATTGTATAACAATAGCAGGAGGCTACTGCAGGACAGAGCAGATTCACATTAAGGGAAGGCATCTGTGGTCAGCACTGGTACTACACTACGGTCCCTCATATCAATGGCCACGGCCTACTCTGGGAGGGAAATGGCCACAAACACTATGGATGACCACAAGGCCTTCTTCAGTTATGTTACACATATGGACCAAATGCTTCAGATATGCTCTGTGTTAATACACACCTACTTAACATTCACCAAACATACAGATATTGGCAACAGTCTTGCAGACAGGTTCGGTGCACGTATCCCCCCTCCTTCTCCCCCACCAGTTGAAATAGTTATCACAGATGTATGTAACCTCCCTATCATCTCACATGTCCAGGTGAGGGCCGCCCTCAGCAGAGCAGAACACACAGCATCACTGTGACCTCATGGTATCCCTGGATGTGTGCTACCTGCACTCCAAGAGGACATACAACCGCATATAACACTGATAATTTATCTTGGCCATACTACAGGATATGTACCTGGACAGTGGCATACAGCGACAGTGGTCCCACACCACTAAGGAGGCACTTCGACTGACCCTGGGAACTACCACATCATATGCATAACTGGCCTGGTCTGCTAAGCTATGGAATTATGCAGTATTGGATGCATATGCAGTGATATCGGGTACCTGCAGACACTTGTTCCCAGCCAGTGTGCCTTTGTGATGGGCTGATCCTGCCTTTTGAACCTGGCTGAGCTTTCAAAGCAGTCACTACAGCCATTGCTGAGGGCAATGCACAGACAACTGCTGCCAGGATCATGGCCTAACACTGATTGACATGTAATGTATAGTCATCCCCTTTTGGTGGAACTACGTACACACAACATATCACATGGACATACCTATAGATACAGACCTATGACACATTTGGAGGGTTCACAGTATGCACACTATTAACCTGCTACTTTGCATTACCTGTGTTTGTCACAGCTGGTTGCGTTACCACTGCTTCTGATTCCTGCTGCTACTGTCACTGCTGACAGCTTAGAGTCACAGAGTCACAGTGTGTAGCGTGTTTTTTTTTTTTTCTCTCAGTTTTCTCTCTCCCTCTGTCTGCTTCCAGACAGTGCAATGAATGTATTGCATGTGTGGAGTGTTAGTACAGGATGCTTTTGTAGGTATCTGCATAGGTCCATGTGATGGCCTCTGCACCAATTGTAAGCCAGCATTTGCTAATTGCATACAGCCAGTTGTGTACTGATTGCAGTTCTCACTGTGATTTCAGGTCAGTGCTATAAAAGGGTATGTGAGATAGGCGTTGCCCTTTCAGATTGTAAGGGCAGGGACCATGCTGGTATGCTGTGGACACTGTTCTGTGAGTGTAAAGGTTAGTATCTCTCTCATGATTCAGGCTGTGTTGTAGATTCACATTTCTCCATTCCTCTCTCCTGTTCCCTGTAGTAAGTGTGTATTCACAATGACACCTACAACTATATACAGATATATATTTATATATATATATATATATATATATATATATATATATATATATATATGTACATATACATACATTTATATATGTACATTAACTGACATTATTACCTACAAGCTACCAACTAGCATGGCTGTTTCTGTTCACACACTACTATTATGGGAATCCAGTAGTTTTGACAGTAATTCTACATGACATGCTTTGGGTACTGCACATCCTATATTCCCTTTACATTCATCCCTACTATTACATGTTATATTTATTTTAGCACAATGTTCTTGTATAAGAGTCATGGCTTCGTGGTAGGCCTGCTGCAGGTTGTGTACTATTTTCTTACAGGTGGGGCATTTTTATTTCAGAATTTATGTCAGACATTTTCATTTTTCTGTTTGGCTTACAGGCTGCAACACACTTTTGTAATCAAGCAATACTTGCAAACACTTTCACACTGTTACTTGCACATTTTATTCCTTAGTGACTACACTGCACTCTTTTGCTGACTGTCATACTTTTATATTTCTTTACAGTTACTGGGAGTGGATTACTGACCTGCCTGGTGGCGCAACCGCACCAGCCTATCGCCATAGGCTCTGCGGTGCGCAGAACGGACACCTGCAGCTGTAATATAAATGAAGTAATATTGGAATACACATCTCCATAATATCAGCTAGTTTAATTTCTTACATACATAATTAAATGTAACTTACTCAGTAGTGGGGCGTTGGGCATTTGCCGGGCCTCCTGGATTCAAAGGTTCAATTGGTACTGCTTGCGTCTCTTCAGGTCCACATGGTGGTGACGGACCTGCTCACCAGTCCTTGAAATCCCTGTGGCACTGGTGAGATCATGAGCCAACCGGTCCCATGCCTCAGCCCTGTATGCTCCCCACAGGACCTGGCCCTGCATGAGTTGGGCCTCATGATTGTAGACTAGGAGCCAGACCATGTACCTGGACTCCTCAATGCCCCACCTCTGTGCTTGAAAGCAACTACCCTCTCCTACTCCTGTCATTCTGCCTGCAGTTCAGTTCTACAATCGTTTATGCTGTGTATTCCCGCCTATGGGGCTTATATAGTCCGTTTTCCCGCATATATGTGATTGGCCATTTTGGAATTGTATCAACTTCAGTAAACCTGCATTGTCATGCTCCAGTTTGTATTCATTCCTATATATTAGCTATTATTGCATTTATAGGTACTGCTGTCATGGCTTAGTGGTTCAGTACCTTGACTATGGTGTATAGTATCCTGGGTTCGAACATGGCCACTACTTTTTATTTTTTATGACTGTCTAGACAAGCTGAGGGGTGTGTCTGTGTAAAGGCAGTTTTGATACGGCTTGCTCAACGTTGCCCGTCGGTTAGCTTGTTTGCACAGTGCGCAGCTCCGCGCAAATGGGGTACTCTGGTTTAAGCCTCATTTGGCTATCAGCATGCATATTACACTCAGCTCAGTTTGGGGCACATAGATTTAGCGTGTTAAACCACTACTCAGCTACGGGCACTCATTTTGCACCAGTTAAACCACTGCTCACCTACGGGCAGATGCACTCACCCTGTTAAACTGTAGCTCAGCTATGGGCACTTCTGGCATTTTTTATTGTTTTGTTACCTCACATTTCTTCAATATAAATGGGCTATTTCATTACATTTTACATAAAATGTGATTTTATGTGTACATATTTGTCAGGGACTTGTTTCGTGCTTATTTTGCTACAAATAAAAATTGGTGTTGTGGGGGCTCGAACCATGAATGCCTGCTCTTCAGCCAACATCTCTACCACTTCGCTATTGCTTCTTGGCTTACTTTGCATATTTAGTTCTTATATGCTTTCCCACTGACTGCTAATTGTAGCTACGCTACGGGCACGCCCGCGCAAACGAGCGCACTCATGGTTAAACATCTTTACAATTTAAAAAAAAATGATGTGATGTTCATTTGTACATTTTATGTTCGTAGTCTGTGGGGACGTGTTGTGTTGTGTTTATTCACATTTCCATGGACTCTGGCGTGGGTGTTTACTTTGGGCACTTTTACTCTTCTGGGGGCATGTCCGCTTACAGGGCTCGGCCTACAGACATGCCCCCTACTGTCTTACACGGACCGTGTTAGCCTTAGGTGTGATTCAGCATGCTCTCATGAATATGCAGAGCATGCTGACATCACTCCGTTTAACTGCAGCCTCCATGTATGAGTTATAACTCTTACATGAAGGCTTCGTGAATCCTGCCCTGAGTGTATCCATTTGTATTAGAAGTGCACATCCCTTGCCAGTGAGAGTGGTGAGGATTCAGGCTCCTTGATTACTGCTCCAGTGTGGGGACATCACATGCTGGTGGCCATTACATATTGGTGGCAGTGGTGGGCATTGCAGTCTCTAGTTTGTCTTTGGAAGACCCCAGTGCAGTTATAGTGAGACCTGTGTATTCCTTGTATCCACAGGTGTAGGAAGGCCATGCATTTCCCCAGTTTCCATCTGTTGGCCATACAAACACACCAAACATATAATGCCCCTGTCCACTGTAAATTTGTCCTATGATTTCTGTACAGCAACATTGAGATGACAGTCTTTGCCTATATCTCCTTCTGTTATACTGCTAACCATTGCTTTGTCTGCCGACTTTTAGTGTGAGTGAAAGAAGCAATTCAGAGTAAGAAACAACTAGAGTAACAGCAAAAAACAGAATCTTTGTGGAATGCAAAGTGGATAGAAAAGGTATAGATTTGCATTTTATAACTCATCTGTACACAGTGCATTTGCTCATCAAAAAGGGAATATGAAGCACATAATGGCAAGAACACCACCTTATTTGCATAGGATTGTCACAGATTTCTCACACATTCCTCATTTACATCTCATTATTCTCCCATTTCCATATATTTTTCCTCAAACTGGTTCTGACAGCTGTACCTAAGCACAGCTGCTACCTCTGAACTGCATCTAAGCTGTGTTCGTTCATAGCCTGCACATGTACCCTTTGCACTTGTGTGTGACGACAATGAATACCATCCCAGGTGTCAGGGTTATGAAAGAGTTAAAAAGGCACTACTTGTCAGAAATGGTGCCATGTCAGAGATATAAGCTCAAAAGTTTCATAGGTGGATATCTCATAAAAAATGCTTAGATCACAATTAGTGTGATTTACAGCATATAATTAAGTTATGGTTAGATCCTGAGTGTCATCATATTAAAATAAAATGTTAGTGCTATTAGCCATTAACATATTTAAAGGAGAACTGCACCCACAGACTGAAATAAACATGTTTATTTCATCACATCTTGATGTTTCCTACTATTTAATACCCCTTTTGGACTCTGTGTATTTTTTTATATTTTTAAATGTAATTCCAGAGCCTGCCCACATGAGGTCCAGCATCTTTATTTAAGTCTACCTCTAGGTGTCTCACAAAGCAGTGTTTGACTTAAAATATTATATCATAGCCCCTAAGCTGCTGCCCATGCATTGATGTTACACATGTTTTCACATATAAACTTTCTTATAGTCAGTCAAGTTTAATTACCATTTCTTGCTTTCCAATGACTACTTAAAAGACATGGATAATCCCACAGAACAGTATTCTCAGTGCCTGTTACTTCTTTTTCTTTCTAAAGTGGCCAGTTTTCATTCTTTTGTTATGCCTGAGTTGTAGTCCTTAAACTCATCTCCCATTCCCCTCAACACCTCCCCTTTGTATCTGTCAAAGTGGCAAAGGTATTTTTTTTTTAAAACAGGTTTATTGTTTTAACATACAAGAGAAATATCATAACAATTTTATACAAGTAATTAAAAATAAATATGATTATAACATTCAACAAAACAACTAAAGTATTTACAAAGACATCCACTACAATCAGATCAATTAATTAAACTAAAATACCATGCTATTGAAATTAGGATTTTTTTAACAAATTTTGTAAATTATCCCCTACAATATAATAAGATGTTTTTCTAGTTGTTCTTGACCTAATTGTGTTTATTTCCATATGGCACACTATATTCATAACATTTTTAAATTCATTGAACGAAGGAGGTGTATCTGAAATCCAATTTCTGGTTATTATTTTCCTAGCCACTGCTAGAATAGACCATAACAAGGGAAGCTTAACCTTTTAACACTTTGAGGTACAGGTGTGTTGAATAATATAAGAGATTTAGAAATAATGAAATTATCTGTAAAAGAGCCTGCAAAAATTCATTAATTGACTTCCAGTATTCTTTCAATTTTATACAGTCATAAAACATATGAGCCCAGTCAGCATTAATTTCTACATTACATCTCTTACATAGATTATCTTTATTATTTATTTTACTCATCATCAAAGGTGTATAAAAGATCTATGTAAAAATTTCCATGTATAAAGTCTCCAGACAATGGAAGGCGTAGTTCTATAAGCAGATTCCAATATATATTGTTTATCTTGTTGATTTGGTGGGTCCCCATTAATAGAAGTGAAATAATTCCAGTATGTATCTACACTGTAAAAAGTTTCTTGTCTGATAATTTTATGTATGTATGAAAGTTTACCTTTATCAGAAACTTTATGTTGTAAATTTAATATCAAGTAATCAATCAGTGTTGGAATAGATTCTTTAACTGTTATAGACATTAGATCTATTCTATCAATGAGATGTTGTCTAAAGGTCTGAACCTCTAACCAGCAAGTTTCTCTTTCTAGTTTTAAGAAATCTAGATTTTTAACTTTATTATCAGATATCAACTGATACCAGTACTTTAGATCATTATCTATAGCTAAATGAGTTCCTTCAGAAGTAGATAACAAAAGCATACCCTGAGTATACATTATAGGGAATATAATAAAATTCCATTCCCTATACTTAGGGTGCATGAATATAAAGTTACGATAGCCAATAATAATATTTAATGGGTAACAAACCATATGTTTAGGTGTAATAGGTGAAGTACAAAATTCCTTTAGTAACCATAACATGGAGTTATTTACAATCATATTTTTATGTGTTAAGGAGATTTTCATGAAGTGCATACTAATTAGCTCCCAATAATCTTTCCATTTTGCGACATATGACTGATCTATTAATAAAGTAATAACTTTTACAATAGAAGAAATAGTATATAAATTAAAGTCTGGAAAAGAAATACCCCCTTGAGACCAGATATTAGTATGTTCTTTAATGCAATCCTAGATCTATTAGGTGCCCATAGGAAATTTAACATTAGTGTATTCAGTTTATTGATAATTATTTTTGTAGGTGGAAGTATTATTGATTGTATTAAGTATAAAATCTTGGGGAATATTATCATTTTAATAATTGTAAGTTTCTCCTCCATAGTAAAAAACA
Source organism: Protopterus annectens (assembly GCF_019279795.1). Taxonomy (NCBI): domain Eukaryota; kingdom Metazoa; phylum Chordata; order Ceratodontiformes; family Protopteridae; genus Protopterus; species Protopterus annectens. The sequence continues at coordinate 155,467,908 of NC_056748.1, read as the reverse complement.
TATTATTCCAGGTATTAAAAAGATTTTGTATATTATGAAAACAGGTATTATAATTATTATATATAATAGATTTAATATCTTTAGATAGTATTATACCTAAATAAGTTATCTGACCTGAACTGGGTACATATTTAGTAAAATTACTAATGAGAATATTTTTTCGTGTATATATAGGTAGTATTTTAGTTTTTTCTTCATTGAATATTAAACCAGAAATACTTTTAAAATTCATCATTTTATCAAATAGAGACTGTATAGAAGAATTAGATCCTGCTGATGTAATTAGAACATCATCTGCAAAAAGTTGAATTTTGGATGTTGTATTTTCATCTATTTCAAAACCCTCTATGTCAGTACTGTTTCTGATCAAATTAGCCCAAGGCTCCATTACTAAAGTGAATAATAGTGGAGAAAGTGGACATCCTTGTTTTGTACCTTTAAGAATGGGTATTTTTGTGAAACATATGTTCTTACCTTAATATAAGCCAGCGTTCCTTTATATAAATGCTCAATTAGATTTACAAATGCATCTGAGAAGTTTGTGCACTTCAGTAAGGTAAACAGATAGTCCCAACTTACTGAATCAAATGCTGAACTTATATCAAGACTAATAAGTGTTAAATCTTTCTTTTTCCTATTTGCAAAATCAATTAATGTTAAAGTTCTTCTTATATTATCAAAAGTATTTCTATTTACAATGAAGCCTGTCTGATCTATATCTATAATGGCGGGAATGATTGTCTTCAATCTATCAGCAAAAATACTCATAAACATTTTATAATCAACATTAAGTAATGAGATGGGCCGATATGAAGAACATCTGGTTGGATCTTTATTAGGTTTTAAAATTGGCGAAATAAATGTATATTGACAAGATGGGGGGGTTATTAACTCAGTTTGGGCCAAAATAAAAACCTTATGTATTAATGAATATGTACTTTTAGAAAGGATTTTATATATATCTGGTATAATACCATCATTACCCGGTGCTTTGTTTGGTTTAAGCTTATTTATTTGTGTAATAACCTCTGTATATGAAATACTTTTGTCCAATAGTTTAATCTGTTGTTTATTAAGCTTTTTATTCATGTTTGTGGTTATAAACTCCTTTATTTTATCTTTAGGTTCCATGTTAATGTTATTATTGTTAATATTGTGAAAGTGATTTCTAAATTCATCTAATATTTCTGGTAGACTAGAAACATTTTCTTTTTCCTTAGAGAAAAGATTTCTTTGATATGGTTTTGTTTATTCAACCTTTTGTTTTATTTTTAAGTCTATGTAAGTATTTGGAGCTCATTGAGTAAGACAAAAACTTGTATTTCTCTAGAGTTATTTTAACTTTATGAGTTAACATTTCTTTGTATTTGTCATTTAGTTTGTTTATTTCTTCAATGACTTTCTTATCCATAATATTTTCTTTATTATTATGTTTATAAGAGTCTAATTTACTTTGAATATCTAACAATTCCTTATCCCAAGATTTCCTTTTATTATTATACCATCTTATACTTTGTCCATATAGATATGATTTTAAGGCATCCCAAACATAGACAATGGAGACTTCAGGAGTATTATTTATGTCTAGAAAATGTTGTACTTCTGAAAGTATATATTCTTTATAGTCTTTTAGTTGAGTTAAGTATGCTGGTATCCTTTTGATCTGAACATTATGAGTATTTTTATCATGAATTCAAAAACAATTGAATTATGATCAGATATAGGACATGAAATGATTTTGGAATTAATTAAATCTGTTACCATCTGGTTAGAAATAAAGACCCTATCTATTTTTGAATAAGTTTTGTATCTGTTAGAAAAAAGGTGTATGGTAATGATTTTGTATCTATCTGATTATTAATATCATTCAAATGATAAGAATTAGCAAAATCATTTAAATGTTTTGCATTAGATGTAATTCTTCTTTTTCCTATAGTGGTAGTATCACTTCCATGTAGTATACAATTAAAGTCACCAGCTAAGATAATATCTCCTATAGAGAATGATATAATCTTATCAAGATGATGTTTCACTGTATTAATACCAATTCCAGGTATCCAATATACATTAATTAAAGTGTAAGTCTTCCCATTAATTTGTATTGTAACCATACAAAACATTCCTTTGTCATCCTGATAAGACTTAATGGTTTTAGGAATAGGCATACTTTTATTCCATAAAATAGCCACTCCTCTTTTTTCTGAGTGTGCTCTGAACTAACCAATACTGTATATTTGTTTGTGGCTAGTTTATCAATATCTTTTTTTAAGAGATGTGTTTCTTGCAGGAAGACTAAGTTGGCCTTATGTAAATTAATGTATCTTATTAGGCTTGCCCTTTTACACGGATTATTCAATCCATTAATGTTTAAAGAAATTCCTTTTAAAGATGTCATTTGGCATTTTTAAAACTTAAGAATCTTATGATCAAAATAACAAATAACAACATAAGTAATGTTACATCTCCTCCTTTAGGTGTACCTTTAAATATAGCTGTATTTACTGAATCTCTTATGGGATTTTGTATAGGATTCAATTTTGTTTGTAGTGACAATGAATGTACAAAATATATTGTGGATGTCAAAACTATATACATATAACAATGAACAAGTGAAAATAATGTAAGGATTAAACCTTGCATCCAGCCTGGAGTTAAAAACTCCAACTTAGAGTAGTATTTACCACTCAAGTTAACCCCTACCCTAAGCAGCAGTACCTCAGCTACCACCTTATCAATTTAATACTGGTTATATTTAACTTAAATTAACAGCTTTCAATTCAATTATCTAGCAAGACAAGACTACACATTTGATAAAACAGCATCATATAAACTAAAATAAACTTTTTTTTTAAAAACTATTCATACTACTATATACATCTGTGTAATATAATACACTTGTATTCAAATAGCATTCAAATAAACTTGATATTAGGAACCAAGAGGAGAGAGAAATAAAAGACGTGAAAGAGGGAGAGAGAGTAAAAGAAAGAGAGAGAAAGTATGTAAAAATAAGTTCTAACATTCATTTAAATGAAAACCTTTGGCTAATATGGTTCAGACATTACATATATTAAGATGCATCTATTTTCTGTCATGTAAATGCAGTTAACAGCTTCCAGAAAAAAAAAACCTTGAATTGCTAGTATATGAGCATTTTACTCATACTCATTATTGTCAATAGAATAAAATATTACATTTATAGAAGTTGTTATAAATCATACTGCATAGTTATGCAAATTCTCAGAAACACTTGCATTATTGTAAAAAAAAAAAAAACATCTGCATTTTGTATGTCTATACTACTGCTTTAAAATATATCACAAGACAATTTCTTCCAGAATAGAGTTATAAAGTTATTTATGCTTGTCAATCAGATGAATTAAATGAGTTATAGTAATGTATATGTTTGGAACATAAGTTTTGAACACAGATTAGTATGCTGCAGTCAGGTAGATTTTCAAAAACACTTGAATAAATGTTTCATTTTCTATGCCTTCTAAAATAAGACATTTACTTACTACAAGAAACTGCATCATTTAAAATCATTATAATTGACATATTTTATGAATTATAACATAGATATTTAAGTAATTATATAAAATAGCTCACAATTAAATGTCAAAGAGTTCATTTTCCTTCACATAGTCACAGTTGCATCAGTTCTATTTCCTGGTAGAGTGTTCTTCCTGAATCTGTGATGTGTCAGTGTGATAATTGGGTCAAAGGTCAGGTTAACTGCTTTCAGCTTTTCTGTGAGAATTCTGAGAGTTGAAGCTTTTGAAACAGCATGAGGACACTGTTCATGAAGTAGCCCACATCCCAGATTGTCTCCCTTAACATTTTGGCGGAAACTTGTTAAAACTAGTGACAAACATTCATTTAGCAGTGTTAATGCATCTAAACATGACAAAACCTTCACGATGTACACAGGTTACCACAGCCTCTATGCAAGTGAAATCAAGCCCAAAGTTATTAATAGGTAATAAAACTCAATATCACTGTCCCAACTCAATTCTATGCAAATCTCATTATTTACTGTGTCTATATGATCAAAAGCATTTCTATATATACAATGGAATATTACTTACTGTTTATATTAATAGAGTTAAAAATAAAACACATTATTTACTATTGTTTAGTTCTAATTATTATTAGTTAAAGCATGACATATTATTTACAAACAAGCATAAGCAGTATAATCAAGAAAGTATAATTAGGAATAGCATTTGAAGAACATATAAACTTTTACAAGGAATAAATATGTTATTATTCTATTTATCATATTTTCATTACTCTTCTCTCCCTGCCCTCCCCCACCCTTTACCCACTACATAATCTAAATAGAATGTCATTGTTTAAACAAAGAAAAGAAGGAAAGGAGAAAAAAAAGGAAAAAAAATGTATCTAATTACTGACCTTACTTCTCTTTTTCAGAAAGAGAAACAAATTGAATAATAGTTTGTTATTAGTTCCTCAGATATTTTGACTGGTTATAAAACAAAACATTTCTTTTATCATATTTGTTAAATCATTAAGATCGAGTAGTGCTAAACCTTACTTCTCAGAATGCCTAGAACAGTTGAATTCTGAATCTGATGTTAATAATGAGGTAAGGGCCTGTTTGAATTTTAGTAAGACAGGGCTAGAAGTTAGAAGAGCTATACACAGACGTTGGGATATACTAAATTCGGATAGAGCGGTGAGCAAGGTGGTAGGTCCGACACCACACATAACCTTCAAGAATCATCCGAATCTGAAAAGCTTATTATGTAGACCTAGATATGTTGCCCATAGCAGTAGAGTTGAGGACAGGAACACAACACCCTGTGACAGGTGCAATCAATGTCGCTTTATCTGTAAGGAGACCATGTTTACACATCCCACTACTAAACGGGTCTTTCATTTTAATACCAACACTACTTGTGATAGTAGGAACATAGTGTATGTCGCCCTTTGCAATACATGCGATGCCTATTATGTAGGCAAGACGAACCGTATGCTGAAAGAACGGATCAGAGAACATATTTATCTGATCAGGGTAGGTTCAGATCTTAATGCCCTAGCGAGACACCATAAAGCAACAGGCCCGGAGCACACTTTCAGATTTTATGTTATTCAAACTGTAAATCAAGGATTCAGAGGAGGTGATTTGATTAATAAAACTTTAGAGAATGAAACCAGATGGATTATTAGATGGAGGTCAGATAGACCACCAGGCCTTAATGATAAGGTGCAAATCAAACCTTTCCTGAAAAATAGAAAATTACATAGAGCAAAAATTAATAAATAAATGTATCCGTCTAGGTTTATGTACCTTCTGAATAATAAGTGATTATTTGATTATTTATTTTATCCCCAAATAGTTCATTTTTAAGAATCTTGCCATTGCAAGTTATTATTTTTGTACGTATTTTATATGTACCTGTTATTTGTTTGATTGATAGCTATTTTTATATGTTTATACATAATGTTCTGACTATCTGCTATCATTTTAGTCCATCGTGTACACGTTGTATGTACTGTCAGAATATTCACAGACCATGTATGTTTGCTCTCTCTGTTTTTTGCAATATATGTATATATTCCCATGCAAATACATACATTTTGTATAGTTTTTTTACCATTGATTCACCTACTCATTATAGCTTGTAATTTACCGATGTTCTATAAAACAAATTCTGCCTTTACCCCGAGACAGTATTATGACGTTCGAACCTCTTAGAAGAATGACGTCTTGCCCTTTATAACGTTACAGGTTAGATGGAAATACGCCTTTATGTATTCATACAGGAGGTTTTGAATGATGGTTACCATCTAAATCCACCTGGTACATATCATATGAATTATTATTAACTTTATGTGTTAGATAAGTCCTCTCTTAGAAGAGTGACGTTCTGTTTTTTAGAATGTTGTAAGGTAGATTGACAGATGCCTATGTACGATCACACAGAAAACTTTAAATATTGTGGTGATATCTATATCTATTTGGCATAAGCCATATATACCACTATTAAGCTTAAAAGTTATGTGAGTGAGTTCTCACGACTTTATATAAAGTGCTTATGATTCATTGTGACTATATCCACTGTTGTCTGATCTGCATTTTGACAAATTTCATTCATTCTAAGTATATGAAAGCAGACTGATATTTTATAATATATTTATTCCAATTTACATGAAGTTTTTTTTATATATATTAATATACGTTTTAGATTTATGTATAATTGATAGATTTTATGCTTAGTATGGATAGTAGATTATTTATGAATGACCACTTTAAACTTGAATGGTTAATTTGAATTTTCGTCAAGTGATGCATTTTAACCAATGAACACACATTGAATGTTTTATAAAGGATTTCAAGCTGTTTTTAACTGTTATAAGAGTTTGAGAAAGCCTCATGGCGAAAGCGCTTACTCTACGTTACTAAATAAATGGTTCTATTTTTACAATAAGAGCGAGAAGCCTTTATTGACTGGATTACATTTACGTTTTATTGCCATCAGGGGTGTACGCTGTTTATTGTTTGACGTTTATTCTTTGATTTGCGAGGATCCCCGTCTCTGGTTGTGGCTGCCTGCATTTGGATCGTGATATTGTTATAAATCATACTGCATAGTTATGCAAATTCTCAGAAACACTTGCATTATTGTAAAAAAAAAAAAAAAAAAAAAACATCTGCATTTTGTATGTCTATACTACTGCTTTAAAATATATCACAAGACAATTTCTTCCAGAATAGAGTTATAAAGTTATTTATGCTTGTCAATCAGATGAATTAAATGAGTTATAGTAATGTATATGTTTGGAACATAAGTTTTGAACACAGATTAGTATGCTGCAGTCAGGTAGATTTTCAAAAACACTTGAATAAATGTTTCATTTTCTATGCCTTCTAAAATAAGACATTTACTTACTACAAGAAACTGCATCATTTAAAATCATTATAATTGACATATTTTATGAATTATAACATAGATATTTAAGTAATTATATAAAATAGCTCACAATTAAATGTCAAAGAGTTCATTTTCCTTCACATAGTCACAGTTGCATCAGTTCTATTTCCTGGTAGAGTGTTCTTCCTGAATCTGTGATGTGTCAGTGTGATAATTGGGTCAAAGGTCAGGTTAACTGCTTTCAGCTTCTCTGTGAGAATTCTGAGAGTTGAAGCTTTTGAAACAGCATGAGGACACTGTTCATGAAGTAGCCCACATCCCAGATTGTCTCCCTTAACATTTTGGCGGGAAACTTGTTAAAAACTAGTGACAAACATTCATTTAGCAGTGTTAATGCATCTAAACATGACAAAACCTTCACGATGTACCCCACAGGTTACCACAGCCTCTATGCAAGTGAAATCAAGCCCAAAGTTATTAATAGGTAATAAAACTCAATATCACTGTCCCAACTCAATTCTATGCAAATCTCATTATTTACTGTGTCTATATGATCAAAAGCATTTCTATATATACAATGGAATATTACTTACTGTTTATATTAATAGAGTTAAAATAAAACACATTATTTACTATTGTTTAGTTCTAATTATTATTAGTTAAAGCATGACATATTATTTACAAACAAGCATAAGCAGTATAATCAAGAAAGTATAATTAGGAATAGCATTTGAAGAACATATAAACTTTTACAAGGAATAAATATGTTATTATTCTATTTATCATATTTTCATTACTCTTCTCTCCCTGCCCTCCCCACCCTTTACCCACTACATAATCTAAATAGAATGTCATTGTTTAAACAAAGAAAAGAAGGAAAGGAGAAAAAAAGGAAAAAATGTATCTAATTACTGACCTTACTTCTCTTTTTCAGAAAGAGAAACAAATTGAATAATAGTTTGTTATTAGTTCCTCAGATATTTTGACTGGTTATAAAACAAAACATTTCTTTGCACACAGAGAATAACTTTGATTAAATCTTTTCAGAACATTTGTGGCTTTCTGGAAATGCAGGAACTATATTTAAAAAGATTAATAATGCAGTAAAATGATGGGAGAAAAAAAGAAAAAAACATAGAACAAATCATTTGTTCTTTAGTCTCTTCTTCCTCTCAGAAGTCTTCCACGAAGTTTCAGTTGCCAGTCTCTTTAATGAAGGACTAGCCCATTCCATTTCCTCTATTTTATCCAAAATCTTATTTTTTGATAAACAGTAAAGCAGAGTCTAAGTCAGCAAAGATTTTAGGACCATCAGGAAGGAAGATTTTAAGCTTGGCAGGAAACAGAAGGTATGTTTTAAACTGTGCTTTTTTAAGCTCCCTTATTAGTGGCAGAAAAACTTTTCTTTTAGCTATTACCAAGGGAGAATAGTCATTGTCAAAACGCACAGTTGTCTCATTAAACTTAACAGGAGCTTTAGCCCAAGCAGATTTAAGAACCATCTCTTTATCAAAGATGATAGAAATCTAACTATAACTGATCTAGGATAGTTTTTGTTAGAGTTAGTATTAGCTATAGATCTATGTGCTCTTTCGATACCAAAAGAGAATGCTTCTGGTAAGTCTAAAGTTTTAGGAACCATGTTGTTAAAAAAGTAATATTGTTACCTTCAATATTTTCTGGCAGTCCAAAAATCCTAATGTTATTGCGCCTAGATCTATTTTCCAAGTCATCCAGCTTTGTTTGTAAGTGTGTATTTTGTTTCAGCAGAAACTCAATGTTGATTTCCTCTTCTTGGATTCTATTTTCCATGTCATTCACAGCTTCTTCTATGCCTGTCATCTGGATCTTCTGTTGCTGCAGGTCTATATGTAACAAGTCTATTTGTTTTGTAGTTTTTTCTATGAAAGTGTCTATTTTAGTATCCATTTTATCCATCTTAGCAGTAAGTTGCTGGACTATAATTATCAGAGACTGAAGTTCTTTCTTGATGCTGGAGTCATGAGAATTTGTCTTACTGGAACTCATTTCAGACTGATAAACTGACAGGAAAATTTCCAATGTGATTTCTGACAGGAATATTGTTAAAATTTCCTTTCTTTTTTAGATATAGTTCAAGAACTATATAAAACAAATATATTTAGAAAGAAAATTACTTCAAAAATTAATTTTTTAAGTAATTAATTCCTGTCAGTGTAATGAAATTGGTGGAGCTGAAGAAATCTGCTGCTATCCTGTGTTCATCCTTGGCCACGCCCCCCGTGGCAAAGGTAATCTGAGCTGTTTGCTGCTGCAACTGATAGCTCACATAAAGAGACAAAGTTCATGTACTGTTCATACCTGTAATTTATACCAAATTTCTTGGTATTTAGCAGTTTTGAGGGCAAATTAATGGGGTGCCATGAATTTCTGAGTGGCCCTTTCAATTCCCAATTTTTTTTTTATTTTTATTTACAAGATTTTAAATTATGACTAGCATCATCACGCATCACCAGCGTATCCTGCAACATCATCAACATACAGGGGTAATATGTGTGATAATATCAGCTTCATGAGGCAGACTGCCTACTGGACTCAGTCGGAGACTCTCGGACAGTACTCTTTTGGTCCTGGATGTGGAAATAATTAATAGCAGCAGCAGTGAGTGAAGCCAGCCTACCCTGTGCACAAATTATTTAAGTTCTGCAGAATCCACGCAGCACCCATCCATCACTGTGCAGGATGAGAAAATGTACTTGGTGCAGTGGCTTGACCTCTTCCTCCAGGTACGTAAAAAAGAATAAAAAAGATGGTCGCTTATGCCTAATAGAAACTGCCTGCATCAAAGGAATTGGAATCGGAAATTATTCTGCCATCTGTGCACAGCACATACTTCTTGGCTTCTTTTTTTGTTAAAAATAGTATTTGCCAAGTGGCCACTTTCATTCATGTGAATGCAATTGCACTGAATGACATGCATCCGTGATGTGATCTGTAGTTGCTCTGCTAATTGGACTTTAATACTGTTGCTCAATGAAAATGATTCATTTTAGTAGCTCGAATATCAAGGCAGGAGCTGAAAGGCATGATCCGCTTGATGGGTTGGATGAATTGGAGATCTCCTGTAGTAATAGCATTCAGGTACCATTGCAATCAGGCATGGCAGGGACAGGGACCTCTTAATCACAGTACTGGGATTTAAACCCTAGCAAGTCAAGACCAGCTTTTAATATTTTTACATGCCTAAAAAGTTAATAAAATAACAAGATTTATACAGGTATGCTTTTTCTGAATTATAAGCAGTCTGAACTCTGCGGCTGTAATGTATGTCTCTATATGCAATCATTAATGACTTATATAAAATCTTTATTTTTGCTAGGGGGGAACAAAAAATGGAACAAAAGCAGGTGTGTTGTGTACAATCACGGACAGCAGACAGGTATGCAGTTTGAGCTTGCTACTGAGAGATGGAGATAAACCTACAGTTATTCTCTGGCTACATTATATGACAGCTCCTGCACTGACTTCTTGTGCCCAGTGCTGTTGTCACCGCTGCAGCATGAGATAGCTGATCTTAGTTTCTCACATTTCTGTTTAACTTGACTATATATGTTTCCAACCTCTGTTTTCCTGGGAAATGATGCTACCATTTGTTTGTAACACAACTGAGAACACATTTTCTCATAGGCAGGATTTACTTACTACCCCGAGTATTGATCGAAGTCCCACATCTTTCAGGGCATGACTAAGGAATCCTTTGGTTTGCTTTCTGCCTTCAGCAACAGTCAAAATTGTCCAGGGTTTCAACCTTACAAATTTGTTCCAAATTTTAAGTGAGGCTGTTTTTTTTTTTTTTTTTTTTCGTCTGGGTGACTATGCTATATCTTTGAATTTTTATGGAAGCTTCAAAAATACTGACATAACAAAGTACTAATAGCATAACTGTTCCCTTACTTTATGAAACTCCTCCATTTGTCAGTCATCTTAACAACAGTTTCAAGTATCGATCAATTATTTATTTTTGTTTTATATTTCGTAATTACTGAGTCATTCTTCTCTGTTTTTCTAGATGTGTACATAATTTGGCAAAGTAAGTAAATACTTAGAAGTATACAGGAAAGCAGTATATGGTAGCAGGAGGCAGGAGAAACAGAAGCAGCAATAGCCATAAAAAGGGTCCTGGGCATAGTCATTGCAAATGATTGAGTGGTAATTAAGCAGAGTAACACAACCAGATAGATTGGTGAGACAATGTGATACAATTTAATTAATTTTATTTTTACATTTGTTAACTAGGTAGTTGGAATGGTCTAAAGATCATTTTCTGTGATGATCCAGGCCACATGGCAATGACAAATTATATGAAATAATTGAGAAACGTAGAAGTTGCAGTGAAGGCTCTGTTTATCAGATAATTACTAAATCAGGAAACTCCATCTTCAGAAAATCTCCAGACACAAAAAATAAAAATACACAAAAACAATAATGGTAAATGCAAGAAATATCTACTGGAAATAATGTCTGTTGTTTGTCAATTAGTACTACAGGTTGCAAAAACAGTTACTGAAAAAATAAATCATAACACATTTTTATAGTGAATAACTTGGTAACTATAAAGAGGTAGTCAGCAGTACAGCCAGTGCTAACAGCTGTTGAAAATTTCATACCAGTTAGTGTAGCAGTTCTTGTGTAGCTTAATACTCCCTCCAAACCAAATAGGCATTGCAAAGATCAGATTTTGATCATTGTTAAATTAGAATGTTGAAATTTTAATATTAATTCTATGTGTAACTATTCAGTCGACTCTGTGCATCATTGGCAAGATGGCACAGTGTCTCCCCAGGCCTCCGCTGAAAACAGGCTCTGTGGAACCTAGTCGGACTTTCCCGGTCAACAAATGATGAATAAATAAAATAAAATTAATATATTACAACAAGATTATGTTGAGTAGAATTGTTACCCTGCATCTGTAAAGCAATCACAGTTTGTTTCCTTGGCTAAATGTCATTTTTGATAAACATTGAAAGGCTACTGACTTATTTTACTTAATCTGGCATTTTATTCCACTAAACTGAGATTATTTTGCAGAGTTTTCTATGCAAGGTAAGTAAATGTAGGTCTTGTATAGCACTGTGTCCTCTTAGGTTTCTATTTGTATTGTGTTCCATAAGTACATATTTTAAAGGATGATCATAGTTTTTGTTCAGTAATTTAAAGGTAAGTGTATTTATTGGGGGTCCCCTTCAAAACATCTAAAACCCATAACATCTAATTTCATAACATTAAGATCAGAACATCTAAAACCCAAAACATCTAAAACCCATAACATTGAATTTCATAACATCTAACAGTACAAATCACATACTTGCTATATACTTGCTCGCTGACACTTGCTTGAATAGACAAGTGCTTGAACTCCCACTGATTCAATCTCCCTTATCTACTTAACTTCCATAGCCCTATCAGAACCATAACTCTAACTCTAAAACTCCATTCACATTCTCTAATCCTAAAAAACTCACTTCCTGCTGTTTATACCTAAAATTCTAATCCCTTCCCTAAACCAAAGTTTGATACAAATTCAAATGTTAATATAAATAAAACACTATAGTTTTGGTTACATTTTGTGTTTAATATTTTGTCTGTTCTTCAATTTGGGTATGAATGTTGGTATCCCACAATTCTGGAGTGGGTGGGGTTACACAATTATGTATGCAAATTTTACATTAATCGGCATACAGATGTTTGGCCAGTTGTACCTACTTTTCAGGGGCCTTTGTCCAGATCGTCCATCTTTCCAGGTTGAGAAGTATGGTACTATTGCCTCGCAGTATCCGCCTACTTACAGTGGGATGCTTATTTTTGCTGCAGCATAGCCCCTTTCTGTCCTCAAATTTTAATCCTTACTACCTACTAATTGGTAACACATTGTTTGGCAAACCTTCCTACTTCATTTTTCAGGCATTCCTGAGAAAGCAAATTTTTTAAATAATTGTGTCACAAAGGCAGTAAAAAATAAAACATTTTGTTTTTTTATAGCACTATGATGCACTTAAAATAAGACTTTTTGCATCAATGTGCATTTTCTAAACAATAGTAATGCATTTAACATTAATTACCATTGATTACCTGAGAAGTTATGAGGGACAGGTCAAAAATAAGATTAAAATCATGAGCATTCTACAAAATCGGTGATATTTGCCGAATAAAATAGTAGAGTCCGAGTGCTGCAAAATAGAGAGTAGCGGTATCACTGCAGTCTGCAAGTGTTACAAAGTAAGGAACAGAAGTCACTAGCAGAGCTAAAGAGAATGGATTACTCAGTGGAAGTGTTTATTCCTAGGCAATGACATTAAGAAGTATGAAAACTGCACAACCTGAGCATAATTCTAAACTTTTTTTATCAAGCTGAGAAAGATCCAGAATTAAGAATTCTAAGCGGCAGGTGAGTATAGAAAATGTACAGTAGGGAAGATTATAACAGGTGAATTAAAGAGGGAGAAACAGTTAAAAAGAGTTAAAAACCCATATATGACTTTAAAAGACAGATACATCACTTAAGGCAAGCATCTAGGCTATATGAATCTATAAGTAAGGAAGAAGTAAAACTGAAAGCAAAATATGTACTGATGTATGATTTTCGTAGGAAACACATCCCAAGGAAACAATGAAAGTGATAAGCTGGTGTTCATTGACCCTGACATACAGGGAAAGCAACATAAAAGTAACCTTGAAAACAGCCTAATGTGATTTGTGTTGAGCAAAACTAGAGAAACAATAAACAAAATAAAGTGGGTTCTGTGTATCAGTCTCATAAAGGAACAGGGAATTAAAATGAAATATGGCAGAGACAGTAGCAGACATTAAAGAATAGTGGTATAATTTGCCTTTTCAAGAAGAGGATTTGGACACTGAGGGCCAATGCTGGCAAGAGAAGGAAGCAGTACCTACTACTTCATGACAGGAGGTCCCTGAAGAAAATCCAGAGATGGCTGCCCTCCAGTTAGGCTGCTTACATTTTAAAAGGACAAAATGAGAAGACGGTTTTAGCACAGCAAACAAAATACAAGTAAGGTAAGAAGCTGACAAAGATGTTTATACTTTTTGCCTGTACTTTAAATTACAGAACGACTTTTATAGAATAAAGAATAGAGGAGAATTTATATGCTAAATGCTGGTTACCAAGCCTTTCAGAAATTGAGTTATGAGATAACCATGTACTAGGATGGCAATAGATAAGACTAAAGTAAGGATCCTATCAAGATTTTCTTGCCAGTAGTAATGAAATGAGTGAATAAGTTTAGTGCCAAATGCCCTGAAAGTTGAGAAGCAGCCCTCGTGTAACTTTTAGAAGTCATCTGATTCCAATGCCTATCACAGAGGTCCTATTTGAATGAAGTGCTATGAGGATTGTTGGGACACTGGTAAAATCCAGAAATGGGACTCAATATATTTTAGTGATTTTGGACTGTACAACTATGTACACTGAAGTTATCCCACTATATAAAGGCAATGCTAAAGCTGTAGTTATGGAGCTGGTATTACTTTTTCAGAATAGGGATACATAAGGAAATTTGCCACAAAAATTATAAACCTATAACTTTCAAGTACGTCTCGGCAACAGCTATTCCAACACAACCATGAACACTACCCTGCAAGGTAATTGTTCTTCTCCCTTTTTTACAACGTAAAACGGATATTTGTGAATCAGAAAGGAAGGTGATAAACTAAAAACATGGCAATGTAAGATATTTTATTTAGAGCATTGCATCAGTATTCACCAAGTTCCTTTAGGTTTGCGGCTATTTACATTTCCAAATGGACTAGAACAAGGAAATAGACCATATAAAAATGTGGTCGATTTGTTTAATAGAACTGGAATTGAAATGCTAAAATTGCTTGTGGCTGATTACAAGTCAAAAGTTAATGATACTCTTAATGATATCAAAACTTTGAATATCAATATCAAAAAGGGTGTTTTTTCTAGTCTTGTAGCATTATTTACAAAAGCATTTCAACTAAAATGAACAGGCACCTGTCTACAATAATTTCAAAGAAGGAAATGAAGTCGACAAGGGATGCTGTTACTTGTCAAAATAATGTGCATCCAATTAAATCTAAGTCAGTTAATAATAAATCTTCAGCTTATAACACTTCAATTAATTATAAGCATTTATCCCATGACAAATCTGACATTATGGCTCCTTTGACAACTGAAGCCTCGTCTGGGGCTTCCAACAATATAATTTATGCACAAGTTACTGCCAACAGTCAAGAAAATGTACTTCCTTCCACTTCTGCAGCTGGTCCTTTTCTTTTGCGAAGTCCAGTTCCAGCACAGACTTTTCCCCAAAGGGGGAAATCATAAAAAATGTAAAAGGAAAGGGGAAGAAGAACTGACCAAAAAACACCGTTGTTAATTTAAGTGACTTTGTGCTAAGTTCTAGCCAAATTTCAGTGTTGAAAAAGTTTTTTTTTCCTTCATACCATCACATAAAGCAAACTTAACAGACGTATTAGTTGATTTGAAATTATACTTACATAAATTAAACTTGCACTATATATTACACAATGTTTCACATTTCTGTTCACCTCAGAATGTTTTTAAAAAACATACGACTTACACCCATTGTTACATTCAACACTGCAAGTATTCAGTGATGTATGTGAAAGTGAACGTAGAGAAAAGTTGATTAACAACAGAAATAATAAGTTTTGTAATTTAAGAAATGATGAAAAATAAGCCTTAATTAATATGACTGCTAATAATGAGGTATGTATTATGAAAGCAGTCAAAAGTAATGCAATGGTTATTATGAATACTGTAGATTATAAACCGTCACTGTCTAATATGTTGAATGACGTACTGTTTTATAAAGAAATTAGTAAGCTTGAAGTAAGTAGTAATTTTCGAAGAGTGACAACATATTGTATGGTTTATTGATTTAAAGTTATATTCATCGTGAATTGTATGAATTTTTCAAATTTGATCAACCACAGATGGCCAGAATTTTTGGTATGCCAAAATTCATAAGAACAGAGTTAATCCACCTTTAAGACTAATTTTGACTGCAGATTTTTTAAAACTGAAATTATTTCAATTTACTTAAAATACTGAACCCTATAGTTCAGAAATCCAATTTTTTTATTTAAGGGATTCATGATATTTGGTAGAGTTATTATCTGAATGTGATTCAAGAAATAGATCAGGTTTTATGGTAATTTTACATGTAACTGCTTTCTGTACTTCTATTAATTAAGAATAGTGACTTGAATCTTTTAGAAACTTTTACATTGGGTGGTAAACCTTCAATAATCATTTTTTTTTTGGATTTAACATTGATCTTAAATCATTGTGGGAAAACTTGAAACCAACAGGTGTTCAGAAAAGACACCTTTGTCAACAGATTTTTGCATAAATCTACTCTGTACCATACCGTTGTCAACAGGTTTTTGCATAAATCTACCCTGTACCCTTTGCATATGAAAAACAGTGTTATTAAGAGGTCAATTTATCAGACTCAGTAGAATGAGAAGTGAATATCAAGACTTTTTATCTGAACTTGACACTCTTATGAATTTATTTTTAGAAAGAGGTTATGATTATGAATTTTTAGATACAATTAAAATTGAAATAATATCAATGAGACAAGATATATTTAAACCCATTTTTAAATAGAGCATCAGGAAATAAGAAAATACAATATGGTGATGCTGAAGCAAGATGTTTCAGCAGAGCATTCCCACTACCAATATCCATGGACATGATGAAAATAAAAGCTATTTTAGATAAAAATTAGAAAATTGTCTTAGATAATGTTGATTTGGTGAGGGTAATAGGTGATAGACCAGTACTCAGTTACAAAAGTAATAATAATGTTAGGTCAATTTTGGGGAAGACCAGTAATTCATCACATAGAAATTGTATTCCCTTTGGTACGTTTAAGCATAACAAATGTAAATTCTGTAGGTATGTAGCAGATGCTTTTTTTATTTATATCAAAAAGTTTCATAAAGAAATTTGAGCGAAAGCACATTTTAATTGCAATTCAAGCAGTATAGTCTACCTAGCTGCTTATGAAACCTGCAATAGTTATTATGTAGGTAAGATAGCCAGAAAACCTTTGAAAAGAATATATGAACATGTTATTGCTATTAAAATGTGATTTTAGCAATGCTTTAGTGAAACATGCAAAAGAATGTCTAAAGTTTAGAAAATTTACATTTTTTGCTCTTGATCATGTGCCTATAGGAGAAGTAACAAGTTTACTTTGTTTCATTGATCATGTGCCTATAGGAGAAGTAACAAGTTTACTTTGTTTCATTGATCATGTGCCTATAGGAGAAGTAACAAGTTTACTTTGTTTCATTGATCATGTGCCTATAGGAGAAGTAACAAGTTTACTTTATTTCATTGATCATGGGCCTATAGGAGAAGTAACAAGTTTACTTTGTTTCATTGATCATGTGCCTATAGGAGAAGTAACAAGTTTACTTTGTTTCATTGAAAGCTCATTTCACTGAATTTCAGTTCACCCTCACCAAATTGCTGAAAGCTCAGATTACTGAAAACTCATTTCAACGAATCTCATTTTACTGAAGTGAAGTACTGGCAGTGTGTACAGTACTGTAAGGCAAGTAAAAGGTATATGCCCTTTTCCCCACTGTAGTGCGATCCTGGAGTTAGTATATATAGTTAGGGGAGGTGTGGGGGGCACAGCCTCCAACACTGGGGATGAGGGTGTAGCCACCCACCTAGTTTGGGTTTATATTGTCTTCTGGAAAGAGTTAGTCACTGGTGTTGCAAGTGTGCATGTCTATGGTTTAAAATTATTGACTGGAAGCTTTCCGTGTAATATAATATAAACCCAAACTAGGAGGTTACACCCCCCCACACACTCCCAACTAAATATACTAACTCAAGGATCACACTACAGTGGGGAAAAGAGC
Organism: Protopterus annectens; assembly: GCF_019279795.1. NCBI lineage: Eukaryota > Metazoa > Chordata > Ceratodontiformes > Protopteridae > Protopterus > Protopterus annectens. The sequence goes on along the minus strand of NC_056748.1, from coordinate 155,450,080 downwards.
ATATACCTTACAGTACTCTACACAGTGCCAGCACTTCACTTCAGTGAAATGAGATTCGGTGAAATGAGTTTTCAGTAATTTGAGCTTTCAGCGATTTGGTCATGGTGAACTGAAATTCAGTGAAATGAGTTTTCAATGAAACAAAGTAGACCCGAATTGACAGGTAATTTAAATATAATGTTAGAATGTAATGAAGCAGAATGGCAGCTTAGATTTGCTTCTGATAATAAAAAAAGGAAAACATGAACATATTAATATTAAATGTTTTAATGGCTCAGTAGTTATAAAATATATATTATTATTTTTAAATGTCAAAGTATAGATGTGATTATTGTAAACTATTGATAATAGTTTTTTTAGTTTTATATATGCCTTTAAATAGAAAGTTCATTAACTGGAGTTGGTCATGAGTTGGTCATGTGACCTAAATACTATATAAAAGGCATGATTTCTCAATTATTTATTCTGAAGAAGTTCTGACAAAATAAAAGGACAAACGTGCTTAATATATTCATGTTGTACCTGTGCTTTATTATTTCCTGTGGCAAATCTCTGTTGAACATTTTGTGTGGTAAAGTTTCAGGTTTTTTATTATTCCTGATCACTTTTGTTGTTTATATACTTAAGGAAATAGTCACTGACCAAAGGTTTCTATTTATGTCAAGAATAATGCACTAACTATATGCCAGTGCTTTCAGGTCAAATAATTAAACACATAAGTGTATCATAACCAGATAGACTGACTAGCACAGCATTTTAACAAAAAATTAAATTGTATGCTGAAAATAGGTTATTGAGGAAGATGTAAAAATTGAGCCCAGTTAATAATGCAACTTTTGTTTGCCATTAGAGCAGTGCCTCGTGTTTCAACAGCATTTAGTCCTCTTGAGTTAATATATGGCTGGCACCACTGGCAACTGTTAGATAATGATAGATAAACTTATGAATAAGAGAAACACCCATTTAAAACTGTCACAGAAGAAGGCTATGCAAAGGTAATTGCCACACAATTTTTAAAGCACAACTTCCAGATCTCTGCAAATGTTTGTCTTTTCATAACTGTTGCAGGTGTGATATCTTTGAAAAAGTACAGTGCTGGGACACAAAGCCTGACCAATTTACCTTCTTTGGCCACTTTTAACAACCTCTTCATGCCTATACAGTTTAACATCAATTTGTCTGCAGCATCTGAGGGTTTCAAGACTCTGTGACCACTTTTTGCAATGACACCATGAACCAGGGATGTTAAGCATGCTGGGTAGTTGGTTTCTTATGAATTTCATATTGTTGTCTCCTGTTGTCCCTTCTCTAAGTTGGAGGATGTTTCTTCTCTGATAGTTCACCTTTTCTTCCCTATGAATGGATGACACATGGATGTCAGTCTGTTGATATCAGGCCATTGTCTGGGCATCTTAAATATGTGAGACCTTTCAGTTAAAGGCCATCACAGTGAACATTGCTTTAGTAGGACAGGTGTCATTTGTAGCTGATGTGCTTCCATTACTGCCTTAATCAATGCTATATCATGAAGGATGGTGGAGACCAAGGCAGTTAAACTGCCCAGCTGGACTGATAGTTCCTTTGAACTACTTCTGTGGCTTCACGTGTGCTCTTCATACTTTTTACCACTTGTCATGATGCTGAAGTGTCAGACGAGCAGTATAAAAGGTAAACATGGCTGATTTTCAACTAACTTAGATGAAAAATAATTAAAGCAACAATTAACCTATTGTTTAGGAATGCTCACTCCCTCACAAATGAACAGTCTTAATTATAGCAGACATTAGACTAGAGGGTATTTTCAAGCAGCAAGTCTTCTAATGGCTAGTACCATCAAACTGACCCCTCCCTTTCCACCAAAGAGTGGTATTAGGGTCATAAAAGAAATAATGTTATTCTACTAAATGACAGTCATTATTCCTTTGGCTGTCCCCTCTTCTCCAAGGCTCTGTAAATGAAAAAAAGATGAAGCAATGAGCCCATATGGGAGCTGGACTTGACAGTCATGGTGGGAAGAAGGAATAAAAAAGTCCTGAAGGAATCATCATAAAGCAAAATAATAACTAAATGAAAGAGGCAACATAACCGCAAGGGTAGGTAGCAAACAAATTAGTCCAACAGAATACGTTTCTGCTGTCAGCCATAGCCGGTATTCAAATTATAGGATGTTCTAATTTTCCCTAAAACATGATGAAAACATTACATGTTAAACTAAACTTTAAAGCCCTGTGAGGATTACATTTTGTTTTACTTGCTAAGCACAGCTCAGTAGGGACCCGGCATAATATGGAAATGCCTGTGGAACAGAAGACTAAAGAGCCATTGTTAAAAACTTTTAATAGCCCTTCATATTGTGGTTGGAATGAACAAACATTCCAGTCAGGGACTCCAAGCCATGCAAACAGACAGTCCCCATGGTCATGTAAATTACAATATGTAAATACCATCGCCTTAAGGATGACAATACAGTAACCTGACAACTAACAGAAAGGAGAGGAGAGGAGTTCCTGATGTATTGCTTAGTGCCAACCGAATGAAAGGTTTAGCAAAAATCACAAGTTCTTGCTGTGTTACCTTACTACTCTATGGACAACTCAGAAAAATGTAGCCTACAGTGTGTGAGTTATTTACTGCTTGATGTATCCTTGGGAACTCATCTAACATTGCTTAGATCTTTCTGTCAGGACATCTACTCAAAGGAAGATGAAGATGAAGACGTAAGTCTGACTCATCTTGGCTTCTCTGGAATGAATTCAGACCGTCTTCATTTGAGGGGCTGCATTGCTTGCTGCTAGAACTGTTCTTCCTGTTATAAACTTGGAACTGTTTTGTTCCTTTCAAATATGATGTATTCTGCCTGCTTTGTAAAAAAATTGTTTCTATTGCAAGAATTTCCTAAATGAGAAGGTAAAGAATTTACTATATTTTTCTAAAATGATTTAAAATGATAGTGTTCCTCCTTAGGGCTGGTACTTTATTTACAATTAAAGAACTTTGTATTAATCTATAAGGCAGACTGATGCAAAAAACTCTTCATTAAACACTAACTGACAGAGGGTTCTCATTACATTATCGAAGTTTAACAAGTTTGAACACCATATGGTCGAACCCATATGTTTTAACTTGTTAAACTAAAAAAAAAAAAGAAAAAAAAGATAAAACTTACCTGATGTTTGTAAGCAGGGGGTCAAGCCCTCCTGCACCCCCACGTAAAGGTCTGCTCCCCCACCCCGTTCTTTAAATATACCAATTCCGAGATTGCATTACAGTGTAGTAAAGGGAAATTTTCCCTTTCCGCATGGTACTGTATTGTAGTGCGGTCTCAGAGTTGATATACTTAAAGAGCGGGGAGGTGTGGGGGGTGTAGGGAGGCTTGCCCCCTGCATATAACTGTCAGGTACGTTTTTTTCTTTCTTGTTTTTTACGTAGTCGAACTTTTACAAGTTCAAACATATGGATTTGACCATATGGCATTCGAACTTGTAAAAGTTCAATAATGTAATAGCTATCCACTGACAGAGACTTTGGCCAACATTTAACTTGTTTATTAAAAAAGTAATTCAGTCTTGCTTTACAGTTAGACATTTTGGTTAAAAAAGGATTGATGGTATTTCATTAACAGAAAAATGTGAAGATTGTCATAATTTCGTATTTATATATATACCTATCTGGATAAACGAGAAAAATATTAAAAATACCCTGATATGTATGCACTGAGGCATAACCTCAGAAACTGAAAAACAAAACTAAAAACAAACAAGCTTCACTGGCATTCATTAAGAAGCAATAAACCACAGAAAACAACAGAAATCCAGAGACGGCACCTCTGATTAAATGAAGTTATGTGCTTTCATCTCGAATATAGTTGAGACTTTATCAGAACAAAAAGGCTTACAATTCATCACATTAAATATCTTGTTACAAAAACATGTGACCCTAAACCACACATAAAATTCACCAAATAACAGATGAAATTCAAGCATAAGCATGCAGCAGTACTATATACTAACATTCAAATATTAAAAAATCAGAATATAAATACACATAATTATATATTATAAGATTTCAGTTTCAAAATGCTAATAATGGAGAAGTTCTTGTTCAACCACGGGGATGTGCCCAGTAATGACTTCTTTTGCAATTCGTATGGAATTACACGTGTTGGTAACATATCTAGGTATGATTGTAGATTCTTTTTTATAAGACCTGTTACTCCTACCACTGTTGAAACTATGTGGGTATCTTTCGTCCACATTGCTCTCATTTCTGCCTGCAAATCTTGACATTTCATGACTTTGTGTCATAATATTATTTTGTATGGCTGTTATTACTCTCCTTAAGGATCTGCATCTAAAATCAATCTCTCTCTCTAATTCTTGAACTACCCCATTGGTTCCTCATCATCCCTTTCCACTCTGAATTACTTGAATTGCTTTTTGCTGAACAGCTGTAGAATCCTCCTAGCAGCCTCCTCCATTGCATGCCCCATCATCATTCTCCTCAATAGGTCCATTCAGGAATCTTGCATACCTGATATCTGGAAAAAAGCATTTGGGTACTTACGTATTATCGCAACCAGATTTCCGCACTGCCATAATTTGGTAGGTGTGTGCAGAAACAGGTTGTTTAATCTATAAAGGGGTCTGTGAAGAAGAAAACATTACTCTGTCAGTGTGGGGATGAGCCACGAAGAGGAGAAAGGGTACGAGTTTGTACCTCTTTGCTCCTGAAACTACACAGTGGCGCTCCGCTTTGCAGTGCCTGCATTTGTCAAGATGATGTCAGCTACTGCAAAAGCGAGTCACCAAATACACCCTGCAACATTAGGAGATTGTAAATCTGTCAAGGGCAAGGATTGCTGCCTTTCTTAGGTTAGGTAAAGTGCTGAGGTCAGTACACAAGACCTAGTCGTTAATATCTCCAGGTACAAGCTTAATGACAGTGAATTATCTATCCTTAACAAAGGACTCAGTTTTATCCCTTCGGGATTTACTGATGTCACTGAGTTTATAGTGGACATTAAAATGTTTACCAGGAACATAGCCTTAAAAATGTTATATGGTGACGATAAAGCAAATATAAATAATGTAGATAATATAAGTACTCTCAGGAAACCATCCACGTTTATTCCAGTGCAACATCCTTTACTTGTAGTATTTGAACTCTGCTTGTGAACATGATCTAATTGAGTTTTATAATAAGAATACAGGGAAACCTGATTTTTTTAATACAACTACTAAAGAGAAAGCAGCTATTTTAAGCTTACAATGCAATAAAGAAATAGTGATAAGACAGGCCGACAAGGGGGGAGCTATAGTTGTAATGGACAGGGAAATGTATGACAATAAAGTATCTTTGATGCTTGCAGAAGTAGATACTTATACACCACTAAGTGCAAGCCTATTAAATAAGTTGATCAAAAATGTACATGCGCAGTTATACGATTTGCTTCTCACTAATGTCATTGACATGAGTTTATATAGATATTTTCTTATTGAGAACCCACTAGTACCTATGTTCAGAGGCCTCCCCAAAATACATAAAGAACTGAATGATCCACCTTTAAGACCCATTGTCTCCAGTAAAGGGTGGTTGACCGAGTCCTTATCAATTTTCTTAGACAAACAGTTTAAACCTATAGTCAACAGCACCAAACACATCCTAAAGGATACACAACAATTTATAGAAGACCTAGCAAGATGCAATGAGGAGCATCATATTGAAATTGGTGATCTTTTTGTCACCCTAGATGTGAAATCTTTATTTACATCGATCCCAAACAATATTGGTATTGAATTTCTGAGACTATTTCTTTTGAATTATGGTATAGATAATAATAAAATTATTAGATGGACGTCATTACTTGAAATAGTTTTAGAAAATAACGTTATGGTATATGATAATAATTATTATCTACAAAGAAAGGGGGTAGCAATGGGAACCCCGTGCGCGAACTCATATGCCAACCTAGTGTTGGCATATTGGGAGGAAGCATATGTGCTGAAAAACATAGTTTTTAATGAACACATAATACATTATTGTCGTTTTGTAGATGACGTCTTTCTGTTATGGAGAGGAACAGAACATCATTTAAATGAGTTCATAAAGTATATAAATGGGACAACTAAATTCTTAGAATTTCAGAGCACCCATTCATATGAGATGATACAATTCCTTGACGTTCTGTTAACTAAGGGACCTAATGGTGTAAGTACGGGAATGTATAGGAAAACATGCTGGAGGAATAATTTACTTCACCGCACCAGCATGCATCCTCGACACATTCATAAAAATGTGGTAATGAACCAGGCTTTAAGAGCCTCTAAATTGACCACTGATGAGACAGCATTTGATGAACAGAAGGAGATTCTAGAGAAGAACCTTGTACATAGAGGATATAACAAACAAGTAGTGCATAACACTATAACTATGGCAGGTGAATTGAGAAAAGACAGGGGTCGCCCATTTTACCACAAAAAAACAAACATTATTAATATGAATAAGAAAGAGATACCTATTTCCAAAAATAGACTTGTTATACCCTACACTAATAGGAACAGTCAAATAAAAAAGATAATAGAGAACAATTGGAAGATTCTAACTATGGATGAGAGAATTAAGACACTAGTTGAAGGAACACCAAACATAGCATACAAGAATATGAAGTCCCTTAAAAGACTTCTATGCTATGAAAGGACAAATGCAGAACATCTCAAGTCACAGAGGGAAGGTACCTTCCCCTGTCGGACATGTAATCAGTGCAGGTTCATAACAACAGAAAATGCATTCATCCATCCCTATACTGGTAGAACCTATACTTTTAAATGTTATACTGACTGTAGGTCCAAGAATTTAATATATTTAGCTCAATGTCAGTTGTGTTTGAAATATTATGTAGGTAAAACGAACCGTACATTGCGTGAGCGTATAAGAGAACATGTATACGCTATTAATAAAGAAGATGCCACTAACGCTTTAGCAAAACATGTTATGGATGAAGGGTTTGCTCATCATTTTAAGTTTAAAGTTCTAGAATTGGTCAAGGTTGATAGTAGATTAGGGAACGTTAAGAATCGTACAGAGGAGGTAGAGAATAGGTGGATCCTTAGACTCCAGGCACACATACATGGTTTAAATGATAAAATTACATTAAAACCTTTCCTAGCAGCTAAGGCTTTTAAACATTAAGTTAGTTAATATTGTTTTTAATGTGTTCATAAATGCAGTTTTAGGTTAATATTTAGTTTTTTATACAATGTTATGGTTCATGTTTTTAAATGTTTAAATATTTGTTGTACATCATGCATATTGAGCACTGGCACTTTAAATATTTATTAAGTCAATTGTTTGATTGATTAATTGAGCTTCTATCAACTATAGTATATAAATGTCTGAAGTTTACCATCTAACATTGAAGTCTGAAGAAGCGTTACTTTAACGTGAAAGCGCTTACTGTCTGATGCAGTTCTGCTACAATAAAGGTCTTTTTTCCGTACAAGACTCTTGGATTTTGTGCCACTGGTGTGCCTTTGAGCCTACTTTGCTGTTTGCTGTTTGCTGTTTTTGCTCTACCAAGGCACTTTACCCAGCATAGGTGATTGTTTTCTCTTTTATAAAGTGCTGATTTACACAAACTGCAGTCAATAATTTCAGTTAAGGTGCTAACAAAGTGTCCCCATGGCCATACTTTACAAATAAAGACAGATAAACTCAAAATCACTTCATGATTACTGGTAGTAGGAACACTTCCCAAAACATCTTATTACTGGACAAGGCGCTTCTTCGTGTATTTTGTGGCTGTTAGTGGTATTTTTTTTAAATTTTACCCTGAAGATTTCTTTACAAATTGTCCCCCCCAAAAAAAAGAAAAAAAGTGACCAAAACCATCATTACAGGGTCTGTCTTTGCCTTCTCTGAAGGCCTCCTTCCACACAATCAAAAGAATCCGTTCATCAGAACAACAGCAGGCATTATAATTCAAGCTTGCGTGTGTAATGCATGCTGAAAACAGGATGCGCGTTTCCTCAAATGTTTGTCTTCCACTTCACAGACCCTGTAATGCAAAGCTAATCCACAGCAGAATAGACTTTGAATACCACCTTACAGTGGTTCATGGCCTCATTTGTATGGAAATATGCTAACTTCGCAACCGCGAAAACCTGGTTGCGATAATACGCAAGGACCAGCATTTGTTCTCCCTTTCACAAAGGTGGCAACAACTCTGACATTTCAAAACCCGGCCTATTGCCATTCTTTCCCCCATCTCCAAAATACTAGAGAAATACATACATACTCAGCTCCTTAGTCATCTGGTAAAACACCAAACCCTTTCCCACACTCAACATGGCTTTAGGCCAGGACATAGCACTAACACTGCCCACATTGCCTTCTTAGATACAGTAAACAGAGCCTGAGATGCTGGTTTCTTAGTCTCTGCACTCTTTCTTGATCTATCAAAAGCATTTGACACAATTTCCCACTCCCTTCTGCTTACCAAACTCTCCAACCGAGGATTATTTCCACCTACATTACAATTTTTCACTAACTACCTTAGCAACAGGCAACAATCTACTATATGGTAACACTCTTCTTCCCCTTTCATCAATACAAACATAGGTGCACCCTAGGATTCAATACTGGGTCCCCTTCCACTCTCACCCACGGTACTGTTATCCAAAATGCAGATGACTCCACTATTATCTCCTGCTCTAAATTGGTCACTGCACTACAGCAACTTACCCAAGAAGCATTTACCACTACAGAAACCTGGATGTCTCAGAACCATCTTCCCCTTAACCCCAATAAAACAAAACTATTAATATTTACCCCCACAAAATCTAGCCCTGTTGACAAGTCACTATTCTCTGTTCGCTCACAAAACAACACTATCATTGAAGTTGTCCCAAGCACCAAATTGCTTGGTGTCATCATTGATAATAAACTAACTTTTGACCTTCACATCTACAGCAACATCAAAAAAAAAAACATCAAACGCTAGGATCCCTTTATAGGGGTAACTATTTTCTTAGCCTCGCTGCTAAAAAGGCACTTGCCTCATCTTTCCTGCTTCCAACTCTCTTATATGGTGCCCCCATCCTTACCAATCTACAGTCCTCCCTGAAATGAAAACTAGACTCATGCTACAACAAAGTTACTAAATTTGTTACTAATGCAAAATTCTCCACCCACCACTGTTCCTCTCTTTACCAACTGAATTGGCTCAAATCCCCTCACTATCTCACTTATCTACAACTAACTACTAATAAACGTATCTACCACCCAGCTAGCTGGCCTTCCATCTCCTCCATACTGACCATGTACCATCCTAATTGACACCTCAGATCTGAAAACAAAATTTTACTGACTGTCGACAAACCCATGCTCTCAGCCGGCCGAATGTTGTATTCTTTACCATCTCTAAACTATGGAATAATCTCCCTCCTTCACTCAGGACTACCAGTAATCCCACTTCCTTTAAAAAAGCCCTCAGACTACATCTCTCCTCTCACTGGCTATGCACCTGCACCCCAACAAACAACCTCAAATCCTGACTTCATTCAATTACTGCTTTCTCCTCTCCTCTTCTGTACTATACTTACTTCTTCTACTACCACTCTGGCTGGACTTTTCCCTCCTATAGCTATTTGAAGAGAACTCTCCTCTGCTTATAAAAAAAAATATATCAAACAATATCACTGTTGTTCTTACAGTTTGATTGTACTACCACCTCTCAACATATTTTGTTCTTGCTGTGTTTATGTCTTTGTATTTAATTAATGTAGAGCTCTGTGATTTGAATGCACCCTGTTTTTACCTCCATACCTATACCATTATTGCAAACATTATCACTGCTGTTCTTACACTTTGTACTACTACCGCTCTACATATTCTGTTTTTGTTGTGTTTATATGTCATTGTATGTAATTAATGTGGAGCTTTTCTCCCCGGCCTCCAGTGAAAATGGGTTCACTTAGGCCCAGTGGACTTTCCCAGTAAACAAATGCAATAAATAAATAAATTAAATTAAATCCTTCGCAGTGTTTTCTCTTCACCTGTCCTGGTTGATTTTCTTTCAGGTTTTTCACATTTCTTCTTTGCCAGCATCCGGACAGTGTATTTTCTAGCCAGTAACTGAATTTTACCAAAATTTTCATTGGCACTTCTCTTTCTGTTTCTGTTTTCATATTGGGAGAGATGAAGTTATGCTGTTGATCAGTTCACAGCCATCCTGGAAGTTCTCCAAGCTGTTATGTTGATTTTGAAGAAGAGGTTTAGATAATTAGACTGAGTTCTTCTGATACCACTTGGCTTTCTGACGTGCAGTAAATCCATCAGTACTGGGTCTGAGAATTGCTTGTATGTCAGACACAGTTCACCTCTGAGCAGTCTGTCAAATATTAAGTACAGTGACAGGGCTTTGAGTTGGTACCTGTAGGACATGTTATTTAGGCCTTGTATCCTTTTAGTAAGGTATCTCTGTGGGCATTCCAGTTGTTGCATGTGTCTGGACAGATACATACCAAAAGAGGCATTATACTAAATGATTGCCCTAATGAAAGCTGACTAAAGAGGCACAATGACATGCCTAGATCCAGACACAATCTTTTTGTTTATAACCTGTGCAATATAGAAGGACTTTCTTATGACAAAGTCTAATATGCAAAGCCATGGAGCAAATTATCATGGAAATGATCAACAAGGACATAGGCAACCTTCAGACACTGGACCCATACTAAACCTAGTGAACATCTTTGAGAAGAACAGTGCATGCCACCAACCTGGACCTGGCTAAAGCATTTGATAATATACTCCACTCGGTTGTAATTGACAAACTCAATGAACTGGGTATAAACCCTGCATATCTCACTGGAATGCCAGCTAGACAGGACCCATGAAGTCAGAACTGGTGATACCACCTGCCCTAAGAGACTGGTCACCAGCAGGGCTCTGTACTGGGACCACTCCTACTTCTCAGAGGTAAAGGCTAATGTCAAGGGCCTTTGGATGACCAAATTCACAGATAACTGCATATTGGGAGCTATCACAGATTCTGCCCATGATGCAAACATCTTAAAGAGGGTCTAACACAAATGACTGGTATCAAAACATGGATTAAAACTCAGTGCCAGGAAAAGCATTTTACTACCTTTTGGGAAATCAACCACCCCAGCTAATTACTTCATCCATAAGACACCCATAAGAGCTGACATGGTAGTCAGTGATCTGGGAACATATGTAGACTATAATCTGTCCTTCAACTAACATGTAGCCAAGGTGATAAGAAAATCATTCTATGTCGGCCGACTTATAAGTAGGAACATGGCATCCAGGTACAAGAATGTCATAGTCCCACTTTATTAAGCCCTTATCAGACCCATTATTGAGTGTAATGTCCTCTTCGGCATGTACCTGATCAGACATGTGCAACAGCTGGAATGCCCACAAAGGTTCTTTACCACAGTAATCCAGAATATAAACACATTATCCTATACAGATTGCCTTAAAGCCCTATCTCTATACTCTATTTTCTACATATTACTGATAGGTGATTTATGCCTGGCATAAAAGGGATACTGAGATCCAACTCTGATGGACCCCTTCCATATCTGCAAAAACAAAATAATCAGAACCACTAGATCCAAGGATTTAAATTTAGCTTGTGACATAAACAGGACATGTTGGTGAGACAGATTAGCAAAAAGCTAAATACACCTCTCCCCTAAACTAGTATTTTGTCTGTGTTTATTTGGTGCATTTTATGTGTTACATAGCATCATATGTTCTAAAAACAAGATATTTAATGAGACCAGTTGCAAGCCTTTTTGTTCTGATAAAGTCTCAACTATATTCAAGAAGAAAGAGCTTAATTTCATTAAATCAGAGATATGGTGTCAGCGGATTTCTGGTGTTTTTTATAAAAGCACAATTCCTTTTTTTTTTAACAGGATGGTAAGTTCTCCCTCAACTCCCACACCTCCTGCTAATTACATATAGGTTCATAGGTTCATAGGTTTATACTAGGCTATCTGCCCTAAGGCATTTATAAGCCTAGCCCAAATTTTTGTGGCTTACGCCACCCATTATATGAAAAAATACTGTGCCCATTAGTTTGTTGTGCCTCTGTCCAGCAGTGACACAAAGATGATTCCCGGGGTAAACCTACGATCTCCCATCCACAGGTCTAGATTTCTCTTGAACAGAGTCAGCGAGGTGCTCTGCCTCACATGGACCGGGATTTTATTCCACAGCATAGGAGTCTCTGAGTGATAAATCTATCCCTCCAGCACATCCTATTTATATCCGTGCTAAGGTTTAAGTCGCTTGCTCTAGTGGTTTTGGTGGATTTGGATTTTTGAGGTGGAGCATGTCCATTAATTCCGGGTTGGACATGGCCTTGTATGTCAGGCACATGTCACCTCTGAGCAGACGGTATGCGACTGAATAGAGCTGGAGTTTCTTCAATCTGGCAGCATATGACAGATTTTGGAGTCCCTTTATCCTTTTGGTGAGGAACTTTTGGGGTCTCTCCAATTGCTGCAGATGTCGGGTGAGATACATCCCGAATGGGGCATTGTACTCGATCATTGGTCTGATAAGTGAAGAGTACAGGGGAACAATGACCTCACTAGATCTGGATGTGAATCCCTTCATGATCAGGTGGGCAATGTAGAAGGTCTTTCTAACCACTTTAGCAACGTGAGTGTCAAAAGAAAGGCCACTGTCAACCTGGGTCCCCAGGTCCCTGATAACCTCTTCTGTGCTTAGTGGATTGCCACCTATATGGTAGCTTGGGGTTACCTTGTTTTTCCCGAAGGGTATGACTATACATTTTTTGGCGTTTAACTTCAGGCCATGGCTCTGGCACCAGCTATCTGTTTCCGTGAGTCCCTTCTGAAGGTAGATTAGACAAAGAGAGAGATAGATTTTATATATATATATATATATATATATATATATATATATAAAATATATGGGTCCCCTTCACATGGTCAACTCTTCAGAAAGTCGACTTTCATATTGCCGAGAACATATAATCAACTTTCAAAAAGCCGACTATGGGGAACCGCTATCTCCATACAGTGTGGAATGGGAAAATTTCCCTATTGAATGTAAGACTGCACAATCCCCAGGGAAGGTGCATATTACCCGGGAACTGTTAGTGTGCCACACCTGTTGACATCTGTTTTGTTGACCAACGTGTGTCAACAAAAGAGATGTCAGCCTAAGCCAGAAATTACTTAAATTAGTGCACCTATCTATCTAATCTGTCTCTCTCTCTCTATATATATATATAGATATGTGTGTGTATATATATATATATATATATATATATATATATATATATATATGTGTGTGTGTGTGTGTGTGTGCACTTCACTATCTCGAAATACGAAATACTGAAATCTTGAATTTCAGTATTTCAAGACTAAAATCTCGAAAGCCCAGTTGCGCAGTAGTCCACATTATATATATATACATATATATATATATATATATATATATATATATATATATATATATATATATATATATATATATATATATATATTTATATATATATGGGTCTAGTTTATATGGTCGACTTTTCAGAAAGTTGACTTTCATATGGCCAAGACCATATGATCGACTTTTGAAAGGCCGACCATGTAAAATAAACACATAAAACACAACAAACACTTACCTTAAACTGTTAGCAGGGGGGCTATGCCCCCCTGCACCCCTATGGGTGGGGTCTGCCCCCCACACCCCCCCATAACTTAAATATACCAACTCCGAGATAGCACTACAGTAGTAAAGAGGGAAATTTTCCCATTCCACACTGTACGGAGATAGCGGTTCCCCATAGTCGGCTTTTTGAAAGTTGATTATATGTTCTCGGCAATATGAAAGTCGACTTTCTGAAGAGTTGACCATGTGAAGGGGACCCATATATTTTATATATATATATATATATATATATATATATATATATATATATATATATATATTTATATATATATATATATAATCTATCTCTCTCTTTGTCTAATCTATCTGTTTATCTATCTATCCATCTATCTATCTATCTATCTATCTATCTATCTATCTATCTATCTATCTATCTATCTATCTATCCATCTCTCTATCTATTTATCCATATATTATTCTAAACATTGGTCCATCTATCTCTTCCCAGCTATCTCTTCATCTTTTAGGTGTGACAGTGTATGAGTGGTTTATGCACTTAAGTGCCGTGGAAGGTCTTATATTGGTGTGAGTAAAAAGGCATTCAGAGCAAGAACAAAAGAACATATTAGGGATATAAAAAATCTAAAACAGAGAGTCCAGTGGCTTTGCAGTTATCATAATAGCAATGTTGAGGGACTTCAAGCAACTGTTTTAGAACAAATATGTATTGGACAATCTGATGAAGTTAGCATAAAAAATAAACTGCTTCAGAAATAATCTATTTTTATTTTAAAGTGTGATACATTGGCTCCCAAATGGTTAAATATGGAGTGCAATTTGAGAGTATTACTTTAATTGCTAATGATTCCTTTAGTCACATGACACTGAGGATCGACATGCCTATTAGTCCCACTGGAAATCACTGCTAGTGGGGTTTTTTTTGTATGCATTGCTAATGATTCCTTTAGTCACATTACACTGAGGCTTTGACATGCCTGTTACTCCCACTGGAAATCACTGCTAGTGGGCTTTCATTGCATGCATTGCTAATGATTCCTTTAGTCACATGACACTGAGGATCAACATGCCTATTACTGCCTCTGGAAATCATTGCTAGTGGGGTTTCTTTGCATGCATTGCCAATGATTCATTTGTTTTTGGAGATTCCTCCCACTTCATATTTGTGCAACCAGAGAATTTACATATGCACATTTTGGGGGTATGGGAGATTGCCCCCACATTGAGGGGTGCAGAAGGGCTTGTCCCTGAACATAAACACTAACAGTTTGAGTTTTTGCCCTTTTGTGTTTAAAAGCATTTGCTTTTGTCATTCTAGAGCCTTGGAATTTACTCTGTCGAGGTACACATTCCCACAGACACCCACATATAGTTGTAGGTACTTGCTAGGCTATGAGGATTTTAAGATGCTTAGCCTTCCATTCCCATGCTAGTTTTTAGCCCTTTTAATTTGCATGCAAATAAACAAGAGGTGGGCTAAACAAGGAAATGTTGAGACATTCACATGTTTCCCCTAACCATGATGGAGATGGGTGCTAAATTAGGGGTGAATTTGTGTTTACCCATCCATCCATTCATCCAAATTACATAGGTTCATAGGTTCATAGGTTCATAGGTTTATACTAGGCTATCTGCCCTAAGGCATTTATAAGCCTAGCCCAAATTTTTGTGGCTTACGCCACCCCTTATATGAAAAAATACTGTGCCCATTAGTTTGTTGTGCCGCTGTCCAGCAGTGACACAGAGATGATTCCTGTAAACCTACGATCTCCCATCCACAGGTCTAGATTTCTCTTGAACAGAGTCAGCGAGGTGCTCTGCCTCACATGGACCGGGATTTTATTCCACAGTATAGGGAGTCTCTGAGTGATAAATCTATCCCTCCAGCACGTCCTATTTATATCCGTGTTAAGGTTTAAGTCGCTTGCTCTAGTGGTTTTGGTGGATTTGGATTTTTGAGGTGGAGCATGTCCATTAATTCCGGGTTGGACATGGCCTTGTATGTCAGGCACATGTCACCTCTGAGCAGACGGTATGCGACTGAATAGAGCTGGAGTTTCTTCAATCTGGCAGCATATGACAGATTTTGGAGTCCCTTTATCCTTTTGGTGAGGAACTTTTGGGGTCTCTCCAATTGCTGCAGATGTCGGGTGAGATACATCCCGAATGGGGCATTGTACTCGATCATTGGTCTGATAAGTGAAGAGTACAGGGAACAATGACCTCACTAGATCTGGATGTGAATCCTTCATGATCAGGTGGGCAATGTAGAAGGTCTTTCTAACCACTTTAGCAACGTGAGTGTCAAAAGAAAGGCCACTGTCAACCTGGGTCCCCAGGTCCCTGATAACCTCTTCTGTGCTTAGTGGATTGCCACCTATATGGTAGCTTGGGGTTACCTTGTTTTTCCCGAAGGGTATGACTATACATTTTTTGGCGTTTAACTTCAGGCCATGGCTCTGGCACCAGCTATCTGTTTCCGTGAGTCCCTTCTGAAGGTAGATTAGACAAAGAGAGATAGATTTTATATATATATATATATATATATATATATATATATATATATATATATATATATATAAAATATATGGGTCCCCTTCACATGGTCAACTCTTCAGAAAGTCAACTTTCATATTGCCGAGAACATATAATCAACTTTCAAAAAGCCGACTATGGGGAACCGCTATCTCCATACAGTGTGGAATGGGAAAATTTCCCTATTGAATGTAAGACTGCACAATCCCCAGGGAAGGTGCATATTACCCGGGAACTGTTAGTGTGCCACACCTGTTGACATCTGTTTTGTTGACCAACGTGTGTCAACAAAAGAGATGTCAGCCTAAGCCAGAAATTACTTAAATTAGTGCACCTATCTATCTAATCTGTCTCTCTCTCTCTATATATATATATATATATAGATATGTGTATGTGTATATATATATATATATATATATATATATATATATATATATGTGTGTGTGTGTGTGTGTGTGTGTGCACTTCACTATCTCGAAATACGAAATACTAAAATCTTGAATTTCAGTATTTCAAGACTAAAATCTCGAAAGCCCAGTTGCGCAGAAGTCCACATAATATATATATATATATATATATATATATATATATATATATATATATATATGGGTCTAGTTTACATGGTCGACTTTTCAGAAAGTTGACTTTCATATGGCCAAGACCATATGATCGACTTTTGAAAAGCCGACCATGTAAAATAAACACATAAAACACAACAAACACTTACCTTAAACTGTTAGCAGGGGGGCTATGCCCCCCTGCACCCCTATGGGTGGGGTCTGCCCCCACACCCCCCATAACTTAAATATACCAACTCCGAGATAGCACTACAGTAGTAAAGAGGGAAATGTTCCCATTCCACACTGTACGGAGATAGCGGTTCCCCATAGTCGGCTTTTTGAAAGTTGATTATATGTTCTCGGCAATATGAAAGTCGACTTTCTGAAGAGTTGACCATGTGAAGGGGACCCATATATTTTATATATATATATATATATATATATATATATATAAAATCTATCTCTCTCTTTGTCTAATCTATCTGTTTATCTATCTATCCATCTATCTATCTATCTATCGATCTATCTATCTATCTATCTATCTATCTATCTATCTATCTATCTATCTATCTATCCATCTCTCTATCTATTTATCCATATATTATTCTAAACATTGGTCCATCTATCTCTTCCCAGCTATCTCTTCATCTTTTAGGTGTGACAGTGTATGAGTGGTTTATGCACTTAAGTGCCGTGTGGAAGGTTTTATATTGGTGTGAGTAAAAAGGCATTCAGAGCAAGAACAAAAGAACATATTAGGGATATAAAAAATCTAAAACAGAGAGTCCAGTGGCTTTGCAGTTATCATAATAGCAATGTTGAGGGACTTCAAGCAACTGTTTTAGAACAAATATGTATTGGACAATCTGATGAAGTTAGCATAAAAAATAAACTGCTTCAGAAATAATCTATTTTTATTTTAAAGTGTGATACATTGGCTCCCAAATGGTTAAATATGGAGTGCAATTTGAGAGTATTACTTTAATTGCTAATGATTCCTTTAGTCACATGACACTGAGGATCGACATGCCTATTAGTCCCACTGGAAATCACTGCTAGTGGGGTTTTTTTTGTATGCATTGCTAACGATTCCTTTAGTCACATTACACTGAGGCTTTGACATGCCTGTTACTCCCACTGGAAATCACTGCTAGTGGGCTTTCATTGCATGCATTGCTAATGATTCCTTTAGTCACATGACACTGAGGATCAACATGCCTATTACTGCCACTGAATATCACTGCTAGTGGGCTTTCATTGCATGCATTGCTAATGATTCCTTTAGTCACATGACACTGAGGATCAACATGCCTATTACTGCCACTGGATATCACTGCTAGTGGGCTTTCATTGCATGCATTGCTAATGATTCGTTTGTTTTTGGAGATTTCTCCCACTTCATATTTGTGCAACCAGAGAATTTACATATGCACATTTTGGGGGTATGGGAGATTGCCCCCACATTGAGGGGTGCAGAAGGGCTTGTCCCTGAACATAAACAATAACAGTTTGAGTTTTTGCCCTTTTGTGTTTAAAAGCATTTGCTTTTGTCATTCTAGAGCCTTGGAATTTACTCTGTCGAGGTACACATTCCCACAGACACCCACATATAGTTGTAGGTACTTGCTAGGCTATGAGGATTTTAAGATGCTTAGCCTTCCATTCCCATGCTAGTTTTTAGCCCTTTTAATTTGCATGCAAATAAACAAGAGGTGGGCTAAACAAGGAAATGTTGAGACATTCACATGTTTCCCCTAACCATGATGGAGATGGGTGTTAAATTAGGGGTGAATTTGTGTTTACCCATCCATCCATTCATCCAAATTACATAGGTTCATAGGTTCATAGGTTCATACTAGGCTATCTGCCCGAGGGCATTTATAAGACTAGCCCATAGTTTTGTGGCTTACGCCACCCCTTTAGTTTGGAGAAACTATGCCCATTATTTTGCTGTGCCTCTGTCGAGCAGTGACACTGAGGTAACCCCTGGGGTGTATCTGCGATCTCCCATCCATTGGTCAAGATTCCTCTTGAACAAGGCCAGCGAGGTGCTCTGCCTCACATAAACCGGGATTTTGTTCCACAGCATAGGGAGTCTTTGGGTGATGAATCTATCCCTCCAGCACGTCCTATTAATAACAGTGTCGAGGTTTAAGTCTCCCGCCCTTGTGGCTCTGAGGGATCTAGATTTTTTGAGATGAAGCATGTTCATCAAATCTGGGTTTGACACGGCCTTGTATGTCAGGCATAGGTCACCTCTGAGCAAGCGGTAAGCAACTGAATATAACTGGACTTCTTTCTAAGACAGATTTTTGAGACCCTTTATCCTTTTGGTGAGGAACTTTTGTGGCCTCTCCAGCTGCTGCAAGTGATTTGAATATAGTAAGATAAGTACTTTAAATGGTTCCACACAAGCAGTATTTTCTGTGATACATACCTAGCCCTCCAGCATATTTTATTTATGTTGCAAAAGAGTTTGAGATCCCTGCAGTGGGTGTTTATTATACCACTGGACTTACAAATGACTGTAATATGTCTGCTAGAATACGTTCAAACAAATAGATAAATAAAATAAATAGCTATAAAGGCAGATACAGATAGTGAGATAATGGAAAATATATGTGTATGTGTGTGCATATATATATATATATATATATATATATATATGTGTGTGTGTGTGTGTGTGTGTGTGTGTGTGGGTGTGGTGTTCGGTGTTTATATATATATATATATATATATATATATATATATATATATATATATATATATATAATATATATATATATATATATATATATATATATATATATATATATATATATGTGTATATATATATATATGGTCCCTTTCGGTAGATCGAACCTTTACAAATTCGAACCTCATATGGCTGAAACCATATGTTCGAACTTGTAAAAGTTTGATTGGACTGAATGGAGATCTCCGTACAGTGAGAAATGGGAAGATTTCCCTTTTCTGCAATGTAATGCGATCTCGGAGTTGGTATATTTAAGTAGGGGGTTTGGGAAAAGCCCTCCACATGGGGGGTACAGGGGGATGTAGCCGCCTTGCTACAGATGTTTAGTTTTGTTTTTGTTGTTTTTTTACTTTTTTCTTCTGTGTTCGAACTTTTACAAGTTTGAACATATGGTCTCGGCCATTTGTGATTCGAATTTGTAAAAGTTTGATCTACTGAATTAGATCCATACACATCTATATATCTATATCTATATCTATATATATATATATATATATATATATATTTATATATACTTATATACATGCATGAGGGGTTGGACCATGAGAGGGACTGACATCTCATGCAAGGTGGCTTCTTTCCTTTCATTTACTGCTTTCCACAAAAGGCTTTAGCCACTTGAGACTCTAAGATGAATAATGTGGTTACAGAAAATGGATAGACAGACACATAGGAAACTATGTTGTACAATTCACTGTTTAACATGTTTTGTTATATTTTATATTATATTTTAATGTATTTAACTTACCTTTCTTGATTTGAGATTGCAGTTCCTTAACTTGCTGTTCCAGTTCAGTAATACGGCTCATATTGCAATCTGCACCTGAATCACAGAATTTCCAAATATAAGACTTATACCTGAAAAATTGTGTAGGCAAGTCTAAAAGTTTACACATGGACTGATTTTATATGTCCATATCACCAATTCTGATAAAATTTCTCATGGCTGTTAAAAGCAAAAATTCAGTTTAACAGAGAAGGATCAAGAAAATAAAAGCATTGTGACAGCAGTACTATCTCAGCAACTGACATTGTAGTAAGTGCATACTCAGAGGTCAGTATGCTACTACAACCTACTTCAAAGCAACGCATATTATTTACATTTTTGTTTTATACTTAAAGATCAAGTGCAAAGTTTTTTTACCATTTGTTTTTGTTATAATTATACCATAATCTTGTAAAGTTAGCTTTCTTATTCTAAAATGTGTTGTTTTTACTTTAGTCATTTCAGTAGACCTATATTTAAGTTTAATGAAGTGGTGTCTAAATTTACTATAGGCTGGACAGCTGTTGAAATTACTTCCTGAGTCCATGTCATCCAGCCACACCTTCTGACAATGCAGTAGGATTTCATGTCATCTAGACCAACTTGTTTGCTCAAAGCTGCATTGAGTTATGCCTTCTGCCCTTGCTCTGCTGTTTTCCAAAAACCTGCTGTGAGACTACAAGAGATAAGTGCTTATTTTCAACCATTTTCTGATCAACTAAAACATTTGCTGCATATCTGTTTAAACTCTGCAACTGTATTTTAGACTTAGTGAATTGAAGCCTTACCTCTGCTCTGATCTTGTATCCCCACCCACAGTCCAACTGTTGCTGTGGTCTTAAAACTTGATGTCTTTTGATTTGCCCACCTCTTCTATTAATTTGATATTGGACATTCCTCTCAGGCCCATTGCATTAGTTCATTCTACTAGTACAGATCAGCTGTGAAGGCCCACACATTGCTTCAGCTTGTTCTACTGAGTATAGTGTGATCAGTTGTGAAGGCCCGCTCCATTAGGTGCTTAACCTTGAATTATCTTTTGTCTCTACTACTTACAAAAATATTGTGCCTCTTCCTACTTCATTTTACTGCTTGTGCTTAGGTGTTCAACTGCATTTAGTTTGCCACATTTGTTACTGCTTGTTGGTACCCTGATTAAATTGATAACAGTATTCTACTGAATTGCTGCTTTATTTAAGTTATTTTTTTACTGTTGTGATTGCGAGCTAATTTATCACATTTGCACTGTTTTAAAGCAATTTACTGATTAACTGGATGGATTTCATTGCTATTTACTGCAGTTCATTACTGTTTAACTGTATTTTTCATACTGTGAGTTCTATTTTTTGTCTTTAAGGGTTAATCTGTGCTTTTTGTGAGTTTTACTGTGTTCTTAACCCTTAAA
Source organism: Protopterus annectens (assembly GCF_019279795.1). Classification (NCBI taxonomy): domain Eukaryota; kingdom Metazoa; phylum Chordata; order Ceratodontiformes; family Protopteridae; genus Protopterus; species Protopterus annectens. Next base: position 155,428,373 of record NC_056748.1, on the reverse strand, counting down.
TTCAGTAGCATAGTCTGGATACAGGTTTGTTGCATACAGCGCTGTTTGTTTTTGCCTTCTGTGTTTCTGGCAGCCATCTTGTTTGCCTTCTGTGTTTCTAGCAACCATCTTGTGTAGGTAGGGGTCTATCTTCTCTGCTAGTGAGGGTAGCAGGGCTACCTGGACCTTGACTGGCAGAAGACAATTGGTAAAGAAAGCAGGAGCTAGCAGGATTGGCTAGATTTCCGTGTTACTAGAATCTTCTATTTTTTGTGGTATTTAAACCCGTTTGAGCTGGTTTGGGCTTGTTTGCACCTCATGCACTGCAACTGCATTATTTTTAACTCATTGCAAGGTATTCTAGCTACAAATTTTGCCTTAGTAGCACTTGTGTTATCACCTAGTAGTACTCGTCTTAGACCTTCCACCCTTTACAGCCTTAGCTCTCTCTGACCTCTCTCCCTCAGGTTCTGATAAATGGATGGATGACTTCCTACTGTTTCTCCTGCCATTCTGGCTTATATGGGCATGCTGAGACAGTGTAGCAACTACCTTATATACACAGACAACCCTCTACTACTACCACCTAAGAACACAATTTGTGAGAGATGCAATTTCATTAAGAACCTAGATTCTATGCTATCTTCCTCACAAGCCAGTATATCTGGCACTGAGAAGGTTGTCAAAACAAGCACGACACCTCAAACACCACCCACACAACACAATACACACCCACTTATGTAGAGGTCCTCATCAAAAATATACCCAAACAAAAGAGACCTCTGAGGCAAAAACACACTCAAATTCCACTGCCTACCACACTACACACCACACATAGTCCACACATCTCTGTCTCACAGCCACTAAGGCCTAAACATAAACCCAACATATTAGTCATAGAAAACTCAACTGTGAGACACACAGATGTGCCCGTCACCAGGCTGGATAAGTAGAAAGTCATCGTTAGTTGCTTGTCAGGTGCCAGAATCCACCATATCACCCATGCACTCAAGTCTGTCAACAACAGGTACTGTTAAGACTGTCATGGTCCGTGTTGGTGTGAATGACTTGAGACGTACCTCCCTGGAGTATATGAAGAGAGACATGATCGAGCTCACTGAATATGTGTCCCAGGCAGGTATGTACCTAGCCTTAAGCAACATTCTACCATCACCCAGAATTATGCCTTAATACAAACAGAAAATAATTGACTTTAACAAATGGCTAAGTTTCTAGTGTCACTCCAAGGGGATCCAGTACCTGATAGCTTGGGAAGACATGATCGACAGACCATGATGTTTTGCCAGAGATGGCCTGCATCTGTCTCCCTTGGGTTTCAGGCTTCTGGCAAAGGATCTTGCCTCCCTCATAGTGCCTTTTTTAGGCAATGCCATGAGGTCAAAACTACCAACATGAACATTTCATCAAAATAAAATTAAAGGTCATGCTGCAAAATGCTAGGAGTTTAAACATGAAATTGCACTCATTGTAAATATTCTTAACCCTGGAAGAAGCTGGCATTTGTACAGTCACAGAAACTTGGTTCAAAGCTTCAGAGAGCACCCCAGCCATGCCAGGTTACTCATCCTATCATACATTCAGACCCCAAACCGTGGGCGACAAAGCAAAAGGAGATGGAGTTGCAATATATGTTAAAAACATATACAACTCCAGGCTGGTCAAACAGTATGATGCACAGGAGACACTCCACGTGCAGTTAACAGTTGGCAAGACCCCTATTCAAATCATAGCTTGCTACAGGCCCACAACTTTGACTCAAGATGCCTACTCCACCTACTTGGACCTATCCAAATCTATCAGGATTCAACCTTTTACCCTGATCCTGGGCAACTTTAACTATTAGGTTCATAGGTTCATAGGTAGATATAGGCTATCTGCCCTAGGGCATTTATAAGCCTAGCCAGAGTGTATTTGGCTTCTGCCTCCCTATTAGATTAGCCTACTTTGCCTCTGTAAAGTAGGTCACAGAAGGTACCCTTTTAAGATTAGTTTACTGTGCCTCTGTCTAGCAGGGACACTGGGGAGATCCCGGGGTGAATTTGCGATTTCCCATCCAAGCGTCCAAACTTTGCTTGAAGAGGGTCAGCGAGGGGCTATGTCTAACATGAATGGGGATTCTATTCCAGAGTGAGGGGAGCCTCTGGGAAATGAATCTGTCCCTCCAGCATGTCCTATTCATTTTTGTGCTGAGGTTTAGGTCCCTGGAGCGTGTAGCTCTAAGGGACTTGGATTTTTTGAGGTGGAGCATTTCCTTTAATTCTGTGTTTGACATGGCTTTGTACATCAGGCATAAATCGCCTCTGAGTAGGTGGTAAGCAACTGAGTAGAGCTGGAGTTTCTTTAGTCGAGCTGCATAGGACATCTGTTTGTAGCCCACGATCCTCTTGGTGAGGTACTTTTGGGGTCTCTCCAGTTGCTGCAGGTGTCGGGTAAGGTACATCCCAAAAGGGGCATTGTATTCCATTATGGGCCTGATGAGTGACGAGTAGAGGGGCACAATGACCTCTCTTGATCTAGATGCAAACCCTTTCATGATAAGGTGGGCTATATAGAAGGTCTTTCTAACCACTTTGGCAACGTGATTATCAAAGGAGAGATTACTATCTACGTTGGTCCCCAAATCTCTAATTACTTTTACCGTACTTAATGGATTACCACCTATGTGGTAATTTGTGGGCACCTTGTTTTTCCCAGAGGGGATGACTATGCACTTTTTAGCATTTAGCTTGAGGTCTTGGCTCTGGCACCAAGCATCCTTCTCTGTGAGACCCTTTTGGAGGATACTTGTGTCAGCTGGAGATTCGATTATGGCCCCCAGTTTGCAGTCATCTGCGAACTTTGTCAGCCATAATCCCCCTGTGTTAGCCTGAACCTCAGAGAAGTATATACCGAACAAGAGAGGTCCCAGAACTGAGCCCTGTGGGACGCCACTTGTAACTGGTTTGGATTCGGACATGGCACCTGCGATTCTGACCATGTGGGTTCTATCTCTGAGCCAGTTTGCAACCCATCTTGTGGGTTCTATCTCTGAGCCAGTTTGCAACCCATCTTGTGATATAGGGGTTGATATTGAAGCTGGTAAGCTTATTTATGATACCCGAGTGGGGTATTGTGTCGAAGGCTTTTGCGAGGTCCAGGTAGGCTGTGTGGACTACCTGGCCCTCATCTATGGCTTTGGTAACTGTTTCAAAGAAATCAACTAAATTTAAGAGGCAAGATCTGCCCTTAACAAAGCTGAATTTGGTAGGGTCCAGTGTCTGGAGGCTCCCATTGCCTTTGTTTATGAGTTCCATGATAATACGCTCCATAGCTTTACAGACCAGACTAGTCAGGCTTATGGGGCGATAGTTTCCAGGGTCCGTTGTGGCACCACCTTTGTGGAGTGGGACCACTGTAGCTGTACGCCATTCTTTGGGTACATATCCTGTAGTAAGGCTAAGTTTGAACAGTGACTTAATGTGAGGGTTCAGTTCTTCTTGGAGCTCGTGTAAGACACAGCCTGGGACACTGTCTGGTCCCATAGATGCTGTTTTTTTTGCTTTGGAGAGGGCAGCTTTCACCTGTGCATCTGTAATGTCAGGGAAGTTACATTCAGTTGGGATAGGCATTTGCTCCTTTGGGGGGGAAGGGGGGGGAGAAGTTTGCGCTGAATCAGTCTGCCAGGATGTTGGCTATGTCTGTAGGTTCGGTATATTTTGTACCGTTATGCAACAATTCAGAGCATATCTGGGAGTATCCGCCCATGTTCCTGACATAACTAAAGAAGGCCTTGTGATTATCTTTAGTGTCTAGGGCAATTTTTCTTTCGAAACTGGCCTTTGATGATTTTATGAGGGATCGAAGTTTCTTGCTAATACTGATTAGAGATGCCTTCCCTTTTTGGGATTTTGCTCTGTCATGTAGTAGCTTCCTCCTTCTGTTGTATAGCTTATTTATGGCCGGGGTTCACCAGACCGGTCTCCTGTTTTTGGATGAGTGAGTTTTGGTTTTATTTGGGATAGCACGATCCATGCATTCCTGCAGGTGCTCATAAATGCATTTGTAAAGGATTCTGCGAATTGGGCTGTATTATCCTCTGGCCCAGGGGCTTTGAAGGATTCCACCTCAGTCTTGAGAAGTGCAAAGTTGGCTTTTGAGAAATTCTTTACAGTGATTTCCTTGGCTGGGGGTGGGGACAGGATATGGATGTCCAGGGAAATTTGTTTATGGTCTGATCATGCCAATGAGGAGTTTACCTCCTGTGTGGAACACAGAGTCCCCATGTTGGTGATGACCAGGTCCAATATGTTGTTCCCTCTTGTGGGAGTGGTGATCAGTTGTTCCATTGTGTTAGAGTTTATAAATTCAAGGAACCATTGGGTGAGGGTGTTTGGGCTTGAGTAGTTTTCCCAGTCAATGTTTGGGTAGTTGAAGTCACCCAATAACATAGTGTTTGGAGAGACATTCATATTCTCCAGTGTTCTCAGGAATGCCAAGTAGGGTTCCTGTAATAAGGAGGGTGTTCTGTAGCAGGCTACAAACTGAAATGCAGTTTTGCCCGCTGTTAGTTGCACATGGATGGTTTCTGATGCTTCATGCAGTGCCACTAACCTGGAGGTGTAGGTATCTTTGATGAATATAGATACTCCACCTCCTTTTGTGCTTCGGTCCAAGTTTTGAGGCCGAAACGCATGGTATGAGTTATAACCTGGTAGTGCTGGGGTGCTCTCAGGAGCCTTGAACCAGGTTTCTGTTACTGCACAGACATCGATTTTCTCCATACTGAAGAGAGCCTTGAGTGCGTGCATCTTGAGGTTTAGACATCTGGCATTGAGTAGCATTACCTTTAGTTTTTTTATCCTTGGGTTGTCTATGGAGGTGGGTTTGTCCTTTGAGCCTTGCCTAAAAAAGGCACTATGGGGGTGGCAAGAGCCTTGGCCAGTATACAAAAGCCTAAGGGTGACAGGTGCAAGCCGTCCCTAGCGAAGCAACGTGGCTTGTCGAGCATGTCATCCCAGGCTGACAGACACTGTACCCTCTTTGAATGACACCAATACTTTAGCCGATTGTTGAAACTGATCATTTTGTCTTTATACTGTGGCATCATTCTTGGTGAGGGCAAGATGCTACTCAAGGTCAGGGTCATACCAGCCTGGGCTACATGGTCAGAGATCTCCTCTATGTCTCTTTTCATGTAGTCCAGGGAGGTACGTCTCCGGTCATTCACACCAGCATGGACAATGATGGAGTCATACTTGTACTTGCTTTGGAGTGACCTGAGTGCTTGTGTTATGTGGCGGATCCTGGCACTCGACAGGCAGCTTACAGTGACCTTCTCCTTGATCAGTCTGGTGAGTGGGACGTCAGTGTGCCGGACAATAGAGTCCCCTATAACAAGTATATTTGGTGTGTTGTTTGGCCTTAAGGGCTATGGTTGTGAGGCACACTGGTTTTGTGAGATATGTGATTCATGGGTATTGTTGAGGGATGGCTGTTGCTTGGATATCTGCTTAGGAGGTCTTTGCTGTTTAGGCAGATTTTTATTTAGAGCCTCCGAGTATGTTTTTGTACATAGATTGGAAGAACTACTCATGCCAAAACACAAATGCCCAGAGATTCCTTGATTTCATCAATGCAAATGTCTTGTACCAGCTGGTTGACACCCCCACAAGAGGTGATAATATCTTGGACTTGGTATGAACCAACATGAGTAACCACTGTAGCATCCCCACAGTGTCATCCTCTCTAGTAGGATCTGACCACAAAGCGGTCACTTTCAAAGTCATCATCTCTGCAAGACCCCCCGCCCCCAGCTAGGGTCAAACAAAAAGACTTTTCCAAAGCTGATTACAACCTCCTGAGGGAAGATATAAACAGTTTTACAGCCCCCTCACCCTCCATAGGAACTGGCACATATGTCCAAACCTAAACCAAAGTACTATATGAGCATTTATATCGCTGCATGGAATTAGGAATACCTGACACGATAAAATACTCCTCCTCAAGGAAGAATAAACCTATCTGGTGGACATCTACAATAAATAAACTCTATAATAAAAGGAAAAAAATTGTTGTCCAGGGCCAAGTAGGAGCAGGTGCCGAATTGGAAGCAATCTCTCCTTAGCCTGAGCAGGCAAATAAGAGCACTAGTGAAATCCTCTAAAGCAAATTTCATGTCCAAACTGGCCACATCTACTAAAGACAATCATAAGGCCTTCTTCACATATGTCTGCAATCTCAAAGGAAGCACTCGGATATATTCAGAATTGGTGGCCAAGGACACCACATACACAAGTGCCGTAGATATAGCCAGCCTTCTGGCAGACATTTTCAGTGAAAACTTCACCCCTCTGTCCTCACCCTCAGTAAATCAGGATATCCCCAACACCTGCCCCCCTCTCCCTTTATCTTTAGGGAGCATGTCATCACTGCCCTCTCAAAGGCATAAAATATAGCCTTCATGGGACCCGATAGCATCTGGGCTGTATCCTACAAAAACTCATTCAGGAACTTGCAGCACCATTAGACACCCTAGTCAACCAAAGTTTGAGTACCAGCTTCATCCCAGCCAAGTGGAGGACAGCCACTGTCATCCCTTTGCACAAAGGTGGCGCATCCACCTATCCAGGAAATTATAGACCCATCAGCCTAACTAGCCTGATCTGCAAGGCCATGGAACAGATTATTATGGATCTCATTAACAAGGACATTGACAACCTGCAAACACTCGATCCCACACAGTTTGGTTTCATCAATTGGAGGTTATGCCTGTTAAATCTGGTCGACCTCTTTGAGACAGTCACCAAAGCCATTGACGAGGGGAAGATGGCACACACCACCTACTTTGAACTGGCCAAAGCCTTTAATACTATTCCCCACTCAGGTATAATAGATAACTAGGCATCAATCCATATGTTACCAGATGGGTAGCAAACTGGCTCACTGATAGAACCCACCTAGTTAAAACAGAGGAAGCCACCTCAAGCAGTAGACCCATAATAAGTGGTGTACCCCAGAGATCGGTCCTGGGGCCTCTGTTTGGGATATACTTTTCTGAGGTGCAGGCCAAAACCAGTGGGTTATGGCTGACCAAGTTTGCAGATGACTGCAGGCTGGGCACTGTCATCAATTCCCCTAGTGATGTGGACATTCTCCAAGAGGGCCTCACTCAGACAAATGACTGGTGCCAGAAACATGGCCTCAAGCTGAATACCAAAAAATGCATCCTCATTCCCTTTGGGGAGAGTGACATCCCCACAAATTATGACATTAATAACAATGTCCTAAGCACGCAGTCAGTCATGAGGGACTTGGACACACAGGTTGATAGCAAACTGACTTTTAACTACCATGTTGCCTCTGTTGTACAAAAATCTTTCTACAGGGCCCACCTCATTAGTAAGGGTATCTCGTCCAGGGACAAGGAGGTTATAACAATTCTGTATTATTCCCTTATAAGACACATTACTGAGTACAATGCCCCTTTTGGCATGTACCTCACAAAGCACATGCAGCAGCTGGAGAGACTACAGGTTCTTCACCAGAAGAATCCAGGGCCTCAAACATCTACCCTTCACAGATGGGCTAAAGGCCCCTGTCCCTCTACTTAGTCTCCTACAGAATCTCAGACCCCACCCTGATAGGACTGCTGCATATCTGCAAGTCAAGCTCCACACAAGTAGCACGCACACGCAGCCTCAACCTGGTCTGTGACATCAATAGGACTTGTTGGCGTGACAGATTTGTGTCCCAGAGACTCCCCCTTCTGTGGAATAGATTTCATCTCCACATCAAGCAGAGTACCTCATTAACCCTTTTTAAGGGCAACCTGCATAATTGGATGGGGAACAGAAAATATACCCCTGGGATTCCACCTGTGTCCCTGCTGACAGGGGCATCAGGTTCTGACTTGTTAAAACATGGGCTAAACTCTTGGCTAGGCTTGTAAGGCCCAATAGCCTAGCAACTTCCTATTTATTTATTTACTTGACATTTGTTGACCGGGTTAGTCCGATTTAGCTTGTGCCCTTTTTCAGTGGGGGGCTGGGGAGAAAAGCTCCACAATAACAAGTGATACAAGTAGCATATACACAGTACAAGTTTAACAGGAACAAAGGAAAATATCCTATGATGATCCTATGTATAGGGGGAAACAATTCTGTAGTGGATTGGCATATTTTCTGTAGTCTGCAGCAGATTTTGTTACAAAATAAGCAGAATGCAGCACAATCGCTCAGTCAGATAATAAACTGATAAATAAACACAGCTATATTCAAGCGAAAGGCGACAAAAGTAAGATGATCGGGATAGGATTCTTAGTAAAGTGGTTAGTGCTTGGGATATAGTGTAATAAAACAGATGTAAAACTAATAAATCATTGTCTATCAAAAGATTTTAGGGAGAAAAATATCTAAGTGTGAATCACTTCAATAACAGACATACTGTACAGAATGTGTTTAAAATGTTATACCACAAGGAATTGGTGCTGAAAAGAAAACATATGGAAAAATGTGCACATCTGTGAAAATGAGGATGCAGTAACGTTTTTATTTTGCAGCAGACAACTGTTTACTGCTGTACGATGGAGTGTGTGATAAGCTGACGTGTCTAACATCCTTTGAAAAGTGTTAATTCCACAAAGGAGCACTTTATTCTACCTTCAGTCCAAACCTCTCAGCTGTTCCTGATTTCGCCTCATAGGTTTGCCCTGTCCGTTATAAAGATTTGGAATTTCTGTTAAATCAATAAGAATTGCAGCCAATAAATCATACCTGATAGTTTCATGATTTCTATTGTTTCAGAAAATGCATGTTCATACAAAGCTTGTTCTATTAGTCCCTTCCTAACTCCATTCTCTCAATGTTATCCACTAACCACTTTAAGCCATCACTTAAAGCTTATCTAAAAAATAAGTGGCTATGTTCCTGTACTAACCCCTCATGAGTGCTCTGATACATCACAGTATACCCAAAACATATCCAACTTCTCCCCCAGTGTTTAATCCTTTGTTCCTACCAACCTGTCTTAACCTTATATCTTGACATAAGTCATACCTATAAATAGTACTAGCTATGTTCAAAGCCTAGGTTTTGTTGTCAAGATGTAACAAATGTGTATGTTCTTATGTATACTACATTTTGTTTAATTTATACTGCAGTGATTATTGCAATGTGTGCATGAAGATTTACTGTTACTCATTGAGCTTTTCTCAACGGGCCTCCACTGAAAAAGGACCTTGTGTCCAGTTGGACTTTCCGGGTAAACAATTGTTAAATAAAATAAATAAATAAATAAATAAATATTAATTTTTTAAGTGAATTAGAAGCATATTTAACTCATTACATCAGAGTGACGCCTCCAGGTGCATCTGCTGTTAACTCCTACTGATGCCTCTAGGCATCAAATATTGCTTGTTCATATTTGTATAATGCTTGTTCATATTTGCATCAATAATTCCAAAACCATGCTATGTACAAGGTTTTAAAAGATTTCATCTTAAAGCTTACACAATGGCAAACTCAACCGCATTAATATTTACCTATGTCTGGTGCAGGTAAAGAGATATTAACTGTTGTTTTTATGGTATTAATTTATATAGATATAATTTTCATATTTTCTAAATTTCTCAACAACCAAGTAACACAGGCAGAACTCCTTAGCCTCATATGAAAGCTCTCAGCTAGATGAATAAAATGCTGCTGACAGTATGTGTGTAACTTGAGTGATTGCTGACATGTTGTAAATTTACAAAATATTACAAATGTAATACTTACTGTGTTTACCATGACTTAACAAATCCCATTTAATATCTAGAAACTAAAGAATACTACCCACTATGAAGATAGTTTGTGCTGAAGAGTTTTCCATTTATAATTCTTTCATAACCCCTATCGTTCCAGAAATAAGAATATTTATTTGAAATATGAGGACATAATTTGATTCTATCAAAAGGCTTAGGCTCTGCCCATCGGAAGTTACAGTGTAAACTTCCTGAGCACCATTCAAGTGAATAAGTTAAAAAAAACTATCCCTGATTTGTTCCTCTGTCCTCACATTATTTTTGGATTGGTCCAGAATTCTTAATCATAGAGCCTGAGAGGTGGCTTCCATCTGTTGAATAATGCTAAGTGTTTGTACCAGGTCAATGTTAAATCATCAAAAGTTTAATTCCACTAACATCTATTCATCAAGATGAAAACAGAGAACATTTGCTTAAGCGAACGTGAATACCAATGAATTTCAAATCACCGAATTTCAATAGTTGGCCAACATCGTGAACGTGAGAATAACCTGGTAATAGAAAAAATAATAGAAAGCAACACCGTATATAAACACCATTCATAATGTACATACTACATTGGTAAACTATACAACAGCTCCTCCATATGTGAATAAGAACTGAAAAGTAACTATATTTGCAACTTAACCAAAATCACAGTAAAATACCACTGTAAACATGGAACCCTATCTATCCCAGCAAACAGTGTTGTAATAAAAAAAAATAGTGTTAATGATGCACAAGGCAAAATCAGCAAATTTATATTGGCAACTATCATACCTGGTATTTTGTTTTACAATTATAGTGTCATACATTATCAATCTGACAATATATAATATTTGTTATTTATAGCACATTTTAAAAGGTATACTGATATATATGATGGACTAAAACATGTACATAATTGTTATCCTGCATACTTCCTACCTAACTGCTGACATAATAATGTAGTACATAGCCATTAATTGTACTTGGCCAACTAATGTTATTTGTTGTTTTAATTCTCACCGCAACAGACGTTAACTTAAACATTCACTATTTTTGTCTCAATGAATAGACGTTTGCGGAATTAAACTCTCAATGATTTAACACAGACCCATTTTTACCAACTTCTCCTGTGGTTTCTCTCTATTTTTCTTTCTTTTTTTTTTGTCTGTCTTTTTTCTGTAATTGTTAAGTTATCATGTAAACAACTGTTTTGTCTGACAAGTGAACTGTATCTGTAGTTGCAATATTCTGTTTTGTTTTTATGTGGAGCTTTTCTCCCTGGACCTCTACTGAAAATAGACATATATCCAGTTAGAGTAGCCCAGTCAACAAATGTAAAATAAATAAAAAATAAAACTGCTTTCAGGACAAATACAGAATGTATGAGATTCACACATCCACAGTTTTCTCCCTAAAAGTGATCAATCAATCCATTGGTAAAGAATGATTTATTAGTTTTACATCTGTTGTATTACAGTGTATGCCAGACACTAAACACCTCACTAAGAATCTTATTCTGTTTCATCTTACTTTTGTTACCTTTCACTTGAATGTAGTTGTGTTTATTTGTTAAAGGAGAACCATACACAAAAACTAAATAGATATGTTTTTCAGCAAATCTTGAACTTTTCTGCATTACTAATGTATGTATCAGAGTAAGTGGTTGTCATTATTATTATGTTCTAATTTGTTATACCCATAGTTGACCTTAGGCACATGCCAATGAAGCGGCCGCCTAGTGCGCTGCTGTAACAGAGTCGTTTTTCCAATAATCTGGATGGTGTAGGTAGACCAGAATGGGGCAGTGGGTGGTGTGGGGGAGGGCACTGTGGAGCCCTTTTGTCTAGGCCACCAGTTGACCAATGGCCAGCTCTAGTTATACCCCAAAATGCTGAAAGGAAACTGCCATAGATAGCATGATTTTGTTTTGCAGTAAATGACTTTGTCTACCTGGTGTCATTTAGAGGGACAGAGAGAAATCCCTAGGATGAGAAGATCATTTACTGCAGTTTTCTCTCTTATCAGAGTACAACGGTAATGTGACTGCCTACGTTTGTCTGTCAGCATCAGTCTGCAGGTTTAGTTACTTAGATTCCTCTAATTTTCATTAGTGGTCATTGAAGGAATGTTTGAGGTTTAAAATATAGCTGAGCTGTTTATTCTTTTCAAAGTAACTATTGTAGTTGTTTTGAAGTGTGAGAAATCTGACCCCCCCCTGTGATTAATAGGTGTTAGTAGGGCTAAAATGGCTTATGCTGCAGTCACAGATTTTAATATTGTAGCTAGAATTATAATCTTTGATATTAAACTTCCTTCCCCAATTCACTGATTGTCTCAACAAAACACTAAAAAGCAGCACAGAAATGCTGTAACAAACTCCAAATGAAGCATTTACTTCTACAAAAAATACAGTTTAGAAAAAATACAAAATCAAATACTGATAGAAAATAAGAAGAATACGATGAAAACACTGCCTTTCTTTGTGGCACTCAAAGAATGATTAAAGGGAAAAACAACTAATTAAATAGATAAATAAAGTGCGAGGGCTTTTTTATATGAAAACTAAACTCGGCTTTTATTTAGACTCCAGGCTACACTATCCAGTGTATGATGCTGGCAATCTGTGACTGATAAAGCACATTTAACTGCCATTGTTTTCTTAATGGCTTTGTAGTTGGAATAAGTGACCAAACCTAATTACTCTGCCACTCTTAGTAGCCTTTGTGATAAGTTCAGACATAAAACAAATGGAATAATTATTAAATGATGCTTTTTTCTGTATGTGATATGTGTAGTGTTGAATTATAGAGAAGATATATCACTTTTTGGAAAAGAAAAACGACATTTGGTTCGAGTTTTCCTTTAACATTTTGACTGAGTAAAAGATTGTGCTAATCTTAGTTATTTAAGCAATAATCCATGACTGAGTATGGATACATCAGGATTTACCCATGGTTGGCATGGTTTGATCATGAAGGTGAAGCCCAAGTGGTTAAACAAAGCCAACCGTGGGTAACTCCTGATATACCCACATCCAGGAGTGGATGATTGCTATTATACAACATTATTTAAGAAAGAAATTGCTTACCTTTCTTAAATAATGTCTTTGTATAAGGGAGCTGAAGTCCTCCTCCATGTTTACCATTCTTTACTGATGTACTGAACATATGTATGGGATGTACGTTCCTGAACATATGTATGGGATGTAAGTTCCTGAACATATGTATGGGATGTACATTCCTGAACATATGTATGGGATGTAAGTTCCTGAACATATGTATGGGATGTACATTCCTGAACATATGTATGGGATGTACGTTCCTGAACATGTGTATGGGATGTACGTTCCTGAACATATGTATGGGATGTACGTTCCCATGCTTTTACAGTACATCAGTGCAGTGTAGGAGAGGCATTGGAGAAATGGGAATCTGTGCTGCTGTTTTTTTCTTGACATTTTACGAGGGACAGCACAGAAACAGAAGGAAATCGGGTACATTTCTATTTCTTTATTTTTGAGAATGTACCAGATTTGTCTTTTATTTTGTGCTGCCCCTCAGCATATTCCAGTAGAAAAGACTGGCTGTTTAATGGTACTTCGGAGGCAGGACTTGATTCTATTGGTATATGCTCAAATAACAGCAAGCATGCTGATTGGGCTGTCCAACCAGCATGCTCATTTTTGAATACAAATGAGATATCATTGTATAATTTGTATTATACAATTTCTCCCTATTAATATTCTAAAATGTGCACATTGATTGGCCAGCCCAACCAGTGTGCCCGTTGTAAATCCCACAATATACCAATGGAAAAAGGTCCAGTCGCTCGGACTTTTTTCCATTGGTAAAAACTGCCCCAAAACCTTTTTTTTTTTTTTACAATAAAAAATGAAGAGAGAAAACGGAACAATGGAGACTTTCTTTTCTATGTTGCTTCCGTTTCAAAGCCTTGATGTACTGGGTATGCGTGGGAACGCAAGTCCCATACGCATGCACAGTACATCAAAACACAGGATCAGTATACCACAACCGGTGGAAGAACAGCAATATGCCATTATACAAAGACATTATTTAAGAAAATTAAGTATTTTTTTCTTAAATAATGTCATTGCATAATAGCTATAACTGACTCCGTGGTTGTGGTATATTGAAAATTTACCCACGGTTGCCTTTGTTTAATCACTCGGGCTTCACCCTCATGATTAAACCACACCAACCGTGGGTAAATCTTCAATATACCACACCACTTCATTGATTATTGCTTAAATAAAATCTGCTGCAGACAACTGAAAACATCCCAACTCACTACAGAACTACCCCCCCCCCCCCACCCACACACACACACACACACACACACACACACACACACACACAAGATCATCAGAAGGAGGGGCTGGATGATATGGAATCAGGAAATAATTGGACAGTTACTCAGTATGCAGTAAACAGAAACACCAGTTTACTACAACATAATAAATATAGGTCCACTGAAGTGATTAAGTAAAAACTACACATTTTAGAATAAGAAAGCCCACTTTACAAGTTGAGAGCATAATTATAACAGAAACACATGGTAAAAAGAACTTTGCACTTAATCTTTAAGACACTTGTAGTTTTGCAACAAAAATATACCCCAAATTATTGTTCTTCCCTTGTACTAATTATGATGACATCCTGTTTGACATCTTGATTATGGTTCACAGTTAGTATTGTGTTTTTTTATGTCTTAGAAAAAAATACTTATGCCAAGTGTAAATGTACTTATGTAACATTAAAGCCCAATGCTATCAATGGGTGTTTTTTGGCATAATCTCATTCTGTTTGGTGAGCAACACATAGCTAGTTGCCCTTAAACACAAACTAATTATAATTGTAGCTTAAAAATCATTGCTGATTAGAGCACTTTTTTCGTTTAATAAAAGTTAACTTTATCATGGTTGATAAATATCTTTATGTGTAATTTACTTTAGTTTAATTTAGTTTAGTATAGCTAGTTTAGTGACATAGTACTGGATATATTCATAGAAGGCACACTGTTAAGAACATTTCTTTATCTTGGGGAAAGTATCAGACCCCCCCCCCACTCCAAGCTTATAATGTTTGAGAGGGATACCTTATACAGGTCCACCATAGTACTGATTTTTGCTTGTAATCCACGGATTATCACCAGTATTGCATTCCTACAAGTCTGGTAGGCTTGACACAGCATTTATTCATGCTGAAGGTGGTGGTCTCTGATCATAAAGCCCCGTGGCCAGTAAGTGCATCAGCACAGCAGGTGGGTTTATTTAGATTCCGGGAAGGCAGAGGGCTGCTGAAACACAGCTGTTAATGAGCAAGAAAATGGTGGTGGTTTAACTTCTGTTTTTTCATGGCAAGACCTGCTTCATAATAATACAGAAAAACTATTTGTATGTTAGTTCACTAACATTCTTGAAGCACTGCTTTCTTATTTCCCCTGAAATGTGGCTCATTATATTGACCTTTTATTCATTTCTTGTCGCACCAGTTATCTGAATGAAGTGATATCTTGCACTTACATGCATGTACTCCAACACAAAAAGGATTACACTTACCAAAGACGGTACCTGATGGTATGCACCGAGTGTGATATTACACTTACCACAGAGAGTAACTGATGGTATGCACAGAGTCTGATAGTGCAGATGTCACAGATGGTAACTAATGGTATACACAGAGTGTAATATTGCCATTACCATAAACAATAACTGATGGTATGCACAGAGTGTGATATTACACTTACACAGATATTAACTGATGGTATTCTCTGAGTGTGATATTGCACTTACCACAGACGGTCTCTAATGGTATGCGCTGAGTGTGATATTACACTTACCACAGACGGTAATTGATCTTATGCACTGAGTGTGATATTACACTTACCACAGACGGTAATTGATCTTATGCACAGAGTGTGATATTACACTTACACAGATGGTAACTGATGGTATGCACTGAGTGTGATATTGCACTTACCACAGACGGTCTCTAATGGTATGCGCTGAGTGTGATATTACACTTACCACAGATGGTAATTGATCATATGCACTGAATGTGATATTACATTTACCACAGATGGTAACTGACGGTATGCACTCAGTGTGATATTACAGTTACCACAGACAGTACCTGATGGTATGCACTGAGTGTGATATTGCACTTACCACAGACGGTAACTGATGGTATGCACACAGATGGCAACTGATGGTATGCACTGAGTGTTATATTACACTTTCCACAGGTGGCAATTGATGGTATGCACTGAGTGTGATATTACACTTACCAAAGACAGTAGCTGATGGTATGCAGTGAGTGTGATATTACACTTACCAGAGATGGTAACTGATGGTATGCACCGAGTGTGATATTACACTTACCAGAGATGGTAACTGATGGTATATACTGAGTGTGATATTACATTTACCAAAGACAGTAGCTGATTGGTATGCACTGAGTGTGATATTACACTTACCAAAGACTGTAGCGGATGGTATGCACTGAGAGTGATATTGCACTTACCACAGACGGTAACTGATGGTATGCACTGAGTGTGATATTACACTTTCCACAGATGGCAACTGATGGTATGCACTGAGTGTTATATTACACTTTCCACAGGTGGCAATTGATGGTATGCACTGAGTGTGATATTACACTTACCAAAGACAGTAGCTGATGGTATGCGCTGAGTGTGATATTATACTTACCACAGATGGTAATTGATCATATGCACTGAGTGTGATATTACACAAACCACAACCGGTACCTGATGATATGCACTGTGTGATATTACATTTACCACAGACGGTAACTGATGGTATGCACTCAGTGTGATATTACAGTTGCCACAGACAGTAACTGATGGAATGCACTACATGTGATATTAAACTTACCATAGACGGTAACTGATGGTATGCACTGAGTGTTATATTACACTTTCCACAGGTGGCAATTGATGGTATGCACTGAGTGTGATATTACACTTACCAAAGACAGTAGCTGATGGTATGCAGTGAGTGTGATATTACACTTACCACAGATGGTAACTGATGGTATGCACTGAGTGTGATATTACACTTTCCACAGACGGCAACTGATGGCATGCACTGAGTGTTATATTACACTTTCCACAGGCGGCAATTGATGGTATGCACTGAGTGTGATATTACACTTACCAAAGACAGTAGCTGATGGTATGCAGTGAGTGTGATATTACACTTACCAGAGATGGTAACTGATGGTATGCACCGAGTGTGATATTACACTTACCAGAGATGGTAACTGATGGTATATACTGAGTGTGATATTACATTTACCAAAGACAGGAGCTGATTAGTATGCACTGAGTGTGATATTACACTTACCAAAGACAGTAGCTGATGGTATGCACTGAGAGTGATATTACACTTACCACAGATGGTAACTGATGCTATGCATGGGAGGGTGGCCTAATGGTAAAGGTGTTTGCCTTACAAACACAATGTGCAGGGTTTGAGTCTCATAAGGGGTAATTGGCTAGGCTTAAAATGGCTCACAAGGGCAGTTAGTTTAGTACTAATCTATGAATCTATGAATGTGATATTACACTTACCACAGATGGTAACTGAAGGTATGCACTGAGTGTGATATTACACTTACCACAGACGGTAACTGATGGTATGCACCGAGTGTGATATTACACTTACCACAGACAGTAACTGATGGTATGCACTGAGTGTGATATTACACGTTTCACAGATGGCAATTGATGGTATGCACTGAGTCTGATATTGCACTTACCACAGATGGTACCTGATGGTATGCACTGAGTGTGATATTACACTTTCCACAGATGGCAATTGATGGTATGACTGAGTGTGATTTTACACTTACCACAGATGGTACCTGATGGTATGCACTGTGTGTGATATTACACTTTCCATGGATGGCATTTGATGGTATGACTGAGTGTGATTTTACACTTACCACAGACAGTACCTGATGGTATGCACTAAGTGTGATATTACACTTACCACAGACAGTAACTGATGGTATGCACTGAGTGTGATGTTACAGTTACCACAGATGGTAACTGATGGTATGCACTCAGTGTGATTTTACACTTACCACCAACAGTAACTGATGGTATGCACTGAGTTTGATGTTACACTTTCCACAGATGATAACTGATGGTATGCACTGAGTGTGATATTGCACTTACCACAGATGGTACCTGATGGTATGCACTGAGTGTGATGTTACAGTTACCACAGATGGTAACTGATGGTATGCACTGAGTGTGATATTGCACTTACCACAGATGGTACCTGATGGTATGCACTGAGTGTGATGTTACAGTTACCACAGACAGTTACTGATGGTATGCACTGAGTGTGATATTGCACTTACCACATATGGTACCTGATGGTATGCACTGAGTGTGATATTGCACTTACCACATATGGTACCTGATGGTTTGCACTGAGTGTGATATTACACTTACCACAGACGGTAACTGATGGTATGCACTGAGTGTGATGTTACAGTTACGACAGATAGTAATGGATGGGGTGCACTGAATGTGATATTACACTTACCACAGATGGTACCTGATGGTATATAGTGAGTTTGTAATTACAGTAACTATAGACCGTAACTGACTGTATGGGATCTATATTATTTGATCAAGAGTCTACTCTTCTAACAGATAATAATCAATAGATACACAGCAAATGCTGTAAACTGTGACTGGCCATGTCTGCAAATTTTTTCATTGGGGAAAAAATTCACGCGGCCGTAAAAAAAAAAAAAAAAACTTTAAAACACTAATCAAGTGAAGGGCTTCACCCCACCACCCCGATGTGGTTGGCTGTGCCCCACACACCCCCCTAACTAAATATATCAACTCCGAGACTGCTCTACATTGAAGAAAAGGGCAATTCCCAAAAACAGCCAACTGAATTTTTTCCCAAGGAATAAAATCGCGAACGTAGCCATTCATGGTTTACAGCATTTGCTGAGTATTTCTTAATGATTATGTGTTCGAAGAGTAGACTCTTCGATCACATAATATAGAACTGATGGGATGCAGTGAGTGTGATATTAAAAAAACCACAGACGGTAACTGATGGTATGCACTGAGTTTGATATTACAGTTACCACAGACAGTACCTGATGGTATGCACTGAGTGTGATATTACAGTTACCACAGACAGTACCTGATGGTATGCACTGAGTGTGATATTGCACTTACCACAGACGGTAACTGATGGTATGCACTGAGTGTTATATTACACTTTCCACAGGTGGCAATTGATGGTATGCACTGAGTGTGATATTACACTTACCAAAGACAGTAGCTGATGGTATGCAGTGAGTGTGATATTACACTTACCAGAGATGGTAACTGATGGTATGCACCGAGTGTGATATTACACTTACCAGAGATGGTAACTGATGGTATATACTGAGTGTGATATTACATTTACCAAAGACAGTAGCTGATTGGTATGCACTGAGTGTGATATTACACTTACCAAAGACTGTAGTGGATGGTATGCACTGAGAGTGATATTGCACTTACCACAGACGGTAACTGATGGTATGCACTGAGTGTGATATTACACTTTCCACAGATGGCAACTGATGGTATGCACTGAGTGTTATATTACACTTTCCACAGGTGGCAATTGATGGTATGCACTGAGTGTGATATTACACTTACCAAATACAGTAGCTGATGGTATGATGATATGCACTGTGTGATATTACATTTACCACAGACGGTAACTGATGGTATGCACTCAGTGTGATATTACAGTTGCCACAGACAGTAACTGATGGAATGCACTACATGTGATATTAAACTTACCATAGACGGTAACTGATGGTATGCACTGAGTGTTATATTACACTTTCCACAGGTGGCAATTGATGGTATGCACTGAGTGTGATATTACACTTACCAAAGACAGTAGCTGATGGTATGCAGTGAGTGTGATATTACACTTACCACAGATGGTAACTGATGGTATGCACTGAGTGTGATATTACACTTTCCACAGATGGTAACTGATGGCATGCACTGAGTGTTATATTACACTTTCCACAGGCGGCAATTGATGGTATGCACTGAGTGTGATATTACACTTACCAAAGACAGTAGCTGATGGTATGCAGTGAGTGTGATATTACACTTACCAGAGATGGTAACTGATGGTATGCACTGAGTGTGATATTACACTTACCAGAGATGGTAACTGATGGTATATACTGAGTGTGATATTACATTTACCAAAGACAGGAGCTGATTAGTATGCACTGAGTGTGATATTACACTTACCAAAGACAGTAGCTGATGGTATGCACTGAGAGTGATATTACACTTACCACAGATGGTAACTGATGCTATGCATGGGAGGGTGGCCTAATGGTAAAGGTGTTTGCCTTACAAACACAATGTGCAGGGTTTGAGTCTCATAAGGGGTAATTGGCTAGGCTTAAAATGGCTCACAAGGGCAGTTAGCTAGTACTAATCTATGAATCTATGAATGTGATATTACACTTACCACAGATGGTAACTGAAGGTATGCACTGAGTGTGATATTACACTTACCACAGACGGTAACTGATGGTATGCACTGAGTGTGATATTACACTTACCACAGACAGTAACTGATGGTATGCACTGAGTGTGATATTACACGTTTCACAGATGGCAATTGATGGTATGCACTGAGTCTGATATTGCACTTACCACAGATGGTACCTGATGGTATGCACTGAGTGTGATATTACACTTTCCACAGATGGCAATTGATGGTATGACTGAGTGTGATTTTACACTGTGTGATATTACACTTTCCACGGATGGCATTTGATGGTATGACTGAGTGTGATTTTACACTTACCACAGACAGTACCTGATGGTATGCACTAAGTGTGATATTACACTTACCACAGACAGTAACTGATGGTATGCACTGAGTGTGATGTTACAGTTACCACAGATGGTAACTGATGGTATGCACTCAGTGTGATTTTACACTTACCACCAACAGTAACTGATGGTATGCACTGAGTTTGATGTTACACTTTCCACAGACGATAACTGATGGTATGCACTGAGTGTGATATTGCACTTACCACAGATGGTACCTGATGGTATGCACTGAGTGTGATGTTACAGTTACCACAGATGGTAACTGATGGTATGCACTGAGTGTGATATTGCACTTACCACAGATGGTACCTGATGGTATGCACTGAGTGTGATGTTACAGTTACCACAGACAGTTACTGATGGTATGCACTGAGTGTGATATTGCACTTACCACATATGGTACCTGATGGTATGCACTGAGTGTGATATTGCACTTACCACATATGGTACCTGATGGTTTGCACTGAGTGTGATATTACACTTACCACAGACGGTAACTGATGGTATGCACTGAGTGTGATGTTACAGTTACGACAGATAGTAATGGATGGGGTGCACTGAATGTGATATTACACTTACCACAGATGGTACCTGATGGTATATAGTGAGTTTGTAATTACAGTAACTATAGACCGTAACTGACTGTATGGGATCTATATTATTTGATCGAAGAGTCTACTCTTCTAACAGATAATAATCAATAGATACACAGCAAATGCTGTAAACTGTGACTGGCCATGTCTGCAAATTTTTTCATTGGGGAAAAAATTCACGCGGCCGTAAAAAAAAAAACAAAACTTTAAAACACTAATCAAGTGAAGGGCTTCACCCCACCACCCCGATGTGGTTGGCTGTGCCCCACACACCCCCCTAACTAAATATATCAACTCCGAGACTGCTCTACATTGAAGAAAAGGGCAATTCCCAAAAACAGCCAACTGAATTTTTTCCCAAGGAATAAAATCGCGAACGTAGCCATTCATGGTTTACAGCATTTGCTGAGTATTTCTTAATGATTATGTGTTCGAAGAGTAGACTCTTCGATCACATAATATAGAACTGATGGGATGCAGTGAGTGTGATATTAAAAAAACCACAGACGGTAACTGATGGTATGCACTGAGTTTGATAATACACTTACCACAAATGGTACCTGATGGTATGCACTGAGTGTGATATTACACTAACCAAAGACAGTAACTGATGGTATGCACTGAGTGTGATATTACACTTACCACAAACAGTAACTGATGGTATGCACTGAGTTTGATAATACACTTACCACATATGGTACCTGATGGTATGCGCTGAGTGTGATATTACACTAACCAAAGACAGTAACTGATGGTATGCACTGAGTGTGATATTACACTTACCACAGATGGTACCTGATGGTATGCACTCAGAGTGATATTACACTTACCATAAACGGCAACTGATGGTATGCACTGAGTGTGATACTACCCTTTCCACAGACGGTAACTGATGGTATGCCCTGAGTGTTATATTACCCTTTCCACAGATGGTAACTGATGGTATGCCCTGAGTGTGATAGTTCATTTCCCACAGATGGTAACAGATGGTATGCACTGAGTGCGATATTAAACTTATCTCAGATGGTAACTGATGGTATGCACTGACTGTGATATTACCCTTACCACAGATGGTAACTGTTGGTATGCCCTGAGTGTGATAGTACATTTCCCACAGATGGTAACAGATGGTATGCACTGATTGTGATATTACACTTTATTTTTATTTTATTTTTATTTTACATTTGTTAACCGGGAAAGTCCAACTTGGAACAAAGCCAATTTTCAAAGGAGGCCCAGAGAGAAAGGCTCCAGATGCATGTCTTTGTAATGTGGGAGGAAACTGGAGCACCCAGAAGAAACCCACATGAATGCAGGGAGGACATGCAGATTCCGCACAGAAGGCATCCCAGCCTAGAATCGAACCGATGAATCTCTTGCTGTGAGGCAACAATGCTACCGCTGCACCACTGCACCGCCGCACATTACTTATGTCGCACTTACCACAGACAGTAATGGATGGTATGCACTGAGTGTGATATTACACTTACCACAGATGGTAACTGATGGTATGCACTGAGTGTGATATTATCCTTACCACAGACGGTAACTGATGGTATGCACTGAGTGTGATATTACACTTACTACAGATGGTAACTGATGGTATGCACTGAGTGTGATGTTACAGTTACCACAGATGGTAACTGATGGTATGCATTGAGTGTGATATTACCCTTTCCACAGAGGTTACTGATGGTATGCCCTGAGTGTGATAGTTCATTTCCCACAGATGGTAACAGATGGTATGCACTGAGTGTGATAGTACATTTCCCACAGATGGTAACAGATGGTATGCACTGAGTGCGATATTAAATTTACCTCAGACGGTAACTGATGGTATGCACTGAGTGTGATATTACACTTACCACAGACGGTAACTGATGGTATGCACTGAGTGTGATATTACACTTTCCACAGACGGCAATTGATGGTATGCACTGAGTGTGATATTGCACTTACCACATATGGTAACTGATGGTATGCACTGAGTGTGATATTACCCTTTCCACAGATGGTAACTGATGGTATGTACTGAGTGTGATATTACACTTACCACAGATGGTAACTGATGGTATGCACTGAGTGTGATATTACCCTTACCACAGATGGTAACTGATGGCATGCACTGAGTGTGATATTACACTTACTACAGATGGTAACTGATGGTATGCACTGAGTGTGATATTAAACTTACCTCAGAAGGTAACAGATGATATGCACTGAGTGTGATATTACACTTACCACAGACAGTAACTGATGGTATGCACTGAATGTGACATTACCCTTACCACAGATGGTAACAGATGGTATGCCCTGAGTGTGATAGTACATTTCCCACAGATGGTAACAGAAGGTATGCACTGAGTGCGATATTACACTTACCAGAGACAGTAATGGATGGTGTGCACTGAATGTGATATTACACTTACACAGACGGTAACTGATGGTATGTACTGAGTGTCATATTACAGTTACTATAGACGGTAACGGATGTTATGGGTCAAAGAGTGTACTCTTTGAACACATAATAATTGACAAATACACAGAAAATGCTGTAAACTGTGTATGACCACGTCCAGAAAAATTTTCCTTTGGTAAAAATGCACGTGGCTGTAAAAAAAAAAAAAACAAACTTTAAAACACTAATCAAGTGGAAGGCTTCACCCCGCACACTCCTATGTGGGTGGCTGTTCCCCGCACACCACCTAACTAAATATACCAACTCCGAGATTGCTCTACATTGAAGAAAAGGGCAATTCCCAAAAACGGCAAACTGAATTTTTTTCCCCGAATAAAAAATTCACTGACGTGGCCATTCGTGGCTTACAGCATTCACTGTGTATTTGTTGATTATTATGTGTTTGAAGAATAGACACTTTGATCACATAATATAGAACCGATGGGATGCACTGAGTGTGATATTACACTTAAAGAGATGGTAACTGATGGTATGCACTGAGTGTGATATTACAGTTACCACAGATGGTAACTGATGCTATACACTGAGTGTGATATTACAGTTATCACAGACAGTAATGGATAGTGTGCACTGAGTGTGATATTACCCTTACCACAGATGGTAACTGATGGTATGCACTGAGTGTGATATTACCCTTACCACAGATGGTAACTGATGGTATGCACTGAGTGTGATATTATACTTATCTCAGAAGGTAACAGATGGTATGCACTGAGTGCAATATTACACTTACCACAGACAGTAATGGATGGTGTGCACTGAGTGTGATATTACACTTACCACAGTTGGTAACTGATAGTATGCACTGAGTGTCATATTACAGTTACTATAGACAGTAACTGATGGTATGGGTCGAAGAGTCTACTCTTTGAACACATAATAATCGACAAATACACAGCAAATGCTGTAAACTGTGTATGGCCATGTCTATGAATGTTTTCCTTTGGAAAAAATTCACGTGGCTGTAAAATAAAAAAAAAATCTTTAAAACACTAATCAAATGGAGGACTTTGTCCCACCCCCCACCCCCCCGATGTGGGGGGCTGTGCCCCCCTCACCCCCTAACTAAAATATACCAAGTCCAAAATCATTCTACATTGAAGAAAAGGGCAATTCCCAATAACAGCCACCTGAATTTTTTTCCCTGAGAAAAAAATTTGTGGATGTAGCCATTTGCGGTTTACAGCATTCACTGTGCATTTGTTGATTATTATGTGTTCGAAGAGTGGACGCTTTGATCACATAATATAGTCCTTATGGTATGCACTGAGTGTGATATTACACTGAAACAGATGGTAATTGATGCTATGCACTGGGTGTGATATTACAGTTACCACAGATGGTAACTGATGGTATGCACTGAGTGTGATATTACCCTTACCACAGACGGTAACTGATGGTATGCACTGAGTGCGATATTACACTTACCACAGACAGTAATAGATGGTGTGCACTGAGTGTGATATTTCACATATCACAGACGGTAAATGATGGTATGCACTGAGTGTGATATTATACTTAAACAGACGGTAACTGATGCTATGCACTGAGTGTCATATTACAGTTACTATAGATGGTAACATGGTATGAGGTCTATAGTATGTGATCGAAGAGTCTGCTCTTCAAAGACATAATAATCGATAAATACATAGCAAACGCTGTAAACTGCGAATGGCCACGTCCACGATTTTTTTCCTCAGGAAAAAATTCACATAGCTGTAAAAAATAAAAATAAAAAAACATTTAAAACACTAATCAAGTGGGGGGCTTCAACCCACACACCCTCTGTGGGGGGCTGTGCCTCACACCCCCCTAACTAAATATACCAAGTCAAAGATCATTCTACATTGAAGAAAAGGGCAATTCCCATATATGGCCAACTGATTTTTTTTCCGAGAAAAAAATTTGCGGACGTGGCCTTTCCCGGTTTACATTTGCTGTGTATTTGTTGATTATTATGTGTTCAAAGATTAGACTCTTTGATCACATAATATAGACCTGATGGTATGCATTGGGTGAGATATTACAGTTACCACAGATGGCAACTGATGGTATGCACTGAGTGTGATATTACAGTTACGACAGATAGTAATGGATGGGGTGCACTGAATGTGATATTACACTTACCAAAGACAGTAGCTGATGGTATGCACTGAGTGTGATATTACACTTACCAGAGATGGTAACTGATGGTATGCACTGAGTGTGATATCACACTTACCACAGATGGTAACTGATGGTATGCACTGACTGTGACAGTACATTTACCACAGATGGTAAAAGATGGTATGCACTGAGTGCGATATTGCACTTACCACAGACAGTAACGGATGGTGTGCACTGAGTGTGATATTACAATTACCACAGATGGTAACTGATGGTATGCACTGAGTGTGCTATTATACTTATACAGATGATAACCGATGGCATGCACTGAGTGTCATATTACAGTTACCACAGACGGTAACTAATATATGCACTGAGTGTGATATTACACTAATCACAGATGGCAACTGATGGTATGTGCCACAAAAGGAAATGGTGCTAGCCCAGCTATATCGGATTTTCTAAATAATTCTATGTAATTTGTGAATATTGATATGATGTATACAGAACTGTATGTTATGTACTGAGCTAAAATGTAACTACATCATGCTCTGCTGGCTTAAAACAGAAATGTATATAAACTATTGCGGCTGTGTAAATGTATATAATTTTAATAGTGGTTACTGGAACATGAAAGATTAACATGGAAAAATTCACAGAAAATAAGTTGAAATTAAATTGTTTTATGATTATGCTATAAAAGTTATCTTTCAGTTCAGTCAACAGGAGACAGGCTGTCAACACTAGGAGACTCTGTGTTGTTTTGTAAGTAACCAAAAGTAAGCAGAATCCAAGCCAAAAGTACTAGTAACCACCTACACAAGCCAGGAAAAACGAAGCAGGATATCCCAAAAATTGGTTCTTTATTGAGCCACAACACTGAAAGCACACCATCCTTAACTTGAAGTATTTATCTTTCTCCTCTAGAATAGTGAACATAACATCATTTTTAATGCACTGGTCAATTTCTTCAATATGTTTATATACAATTTCTAAAACCCGATTGTTTTCTTTAATCATAAGTTTCAAAACATCTAAACCACAATTGTTAAATACAGTAAGCAGCTCTTTATGATACACAGATCCTGCCACAACATTATTCGGAAATTTCCAGACCCTTAACCCCTTAGGAACAATTTCCCTGTTTAAACATTCCCTTAGGTATTCATTTTCAATATTCAGGTTCCTGTATTCATAGGTTCATAGGTTCATAGGTTTATACTAGGCTATCTGCCCGAGGGCATTTATAAGCCTAGCCATAGTTTTGTGGCTTACGCCACCCCTTAGTTTGGAGAAACTATGCCCATTATTTAGCTGTGCCTCTGTCGAGCAGTGACACTGAGGTAACCCCTGGGGTGTATCTGCGATCTCCCATCCATTGGTCAAGATTCCTCTTGAACAAGGCCAGCGAGGTGCTCTGCCTCACATAAACCGGGATTTTGTTCCACAGCATAGGAGTCTTTGGGTGATGAATCTATCCCTCCAGCACGTCCTATTAATAACCGTGTCGAGGTTTAAGTCACCCGCCCTTGTGGCTCTGAGGGATCTAGATTTTTGAGATGAAGCATATTCATCAAATCTGGGTTTGACATGGCCTTGTATGTCAGGCATAGGTCACCTCTGAGTAAGCTGCACGCAACTGAATATAACTGGAGTTCTTTCAGTCGTGCAGCATAAGACAGATTTTTGAGACCCTTTATCCTTTTGGTGAGGAACTTTTGTGGCCTCTCCAGCTGCTGCAAGTGTCGGGTCAGATACATTCTGAATGGGGCATTGTACTCGATCATTGGTCTGATGAGTGATGAGTATAGGGAGACTATGACTTCCCTTGATCTAGATGTGAATCCCTTCATGATAAGGTGGGCAATGTAGAAGGTCTTCCTAACTACTTTAGCAATATGAGTGTCGAATGAAAGGCTACTGTCAACCTGGGTTCCCAGGTCCCTAATAACTTCCTCTGTGTTCAGGGGATTGCCACCTATGTGGTAGCTAGGGGTAACCTTATTTTTCCCGAAGGGTATGATTATGCATTTTTTGGCATTTAACTTTAGGCCATGGCTCTGGCACCAGTTATCCGTTTCTGTGAGACCCTTCTGAAGGATATCTGTGTCGGATGTGTTCTCAACTACGGCGCCCAGTTTGCAGTCATCTGCGAACTTTGTCAGCCATAACCCTCCTGTGTTTGCTTGTACTTCGGAAAAGTATATGCCAAACAAGAGTGGGCCCAGGACTGAGCCCTGTGGGACACCACTTGTGACAGGCTTAGAGTCTGACATGGCGCCAGCAACTCTGACCCTGTGGGTTCTGTCACTCAGCCAGTTTGCAACCCATCTTGTAATGTATGGGTTTACATTTAAGTTGATGAGTTTTTCAATGATACCAGAGTGGGGTATTGTATCGAAAGCCTTCGCCAGGTCTAGGTAGGCTGTATGGACTGCCTTCCCCTCATCAATGGCCTTGGTGACTGTTTCAAAAAAGTCAACCAAGTTTAAAAGGCATGATCTGCCTTTGACAAAGCCAAACTGGGTTGGATCCAAAGTCTTCAAATTCCCTATGTCTTTATTTATGAGATCCATTATGATCCTTTCCATGGCTTTGCAGATCAGGCTTGTCAAGCTAATGGGACGGTAATTTCCAGGGTCGGTGGAGGCACCGCCTTTGTGGAGTGGGACCACAGTCGCTGCGCCACTCCTGGTGCGTATCCGAGGTGAGACTAAGATTAAACAGCTGTCCTAACTGTGGGTTTAATTCCTCGTTGAGTTCATGGAGCACACAGCCGGGGACACCATCAGGTCCCATGGATGCTGTGTTCTTTGCCTTGGAGAGAGCAGTTCTCACCTGAGCGTTGGAGATGTTTGGGGGGCTACAATCATTTGGTATAGATATCTCTTCTTTAGGCGGGGAGGGTGGGAGAAGTTTGCACTGAACCTGTCAGCCAGTATGTTGGCAATGTCTGTAGGATCAGTAATCTTCACATAATTTTGAACTAATTCTGAGCATATCTGGGAGTTTCCTCCTAGGTTTCTGACATAGCTAAAGAATGCTTTATGGTTGTCTTTAGAGTCTTTAGCTATTTTTTTCTCAAAATTAGCTTTGGATGATTTTATGAGAGCTCTTAGCTTTTTACTTATAGTGATCAGCGGTGTCTTACCTTTTAAGGATTTTGCTTTATCTTGTAGTAGCTTTCTCCTTTTATTGTAGAGTTTGTTTATGGCTGGGGTCCACCAGACTGGACGCTTGCCTTTGGTACAAAGAGTCTTTGTTTTGCTTGGGATTGCCTGATCCATGCAGCCCTGCAGATGCTGGTAGAAGGCATTTGTAAGTGATTCAGCGGTTTGAGTAATGTTAACCGCCGGCACAGGGGCCTTAAAGGAGGCCACACTAGTCTTTAGAAGTGTGAAGTCGGCTTTCGAGAAGTTCTTTACTGTGGTCTTTTTCATTTTGGGTGGGGGCGGGATGAGGACTTCCAGCAAGATTAGTTTGTGATCAGATCTCACCAGTGAGGGGTATACTTCTGGCATTGAACATTGTGCTCCCATGTTCGTGATGATGAGATCAAGTATGTTCTCTCCTCTTGTGGGGATGGTGACTAGTTGTTCCATGGCATTTGAGTTTATGAATTCCAGGAACTTTTGGGCTAGAGTGTTTGGGCTTGAGTAGTGTTCCCAGTCTATATTAGGGTAGTTGAAGTCACCTAGTATGATGGTGTTCGGAGATACATTTATCCCCTCCAGTGTTTTCAGGAAGGCCATGTGAGGTTCCTGAGTTTGCGAGGGTGGCCTGTAACATGCTACAATTTGCATAGCAGTCTTGCCTATGGTTAATTGCACCTGGATGGTTTCCGATGCATCGTGCGATGCCACCAATCTTGAGGTGTGGGTGTCCTTGATGAATATGGATACCCCTCCTCCTTTCTTGGTATTGTCTGGGTTTTGAGGCCAGAACGCATGATATGAGGTAAAACCTGATAGTGCTGGGGTGCTCTCAGGAGCCTTGAACCAGGTTTCTGTCACAGCACAGACATCAATGTTCTCCATACTGAGAAGGGCCTCGAGTGCGTGCATCTTGAGGTTGAGACTTCTGGCATTGAGCAGCATTACCCTTAGTTTTTCTTTGTTTTGTTCTAGGGTGGTAGGTTTAGAATTTGAGCCTTGCCTAAAAAGGCACTATGGGGTGGCAAGAGCCTTTGCCAAAATCCGGAATCCCAGGGTGACAAGTGCAAGCCGTCCCTTGCGAAGCAGCGTGGCTTGTCCAGCATGTCATCCCAGGCAGACAGACATTGGATCCCCTTTGAATGACACCAGAGTTTAAGCCAATTGTTAAAACTGATCATCTTATCTCTGTATTGTGGCATCATTCTTGGTGAAGGTAGGATACTGCTCAAGGTCAGGGTCATACCTGCCTGGGCTACATAATCAGAGAGCTCCTCTATGTCTCTTTCATGTAGTCCAGGGAGGTACGCCTCAGGTCGTTTACACCAGCGTGGACAATGATTGAGTCGTACTTGTATCTGCTGTTGAGAGACCTGAGTGCATGCGTTATGTGGCGGATTCTAGCACCCGACAGGCAGCTTACTGTGACCTTCTCCTTACTCAGTCTGGTGAGCGGGACGTCAGTGTGTCTGACTATGGAGTCACCAATGACTAGTGTGTCTGGCATAGTGTTTGGCCTTAAGGGCTGTGACTGCTTGACACTCTGACTGTGTGGTCTATGTGATGCAGGTGTTGTGTTTTGAGGTGGTAGTTGTTTGGGTGTTTGCTTTGGTGGCCTCTGCTGTTTTGGTAGATTTTTGATCAGAGCCTCCGAGTATGTCTTTGTGTGTTTATGTGTATGATTTGAGGTTGTGATGGTATTATGTGAGACTGGGTCTATAGTGTGTGTGGTTACCTTCTCCTCCTGTCTGGTCTTGCCAGTCCTATGTTGAGAGAGCTCAGCCTCCAGTTTGGCCGTATAGTTGCATCTCTCGCATGTATTTGTGTTTTGTGGGAGGAGGAGAGGGTTGTCTGTGTACATGAGGCAATTGTAACATTGCCTCAATAATCCCAGGTTTACCAGCTGAGCAGGAGAGGATATTAGCAACTGATCCCTTGACATGCTAGAAGGAATAGACAGAAAAACTTTAAGAAATGTTTTGGGGATGTGGGTGACCGAGAAATGGGGTTTGCTTTTTTTTTGGGGTACTTTCTATAATAAGAGTGCTGTATCGAGGTGATAAGTAAGCAGCTCTTTATGATACACAGATCCTGCCACAACATTATTCGGAAATTTCCAGACCCTTAACCCCTTAGGAACAATTTCCCTGTTTAAACATTCCCTTAGGTATTCGTTAATATTCAGGTTCCTGTATTCATAGGTTCATAGGTTCATAGGTTCATACTAGGCTATCTGCCCGAGGGCATTTATAAGCCTAGCCATAGTTTTGTGGCTTACGCCACCCCTTAGTTTGGAGAAACTATGCCCATTATTTAGCTGTGCCTCTGTCGAGCAGTGACACTGAGGTAACCCCTGGGGTGTATCTGCGATCTCCCATCCATTGGTCAAGATTCCTCTTGAACAAGGCCAGCGAGGTGCTCTGCCTCACATAAACCGGGATTTTGTTCCACAGCATAGGGAGTCTTTGGGTGATGAATCTATCCCTCCAGCACGTCCTATTAATAACCGTGTCGAGGTTTAAGTCACCCGCCCTTGTGGCTCTGAGGGATCTAGATTTTTTGAGATGAAGCATATTCATCAAATCTGGGTTTGACATGGCCTTGTATGTCAGGCATAGGTCACCTCTGAGTAAGCGGTACGCAACTGAATATAACTGGAGTTCTTTCAGTCGTGCAGCATAAGACAGATTTTTGAGACCCTTTATCCTTTTGGTGAGGAACTTTTGTGGCCTCTCCAGCTGCTGCAAGTGTCGGGTCAGATACATTCCGAATGGGGCATTGTACTCGATCATTGGTCTGATGAGTGATGAGTATAGGGAGACTATGACTTCCCTTGATCTAGATGTGAATCCCTTCATGATAAGGTGGGCAATGTAGAAGGTCTTCCTAACTACTTTAGCAATATGAGTGTCGAATGAAAGGCTACTGTCAACCTGGGTTCCCAGGTCCCTAATAACTTCTTCTGTGTTCAGGGATTGCCACCTATATGGTAGCTAGGGGTAACCTTATTTTTCCCGAAGGGTATGACTATGCATTTCTTGGCATTTAACTTGAGGCCATGGCTCTGGCACCAGTTATCCGTTTCTGTGAGACCCTTCTGAAGGATATCTGTGTCGGATGTGTTCTCAACTACGGCGCCCAGTTTGCAGTCATCTGCGAACTTTGTCAGCCATAACCCTCCTGTGTTTGCTTGTACTTCAGAAAAGTAGATGCCAAACAAGAGTGGGCCCAGGACTGAGCCCTGTGGGACACCACTTGTGACAGGCTTAGAGTCTGACATGGCGCCAGCAACTCTGACCCTGTGGGTTCTGTCACTCAGCCAGTTTGCAACCCATCTTGTAATGTATGGGTTTACATTTAAGTTGATGAGTTTTTCAATGATACCCGAGTGGGGTATTGTATCGAAAGCCTTCGCCAGGTCTAGGTAGGCTGTATGGACTGCCTTCCTCGTCAATGGCCTTGGTGACTGTTTCAAAAAGTCAACCAAGTTTAAAAGGCATGATCTGCCTTTGACAAAGCCAAACTGGGTTGGATCCAAAGTCTGCAAATTCCCTATGTCTTTATTTATGAGATCCATTATGATCCTTTCCATGGCTTTGCAGATCAGGCTTGTCAAGCTAATGGGACGGTAATTTCCAGGGTCGGTGGAGGCACCGCCTTTGTGGAGTGGGACCACAGTCGCTGTGCGCCACTCTCTGGGTATGTATCCGGAGGTGAGACTAAGATTAAACAGCTGTCCTAACTGTGGGTTTAATTCCTCGTTGAGTTCATGGAGCACACAGCCGGGGACACCATCAGGTCCCATGGATGCTGTGTTCTTTGCCTTGAGAGAGCAGTTCTCACCTGAGCGTTGGAGATGTTTGGGGGCTACAATCATTTGGTATAGATATCTCTTCTTTAGGCGGGAGGGTGGGAGAAGTTTGCACTGAACCTGTCAGCCAGTATGTTGGCAATGTCTGTAGGATCAGTAATCTTCACATCATTTTGAACTAATTCTGAGCATATCTGGGAGTTTCCTCCTAGGTTTCTGACATAGCTAAAGAATGCTTTATGGTTGTCTTTAGAGTCCTTAGCTATTTTTTTCTCAAAATTAGCTTTGGATGATTTTATGAGAGCTCTTAGCTTTTACTTATAGTGATCAGCGGTGTCTTACCTTTTAAGGATTTTGCTCTATCTTGTAGTAGCTTTCTCCTTTTATTGTAGAGTTTGTTTATGGCTGGGGTCCACCAGACTGGACGCTTGCCTTTGGTACAAAGAGTCTTTGTTTTGCTTGGGATTGCCTGATCCATGCAGCCCTGCAGGTGCTGGTAGAAGGCATTTGTAAGTGATTCAGCGGTTTGAGTAATGTTAACCGCCGCTCAGGGGCCTTAAAGGAGACCACACTAGTCTTTAGAAGTGTGAAGTCGGCTTCGAGAAGTTCTTTACTGTGGTCTTTTTCATTTTCGGTGGGGGCGGAGGAGCACCTCCAGCGAGATTAGTTTGTGATCAGATCTCACCAGTGAGGGGTATACTTCTGGCGTTGAACATTGTGCTCCCATGTTCGTGATGATGAGATCAAGTATGTTCTCTCCTCTTGTGGGGATGGTGACTAGTTGTTCCATGGCATTTGAGTTTATGAATTCCAGGAACTTTTGGGCTAGAGTGTTTGGGCTTGAGTAGTGTTCCCAGTCTATATTAGGGTAGTTGAAGTCACCTAGTATGATGGTGTTCGGAGATACATTTATCCCTCCAGTGTTTTCAGGAAGGCCATGTGAGGTTCCTGAGTTTGCGAGGGTGGCCTGTAACATGCTACAATTTGCATAGCAGTCTTGCCTATGGTTAATTGCACCTGGATGGTTTCCGATGCATCGTGCGATGCCACCAATCTTGAGGTGTGGGTGTCCTTGATGAATATGGATACCCCTCCTCCTTTCTTGGTATTGTCCGGGTTTTGTGGCCGGAACGCATGATATGAGGTAAAACCTGATAGTGCTGGGGTGCTCTCAGGAGCCTTGAACCAGGTTTCTGTCACAGCACAGACATCGATGTTCTCCATACTGAGAAGGGCCTCGAGTGCGTGCATCTTGAGGTTGAGACTTCTGGCATTGAGCAGCATTACCCTTAGTTTTTTTCTTTGTTTTGTTCTAGGGTGGTAGGTTTAGAATTTGAGCCTTGCCTAAAAAGGCACTATGGGGGTGGCAAGAGCCTTTGCCAAAATCCGAATCCCAGGGTGACAAGTGCAAGCCGTCCCTTGCGACAGCGTGGCTTGTCCAGCATGTCATCCCAGGCAGACAGACATTGGATCCCCTTTGAATGACACCAGAGTTTAAGCCAATTGTTAAAACTGATCATCTTATCTCTGTATTGTGGCATCATTCTTGGTGAAGGTAGGATACTGCTCAAGGTCAGGGTCATACCTGCCTGGGCTACATAATCAGAGAGCTCCTCTATGTCTCTTTTCATGTAGTCCAGGGGGTACGTCTCAGGTCGTTTACACCAGCGTGGACAATGATTGAGTCGTACTTGTACCTGCTGTTGAGAGACCTGAGTGCATGCGTTATGTGGCGGATTCTAGCACCCGACAGGCAGCTTACTGTGACCTTCTCCTTACTCAGTCTGGTGAGCGGGACGTCAGTGTGTCTGACTATGGAGTCACCAATGACTAGTGTGTCTGGCATAGTGTTTGGCCTTAAGGGCTGTGACTGCTTGACACTCTGACTGTGTGGTCTATGTGATGCAGGTGTTGTGTTCTGAGGTGGTAGTTGTTTGGGTGTCTGCTTTGGTGGCCTCTGCTGTTTTGGTAGATTTTTGATCAGAGCCTCCGAGTATGTCTTTGTGTGTTTATGTGTATGATTTGAGGTTGTGATGGTATTATGTGAGACTGGGTCTATAGTGTGTGTGGTTACCTTCTCCTCCTGTCTGGTCTTGCCAGTCCTATGTTGAGAGAGCTCAGCCTCCAGTTTGGCCGTATAGTTGCATCTCTCGCATGTATTTGTGTTTTGTGGGAGGAGGAGAGGGTTGTCTGTGTACATGAGGCAATTGTAACATTGCCTCAATAATCCCAGGTTCACCAGCTGAGCAGGAGAGGATATTAGCAACTGATCCCTCGACATGCTAGAAGGAATAGACAGAAAAACTTAAAAAAGGTTTTGGGGATGTGGGTGACCGAGAAATGGGGTTTGCTTTTTTGGGGTACTTTCTATAACAAGAGTGCTGTATCGAGGTGATAAGTACTGTAGGAGCAAGTGCTTAGCTATACGGATAGAGAATAGTCTACTTGGGAGTCAAGTAGAGATAATTTATAGTTGGAGGATACACTAAATAGAACAGTAGTACACTTTGAGGAAGGTAGTTTTAAGGGAAAATTTGAAGAGTGAACTTTAGGTAGCCCTAATAGTTTAAATCTGCTTAACCGGCGCTGCCCTAGTGTGCAACGGTAGCAGCTCCGCGCGCTAACGCGTGCTTTATAGCGGGGGGCTGGAATAAACAGGAAATGACCCAAAATGGCCAACAAATTACAAGTTGCTGCTTCTAACCACTCCTCTGAGGACAAACAAGCAGCTCAGTACTCCCCACTCCCACTGGTGAGTAAAGAAACTACCTCTGGCCACACAAGAAAATGGAGGAACACAGAAACCAAATACAAAGCCCAGGGATCAGCAAAATCTGATCACTGGAACAACTAGCAAGTAAAGTTTAGGAAAGGAGAAATATTTTTGTTTTTTTGTTTTTTCAAACAGACAGGAAAAATGCAGTAAATGCTTTGTTTTCGACTAAATTGCTATCAAAGGCTGGTACACTTGAGTGTATTAGCCTGTTAGTTACTTTTAAGCAATACTTTAGCCCACAAGTGCAATCAACAATATAAGCTCACAAACACAGGAAAATAAGGCAATAAAACAGTAATAAAGGCACAAACAGTAGTCGAAAAGCTTAAAAGATCGAAAAATGCAAACAAAAAGTTTTAAAAATACTTATGATCAAGAAAGTTGCTTTTTCTGCTCTCTGCTGGCTTAGGAACTCTGCAGGGGACCACGAGGAGCTATGCCAAGTTCTCTAATGCCAGAAAAGCCCGCCAAAGCGTGCTTTATAGCAGGGGCTGGAAAAAACAGGAAATGACCCAAAATGGCCAACAAATTACAAGTTGCTGCTTCTAACCACTCCTCTGAGGACAAACAAGCAGCTCAGTACTCCCCACTCCCACTGGTGAGTAAAGAAACTACCTCTGGCCACACAAGAAAATGGAGGAACACAGAAACCAAATACAAAGCCCAGGGATCAGCAAAATCTGATCACTGGAACAACTAGCAAGTAAAGTTTAGGAAAGGAGAAATTTTTTTTGTTTTTTTTTGTTTTTTTTTCAAACAGACAGGAAAAAATGCAGTAAATGCTTTGTTTTCGACTAAATTGCTATCAAAGGCTGGTACACTTGAGTGTATTAGCCTGTTAGTTACTTTTAAGCAATACTTTAGCCCACAAGTGCAATCAACAATATAAGCTCACAAACACAGGAAAATAAGGCAATAAAACAGTAATAAAGGCACAAACAGTAGTCGAAAAGCTTAAAAGATCGAAAAATGCAAACAAAAAGTTTTAAAAAATACTTATGATCAAGAAAGTTGCTTTTCTGCTCTCTGCTGGCTTAGGAACTCTGCAGGGGACCACGAGGAGCTATGCCAAGTTCTCTAATGCCAGAAAAGCCCGCCAAAGCGTGCTTTATAGCAGGGGCCTAAAAAAAAACAGGAAATGACCCAAAATGGCCAACAAATTACAAGTTGCTGCTTCTAACCACTCCTCTGAGGACAAACAAGCAGCTCAGTACTCCCCACTCCCACTGGTGAGTAAAGAAACTACCTCTGGCCACACAAGAAAATGGAGGAACACAGAAACCAAATACAAAGCCCAGGGATCAGCAAAATCTGATCACTGGAACGACTAACAAGTAAAGTTTAGGAAAGGAGAAATATTTTTTTGGGGTTTTTTTTTTTTTTCAAACAGACAGGAAAAAATGCAGTAAATGCTTTGTTTTCGACTAAATTGCTATCAAAGGCTGGTACACTTGAGTGTATTAGCCTGTTAGTTACTTTTAAGCAATACTTTAGCCCACAAGTGCAATCAACAATATAAGCTCACAAACACAGGAAAATAAGGCAATAAAACAGTAATAAAGGCACAAACAGTAGTCGAAAAGCTTAAAAGATCGAAAAATGCAAACAAAAAGTTTTAAAAATACTTATGATCAAGAAAGTTGCTTTTTCTGCTCTCTGCTGGCTTAGGAACTCTGCAGGGGACCACGAGGAGCTATGCCAAGTTCTCTAATGCCAGAAAAGCCCGCCAAAGCGTGCTTTATAGCAGGGGCTGGAAAAACAGGAAATGACCCAAAATGGCCAACAAATTACAAGTTGCTGCTTCTAACCACTCCTCTGAGGACAAACAAGCAGCTCAGTACTCCCCACTCCCACTGGTGAGTAAAGAAACTACCTCTGGCCACACAAGAAAATGGAGGAACACAGAAACCAAATACAAAGCCCAGGGATCAGCAAAATCTGATCACTGGAACAACTACCAAGGAAAGTTTAGGAAAGGAGAAATATTTTTTGTTTTTTTTTTTCAAACAGACAGGAAAAAATGCAGTAAATGCTTTGTTTTCGACTAAATTGCTATCAAAGGCTGGTACACTTGAGTGTATTAGCCTGTTAGTTACTTATAAGCAATACTTTAGCCCACAAGTGCAATCAACAATATAAGCTCACAAACACAGGAAAATAAGGCAATAAAACAGTAATAAAGGCACAAACAGTAGTCGAAAAGCTTAAAAGATCGAAAAATGCAAACAAAAAGTTTTAAAAATACTTATGATCAAGAAAGTTGCTTTTCTGCTCTCTGCTGGCTTAGGAACTCTGCAGGGGACCACGAGGAGCTATGCCAAGTTCTCTAATGCCAGAAAAGCCCGCCAAAGCGTGCTTTATAGCAGGGGGCTGGAAAAAACAGGAAATGACCCAAAATGGCCAACAAATTACAAGTTGCTGCTTCTAACCACTCCTCTGAGGACAAACAAGCAGCTCAGTACTCCCCACTCCCACTGGTGAGTAAAGAAACTACCTCTGGCCACACAAGAAAATGGAGGAACACAGAAACCAAATACAAAGCCCAGGGATCAGCAAAATCTGATCACTGGAACAACTAGCAAGTAAAGTTTAGGAAAGGAGAAATTTTTTTTGTTTTTTTTTTTTTTCAAACAGACAGGAAAAAATGCAGTAAATGCTTTGTTTTCGACTAAATTGCTATCAAAGGCTGGTACACTTGAGTGTATTAGCCTGTTAGTTACACAAGCAATACTTTAGCCCACAAGTGCAATCAACAATATAAGCTCACAAACACAGGAAAATAAGGCAATAAAACAGTAATAAAGGCACAAACAGTAGTCGAAAGCTGAAAAGATCGAAAAATGCAAACAAAAAGTTTTAAAAAATACTTATGATCAAGAACGTTGCTTTTTCTGCTCTCTGCTGGCTTAGGAACTCTGCAGGGGACCACGAGGAGCTATGCCAAGTTCTCTAATGCCAGAAAAGCCCGCCAAAGCGTGCTTTATAGCAGGGGGCTGGAAAAAACAGGAAATGACCCAAAATGGCCAACAAATTACAAGTTGCTGCTTCTAACCACTCCTCTGAGGACAAACAAGCAGCTCAGTACTCCCCACTCCCACTGGTGAGTAAAGAAACTACCTCTGGCCACACAAGAAAATGGAGGAACACAGGAACCAAATACAAAGCCCAGGGATCAGCAAAATCTGATCACTGGAACAACTAACAAGTAAAGTTTAGGAAAGGAGAAATATTTTTTTTTTTTTTTGTTTTTTCAAACAGACAGGAAAAAATGCAGTAAATGCTTTGTTTTCGACTAAATTGCTATCAAAGGCTGGTACACTTGAGTGTATTAGCCTGTTAGTTACACAAGCAATACTTTAGCCCACAAGTGCAATCAACAATATAAGCTCACAAACACAGGAAAATAAGGCAATAAAACAGTAATAAAGGCACAAACAGTAGTCGAAAAGCTTAAAAGATCGAAAAATGCAAACAAAAAGTTTTAAAAATACTTATGATCAAGAAAGTTGCTTTTCTGCTCTCTGCTGGCTTAGGAACTCTGCAGGGGACCACGAGGAGCTATGCCAAGTTCTCTAATGCCAGAAAAGCCCGCCAAAGCGTGCTTTATAGCAGGGGGCTGGAAAAAACAGGAAATGACCCAAAATGGCCAACAAATTACAAGTTGCTGCTTCTAACCACTCCTCTGAGGACAAACAAGCAGCTCAGTACTCCCCACTCCCACTGGTGAGTAAAGAAACTACCTCTGGCCACACAAGAAAATGGAGGAACACAGAAACCAAATACAAAGCCCAGGGATCAGCAAAATCTGATCACTGGAACAACTAACAAGTAAAGTTTAGGAAAGGAGAAATATTTTTTTGTTTTTTTGTTTTTCAAACAGACAGGAAAAAATGCAGTAAATGCTTTGTTTTCGACTAAATTGCTATCAAAGGCTGGTACACTTGAGTGTATTAGCCTGTTAGTTACACAAGCAATACTTTAGCCCACAAGTGCAATCAACAATATAAGCTCACAAACACAGGAAAATAAGGCAATAAAACAGTAATAAAGGCACAAACAGTAGTCGAAAAGCTTAAAAGATCGAAAAATGCAAACAAAAAGTTTTAAAAATACTTATGATCAAGAAAGTTGCTTTTTCTGCTCTCTGCTGGCTTAGGAACTCTGCAGGGGACCACGAGGAGCTATGCCAAGTTCTCTAATGCCAGAAAAGCCGCCAAAGCGTGCTTTATAGCAGGGGGCTGGAAAAAACAGGAAATGACCCAAAATGGCCAACAAATTACAAGTTGCTGCTTCTAACCACTCCTCTGAGGACAAACAAGCAGCTCAGTACTCCCCACTCCCACTGGTGAGTAAAGAAACTACCTCTGGCCACACAAGAAAATGGAGGAACACAGAAACCAAATACAAAGCCCAGGGATCAGCAAAATCTGATCACTGGAACAACTAGCAAGTAAAGTTTAGGAAAGGAGAAATATTTTTTTGTTTTTTTTTGTTTTTTTTTTCAAACAGACAGGAAAAAATGCAGTAAATGCTTTGTTTTCGACTAAATTGCTATCAAAGGCTGGTACACTTGAGTGTATTAGCCTGTTAGTTACACAAGCAATACTTTAGCCCACAAGTGCAATCAACAATATAAGCTCACAAACACAGGAAAATAAGGCAATAAAACAGTAATAAAGGCACAAACAGTAGTCGAAAAGCTTAAAAGATCGAAAAATGCAAACAAAAAGTTTTAAAAAATACTTATGATCAAGAAAGTTGCTTTTCTGCTCTCTGCTGGCTTAGGAACTCTGCAGGGGACCACGAGGAGCTATGCCAAGTTCTCTAATGCCAGAAAAGCCCGCCAAAGCGTGCTTTATAGCAGGGGGCTGGAAAAAACAGGAAATGACCCAAAATGGCCAACAAATTACAAGTTGCTGCTTCTAACCACTCCTCTGAGGACAAACAAGCAGCTCAGTACTCCCCACTCCCACTGGTGAGTAAAGAAACTACCTCCGGCCACACAAGAAAATGGAGGAACACAGAAACCAAATACAAAGCCCAGGGATCAGCAAAATCTGATCACTGGAACAACTAGCAAGTAAAGTTTAGGAAAGGAGAAATATTTTTTTTTTTTGTTTTTTTTTCAAACAGACAGGAAAAAATGCAGTAAATGCTTTGTTTTCGACTAAATTGCTGTCAAAGGCTGGTACACTTGAGTGTATTAGCCTGTTAGTTACCTATAAGCAATACTTTAGCCCACAAGTGCAATCAACAATATAAGCTCACAAACACAGGAAAATAAGGTAATAAAACAGTAATAAAGGCACAAACAGTAGTCGAAAAGCTTAAAAGATCGAAAAATGCAAACAAAAAGTTTTAAAAAATACTTATGATCAAGAAAGTTGCTTTTTCTGCTCTCTGCTGGCTTAGGAACTCTGCAGGGGACCACGAGGAGCTATGCCAAGTTCTCTAATGCCAGAAAAGCCCGCCAAAGCGTGCTTTATAGCAGGAGGCTGGAAAAAACAGGAAATGACCCAAAATGGCCAACAAATTACAAGTTGCTGCTTCTAACCACTCCTCTGAGGACAAACAAGCAGCTCAGTACTCCCCACTCCCACTGGTGAGTAAAGAAACTACCTCTGGCCACACAAGAAAATGGAGGAACACAGAAACCAAATACAAAGCCCAGGGATCAGCAAAATCTGATCACTGGAACAACTAGCAAGTAAAGTTTAGGAAAGGAGAAATATTTTTTTTTTTTTTTTTTCAAACAGACAGGAAAAAATGCAGTAAATGCTTTGTTTTCGACTAAATTGCTATCAAAGGCTGGTACACTTGAGTGTATTAGCCTGTTAGTTACACCACAGTGCAATACTTTAGCCCACAAGTGCAATCAACAATATAAGCTCACAAACACAGGAAAATAAGGCAATAAAACAGTAATAAAGGCACAAACAGTAGTCGAAAAGCTTAAAAGATCGAAAAATGCAAACAAAAAGTTTTAAAAAATACTTATGATCAAGAAAGTTGCTTTTTCTGCTCTCTGCTGGCTTAGGAACTCTGCAGGGGACCACGAGGAGCTATGCCAAGTTCTCTAATGCCAGAAAAGCCCGCCAAAGCGTGCTTTATAGCAGGGGGCTGGAAAAAACAGGAAATGACCCAAAATGGCCAACAAATTACAAGTTGCTGCTTCTAACCACTCCTCTGAGGACAAACAAGCAGCTCAGTACTCCCCACTCCCACTGGTGAGTAAAGAAACTACCTCTGGCCACACAAGAAAATGGAGGAACACAGAAACCAAATACAAAGCCCAGGGATCAGCAAAATCTGATCACTGGAACAACTAGCAAGTAAAGTTTAGGAAAGGAGAAATATTTTTTTGTTTTTTTTTGTTTTTTTTTTCAAACAGACAGGAAAAAATGCAGTAAATGCTTTGTTTTCGACTAAATTGCTATCAAAGGCTGGTACACTTGAGTGTATTAGCCTGTTAGTTACACAAGCAATACTTTAGCCCACAAGTGCAATCAACAATATAAGCTCACAAACACAGGAAAATAAGGCAATAAAACAGTAATAAAGGCACAAACAGTAGTCGAAAAGCTTAAAAGATCGAAAAATGCAAACAAAAAGTTTTAAAAAATACTTATGATCAAGAAAGTTGCTTTTCTGCTCTCTGCTGGCTTAGGAACTCTGCAGGGGACCACGAGGAGCTATGCCAAGTTCTCTAATGCCAGAAAAGCCCGCCAAAGCGTGCTTTATAGCACGGGGCTGGAAAAAACAGGAAATGACCCAAAATGGCCAACAAATTACAAGTTGCTGCTTCTAACCACTCCTCTGAGGACAAACAAGCAGCTCAGTACTCCCCACTCCCACTGGTGAGTAAAGAAACTACCTCTGGCCACACAAGAAAATGGAGGAACACAGAAACCAAATACAAAGCCCAGGGATCAGCAAAATCTGATCACTGGAACAACTAGCAAGTAAAGTTTAGGAAAGGAGAAATATTTTTTTTTTTGTTTTTTTCAAACAGACAGGAAAAAATGCAGTAAATGCTTTGTTTTCGACTAAATTGCTATCAAAGGCTGGTACACTTGAGTGTATTAGCCTGTTAGTTACACAAGCAATACTTTAGCCCACAAGTGCAATCAACAATATAAGCTCACAAACACAGGAAAATAAGGCAATAAAACAGTAATAAAGGCACAAACAGTAGTCGAAAAGCTTAAAAGATCGAAAAATGCAAACAAAAAGTTTTAAAAATACTTATGATCAAGAAAGTTGCTTTTCTGCTCTCTGCTGGCTTAGGAACTCTGCAGGGGACCACGAGGAGCTATGCCAAGTTCTCTAATGCCAGAAAAGCCCGCCAAAGCGTGCTTTATAGCAGGGGGCTGGAAAAACAGGAAATGACCCAAAATGGCCAACAAATTACAAGTTGCTGCTTCTAACCACTCCTCTGAGGACAAACAAGCAGCTCAGTACTCCCCACTCCCACTGGTGAGTAAAGAAACTACCTCTGGCCACACAAGAAAATGGAGGAACACAGAAACCAAATACAAAGCCCAGGGATCAGCAAAATCTGATCACTGGAACAACTAGCAAGTAAAGTTTAGGAAAGGAGAAATATTTTTTTTTTTTTTTTTTTTCAAACAGACAGGAAAAAATGCAGTAAATGCTTTGTTTTCGACTAAATTGCTATCAAAGGCTGGTACACTTGAGTGTATTAGCCTGTTAGTTACACAAGCAATACTTTAGCCCACAAGTGCAATCAACAATATAAGCTCACAAACACAGGAAAATAAGGCAATAAAACAGTAATAAAGGCACAAACAGTAGTCGAAAAGCTTAAAAGATCGAAAAATGCAAACAAAAAGTTTTAAAAAATACTTATGATCAAGAAAGTTGCTTTTCTGCTCTCTGCTGGCTTAGGAACTCTGCAGGGGACCACGAGGAGCTATGCCAAGTTCTCTAATGCCAGAAAAGCCCGCCAAAGCGTGCTTTATAGCAGGGGCTGGAAAAACAGGAAATGACCCAAAATGGCCAACAAATTACAAGTTGCTGCTTCTAACCACTCCTCTGAGGACAAACAAGCAGCTCAGTACTCCCCACTCCCACTGGTGAGTAAAGAAACTACCTCTGGCCACACAAGAAAATGGAGGAACACAGAAACCAAATACAAAGCCCAGGGATCAGCAAAATCTGATCACTGGAACAACTAGTAAGTAAAGTTTAGGAAAGGAGAAATATTTTTTTGTTTTTTGTTTTTCAAACAGACAGGAAAAAATGCAGTAAATGCTTTGTTTTCGACTAAATTGCTATCAAAGGCTGGTACACTTGAGTGTATTAGCCTGTTAGTTACTTTAAAGCAATACTTTAGCCCACAAGTGCAATCAACAATATAAGCTCACAAACACAGGAAAATAAGGCAATAAAACAGTAATAAAGGCACAAACAGTAGTCGAAAAGCTTAAAAGATCGAAAAATGCAAACAAAAGTTTTAAAAAATACTTATGATCAAGAAAGTTGCTTTTTCTGCTCTCTGCTGGCTTAGGAACTCTGCAGGGGACCACGAGGAGCTATGCCAAGTTCTCTAATGCCAGAAAAGCCCGCCAAAGCGTGCTTTATAGCAGGGGCTGGAAAAACAGGAAATGACCCAAAATGGCCAACAAATTACAAGTTGCTGCTTCTAACCACTCCTCTGAGGACAAACAAGCAGCTCAGTACTCCCCACTCCCACTGGTGAGTAAAGAAACTACCTCTGGCCACACAAGAAAATGGAGGAACACAGGAACCAAATACAAAGCCCAGGGATCAGCAAAATCTGATCACTGGAACAACTAGCAAGTAAAGTTTAGGAAAGGAGAAATATTTTTTGTTTTTTTGTTTTTCAAACAGACAGGAAAAAATGCAGTAAATGCTTTGTTTTCGACTAAATTGCTATCAAAGGCTGGTACACTTGAGTGTATTAGCCTGTTAGTTACACAAGCAATACTTTAGCCCACAAGTGCAATCAACAATATAAGCTCACAAACACAGGAAAATAAGGCAATAAAACAGTAATAAAGGCACAAACAGTAGTCGAAAAGCTTAAAAGATCGAAAAATGCAAACAAAAAGTTTTAAAAATTACTTATGATCAAGAAAGTTGCTTTTCTGCTCTCTGCTGGCTTAGGAACTCTGCAGG
Organism: Protopterus annectens; assembly: GCF_019279795.1. NCBI lineage: Eukaryota > Metazoa > Chordata > Ceratodontiformes > Protopteridae > Protopterus > Protopterus annectens. The sequence continues at coordinate 155,383,605 of NC_056748.1, read as the reverse complement.
GGACCACGAGGAGCTATGCCAAGTTCTCTAATGCCAGAAAAGCCCGCCAAAGCGTGCTTTATAGCAGGGGCTGGAAAAAACAGGAAATGACCCAAAATGGCCAACAAATTACAAGTTGCTGCTTCTAACCACTCCTCTGAGGACAAACAAGCAGCTCAGTACTCCCCACTCCCACTGGTGAGTAAAGAAACTACCTCTGGCCACACAAGAAAATGGAGGAACACAGGAACCAAATACAAAGCCCAGGGATCAGCAAAATCTGATCACTGGAACAACTAGCAAGTAAAGTTTAGGAAAGGAGAAATATTTTTTTTTTTTTTTTTTTCCAAACAGACAGGAAAAAATGCAGTAAATGCTTTGTTTTCGACTAAATTGCTATCAAAGGCTGGTACACTTGAGTGTATTAGCCTGTTAGTTACTTTAAGCAATACTTTAGCCCACAAGTGCAATCAACAATATAAGCTCACAAACACAGGAAAATAAGGCAATAAAACAGTAATAAAGGCACAAACAGTAGTCGAAAAGCTTAAAAGATCGAAAAATGCAAACAAAAATTTTAAAAATACTTATAATCAAGAAAGTTGCTTTTCTGCTCTCTGCTGGCTTAGGAACTCTGCAGGGGACCACGAGGAGCTATGCCAAGTTCTCTAATGCCAGAAAAGCCCGCCAAAGCGTGCTTTATAGCAAGGGCTGGAAAAAACAGGAAATGACCCAAAATGGCCAACAAATTACAAGTTGCTGCTTCTAACCACTCCTCTGAGGACAAACAAGCAGCTCAGTACTCCCCACTCCCACTGGTGAGTAAAGAAACTACCTCTGGCCACACAAGAAAATGGAGGAACACAGGAACCAAATACAAAGCCCAGGGATCAGCAAAATCTGATCACTGGAACAACTAGCAAGTAAAGTTTAGGAAAGGAGAAATATTTTTTTGTTTTTTTTGTTTTTATTTCAAACAGACAGGAAAAAATGCAGTAAATGCTTTGTTTTTGACTAAATTGCTATCAAAGGCTGGTACACTTGAGTGTATTAGCCTGTTAGTTACACAAGCAATACTTTAGCCCACAAGTGCAATCAACAATATAAGCTCACAAACACAGGAAAATAAGGCAATAAAACAGTAATAAAGGCACAAACAGTAGTCGAAAGCTGAAAAGATCGAAAAATGCAAACAAAAAGTTTTAAAAAATACTTATGATCAAGAACGTTGCTTTTTCTGCTCTCTGCTGGCTTAGGAACTCTGCAGGGGACCACGAGGAGCTATGCCAAGTTCTCTAATCTCTTTGTACATAAGCTTGGATAAATTATCCAACATAGTAGTATAGGTGTTATTATTAAGATTGGAACCTTTCCTTTTGTAATTTAGCTTAAACACACATTTAGTCTTTAACCATACATTCGTTTCTTCTTGAGAAATGTTTATCACAGTACCTGTAGTGTTTTTATTACGAGTAGGTGACTTCCCCATTGCACACTCCAAGCCATCGTTGATCTTTGTTCTCTCGTCGTTATGTCCAAAAGCATTCGGTGTATGCAAAGGATTAAAAGTTCCTTCATTTACATCACTAAGGTCGCCAGCATCTCCCAAACTGCCAATAAGCTCCCTTCCTTCACGAATAACACCATCCACAGGTTTACTAACCCTTTCGGTTCTGCAAATCCTCCGTTTGCTTATGTCGCCATACATCTGCACCAAGGATTGGCTTAGGGGAGTCAATAGGTCTGTCAGTTCCGTAAGCTGACCAATTAGCTTACGAGAAAGGCCCAAATCGTCCTGCCCCCTAGAATCAGGAAGCGAGGTAGTATCCATCTTCGTTCTTCCAAAAATCCACAAGTAACCAAAAGTAAGCAGAATCCAAGCCAAAAGTACTAGTAACCACCTACACAAGCCAGGAAAAATGAAGCAGGATATCCAGATATATAGAACAGTGAACATATTCTAGAGGAGAAAGATAAATACTTCAAGTTAAGGATGGTGTGCTTTCAGTGTCGTGGCTCAATAAAGAACCAATTTTTGGGATATCCTGCTTCGTTTTTCCTGGCTTGTGTAGGTGGTTGTTTTGTAAGTGTTTTATTGTTTTATATCTTCCAGAAGTTGCAAAGCTTTGAGAGATATGTATTTTAAACAGAGAGATGCTAAATTTAAGTTAAATTTAAATTTAAGTTAAATTTTAATAAACAACTTTATCTGTATATTTACTTATTTTATGCCTAGTACCTTGGTTCAACAATGTATTGACCTTAGTCTTGCCATATTTCTGCTTAGTTTATTGCCATACTACGTTCAAATTTCCATATATGTATTGTATTGTATTTCTATCTATTCTATATATTCCTTTATTGCATGTTATGTAATTACTTCAGAAGTATGTATACTTAAAATGTGGTCTGTGTTTATCTTTGTTCTTGCTATTTGTTTACTTAAACCTTTTTTGGGAGCTTTTCTCCTCGGGTCTCTGCTGAAAAAGGGCTTCTAAGAACCCAGACAGACTAACCCGGTTAACAAATGTATAAACAAATAAATAAATAAATAAAATTCTGTTAGTCTCTGTCAAAGGGGGGGTTAGCTTGGAAACTGAAAATAAAGTGACAAAAAGTGATATCATCCAAGCTAACCCAGGAGTATTATTTGATATTAATTTAAGAACTGTCAGAGACAGAGACTGTGCATTTTATATTTTGTCTTTGACCATTAAACATTCACTCATCTGCACTTGCCTTGCTGTAAGTAAGTTTTTAGGGCATCGTAACTCTTTTAGATTGAGATAGGAATATAGTGAGGATTAGTTTAGCTGTTTTATGTATTTGTTTGAGACTGTCCTGCAATGTTGTTTTAAATATTTTCCATGATTTTGAACTCTGAAGTCATTGTGAATACATATTTAGTATTGACTTGTTCTTTTATCATTTATTATTAAATATATTTAAACCTTTGAATTGTGAATGGTCTGTTTAGAGATATTTAAGCTCTTAGAGTACTTGCATATCTGTATGATGACACTGTGCAGGCCACTCCTAAATAGCCATGCTCTTGGTCAGACTACCATTTGGATTAATAGTAACATTATACAGTAGGATTGAACAATGTTTGTTAAGGGCCTTATAGTAGTTGATAAGTAGTGGCTGGTGGCAGTTGGAACTACCTTATAGTATGGGCAGAAGGAGGCATAGCTAGTAAACCTATACCAGCCTTTCCCAGGTGTGTGTTTGTTTATATGTATAAATCAAATCTCAAAGAGTGTGCCTTTCAGCTATCTGGGCAGGGACACGAAGCCCTGATTGGATGGAGAGGGTGCTAGAGATCTTGGTTTGGCCACTCAGCTGAGATCTCAACTCTATAGCTGTGCCATTGGGGAGTCTTACTGGGGAGCTGGAGAAAGAGGGAGAAATCAGCCCCAGACTGATTGTAATGTCTGTGTGCTCTTAAGGGAAATTGTACTTCATTTTGTATATATCTGTCATCCTTCCAGTGTGTACGTCCCCCACTGTTGCCAGTGGTGAGGATTCAGTCTCCTTAATTACTGGGCCTGTGCTGGGCTGTCATATATTAATTGGTTGGTAATGGTGGGATAGCCACATCACATATTAATTGGCTTGTAGTGGTGTGGATATTGAATTCCTGTAGCCTGTAAACAGTGGTCACTAAGGAAGTTGTTTGTACTCTCAATCAGCCACACAGTGAACATTCAGAGTCTCATATCACAATTGTTTTATTTTTTTTTTGCTAGCTTAGTTAGTCAGGGAGAGCAGGCAAGCATAAGAAGCCAGTTGGCTGAGATGTGCCAGACTAAAGGACTTGTGCATGCCAACCTGACTAAAGCAGAAATGATTGTAGCCTTGGGCACAGCTGCATCACAGAATGGCAACCAGGAGGACAATCAGACTGGCTGTGGAGATGTACAACTCTCAGAAAATGGACAGTTCAACCTTTCCACAGAGGACTTAAAAATCCATCTGAAGTTAAAGAGACTTGAACTGCAAGCCAAGCATTTGGAAATAGAAACAGCAGAGATACTGAGACATCTGGAGGTTAAGGGAATTAAGAAACAGTGATGTCTGGAAGGTGAGGAGAATGACAGGCAGAGGCAACAGGAGAAGGAGACGCTGACTCTTCACCAGGGTCATGGAGGTAATGGGGAAGGGAGTAACTGAACCCCAGCAGCAACAAAGGTCAGTAAATTTCACAATTTACAGAGGGGGATAATTTTGATAGTTTCATTCATATGCTTGAAAGGGTATGTAAATAGTATAACATTGACCAAGGGCTCTGGGAACGGTTCCTGACCCCCTTACTACATGGTAAAGCTGTAACTGCTATTTCTAAATTGTCTGATACTGATTGCTTAAATTATAATATGGTAAAACTGTATTTTAGAATGTTTTAAGTTAACACCTGAAGCTGATAGGAAAAAGGTTTGTGAGCATAGACACAAGGAAAATGAAAGTGTGTGTGAATATATTGCTGAACTAAGCACTTATTTTCATAGGTGGGTGAAAGGATGTCAGGTCACCAATTTTGAAGGGCTGGCAGATCTTTTGGTGAGGGAGCAAGCCCTTAACACTTTGTCTGAGGACATTAGAGTCTAGTTAGCTGATAGACAGTGCAATACTGCAGATGCATTGGGAAAGAATGGAGACCTATACCTAGCAAGCAGGGCATCACTGCACAGGAAAGGGACACCCAGTGCTGCTCATGGGTCTATGGGAACCCATGGTGGGCAGTCCAGACTGCCCCAACAAAGTCCGCCAGTAGCAGGGAAAGCCACTAGTCCATGTACACATCCAGGACCAAGGGTTAATCATTTTAAATGCAACAGTGGGGTCATGTAGCATATAAATGTCCGCAGAGGCAAGGTGGGGAACAGAATGTGAGCAAGACGGTAAGTAGGAATGACAAAATACCAGCAGTAAGTTGGCTCGAGACAACAAGGGTACCAAACTACCACATACATACCTCACACTTTAGGTTTGGAATGGTTTGAGGAAGCATTAAGGTTTAAGGGTAACATTCAACATGAGAAGGTTTGTCTCTATTTAGAGTTGATGGAATTAGTTTTAAAGAATATTTTTTTTATATTTTGAGGGGGAGTTCTATCAACGGATAAGCGGAGTGGCCATGGGAGCAAGTTGTGCTGCCATGTATGCCAATTTGTTGCTTTCTACCTGGGAGGACAAATATGTATTAAATTCCCAATATTCTAAATATTGGAATTATTACTGCCGTTATTTGGATGACATATGTATTTTTTGGGTGGGACCTAAGGAAATATTATTGGAGTTCATCGACTACATTAATAATACTACTGAATTTTTAAAATTCTCCCATAACATCACCCATGATATTCTAGAGTTTTTAGATGTTTCGCTAGAGAAATTAGTGGAAGCTAAGTATTTCAAGTCTAATGTCTATAGAATAAGTACATACTCCAACTGCTACCTACATTTTACCAGTGCCCATCCCCTTTCCCAAAAGAGAGGAATTGTGAGGGAACAAGTCATTAGGAGTAGTAGAATGACATCTGAAGATATGTACTTTGAAAAGGAAGGTGGAAAATTAAAACAAATGTTTATAGATAGATAATATCCCATCTCCCTTATAGAGGAAATTCTCGAAGAAATACAAGAAGTAAGACATAACAAATTTACCCCAATTTTAGGGAAGCCCATTACACTAGAGGAAAGGAAATCTAGGACAGAACAAACCAACACCAAATGTGACCAGGTCTGTCTGTAGTCTGGTGACATGGCCAGATATTTCAATGCACACAGAGCAAAAGTGACCAGGTGTGTCTGTAGTCTGGTGACATGGGCCAGATAGTTCAATGCACACAGAGCAAAAGTGACCAGGTCTGTCTGTAGTCTGGTGACATAGCCAGATAGTTCAAAGCACAAAGAGCAGAAGTGACCAAGTCTGTCTGTAGTCTGGTGACATGGGCCAGGTAGTTCAATGCACACAGAGCAAAAGTGTCTGAAACATACACTTGCTTCACAAAGGGGTCCACCGCCATAGATGCCCTGTCTGGAGGATGGACGAAGGGCCTCTCCTGAGCCAGCTTCTTTTTGGTGGCCACTGCAGTCACCATGACATCGGCCAGGAAAACCTTGGACCAATGGGGTCTGTTTGATGGGGCACTGAGTACCTTGTCCTGATGCTTAGGAATGGGCTCAACCAAGTTCAGTTCCTTCCATGTCCTGCAGGAGATGAGATCTACCAAAGGGTCCATGGTGGGGGACACTTAAGATGAAGAAGACCGGTGTCAAATGCCTCCAGTATTATGGACTTGTCAGGGTTGGATTTGAGGGAAGACCACCCACCTCTCTGAAGCAGGATCTCCATGATGTCTCCGAATGAGATATCCTCCGCGGATGATTGGGGGGAATCCTCCCCCTCCCCCTCATGCAAATCCGTATCTTCTGTGAGAGATTCCAGGGGCAAATCTAAGTGCCTCCTCTTGCACGTATGCTTCCAAGGCATGTCCTCAGGGTGAGACTCCTGGGAGGACTTGGAAGCTTCAAGGGGTTCCTGAAGGTAAACATCCTGGGGTGGTCTGGCAACAGGCTGTCCCTGAGGGAGCAGGATGGATGACTCTGGCCCAGAAACAGAAGGAGCAAAGGTGAGCTCCAAAGAGGGAAGTGTTAAGGCCCTCTAAAGAGCCATGAGGACCCTCTCCACCTCTTCAAAGGCTGAAAGTGAGCAGACCACTGTAGGCAGAGTAGCTGGAGCTGAAACTGTCAGTGTCAGAGCCTCCTGGATCTTCATTCCTGGTGCCAAAGGGGGAGTCAGAGCTGTGCTTCCCAGTGCTGAAGCCCTGAGGGGAATAGACAGCTCTGAAAACCTTACAGCCAACACCAACACCTCAGAGCTGATGCCAAATCTACAGCTCCAAGAGTCAGTAAGGTATGAAGACATCGGAGCTGAACCACTTAAGGTAACTGTTGGTATCAAGGTACAAGTGACCTTCGGTGGTGATGCCTCAACACTGGGAAACCTCGGACTCAAAGACTCCAAAGCCAAAGGTCAGATTGGAGAAGGAGAAATTGGTATGAAGCCAGGTTGCATGCTCATGGCTTCAGAGGGGGATGGAGCAGGCAAAACCCCAAGCTGAATCTGAGCCCGGAGGAACTTCATCATCATCCTGTCAAACTCGGCTTCAGATAGGCTCTGAGTGGAACAGACAGAGGAAGCTACTGACCCCAGCCTGGAATGACACTGAGTAGAGGCAGAGACAGGAGATTTGGCATGGGAACTTTCAGGCTCTGGGGAGAAATGGGGCAAATGGAGCTGAGGAAAACCATGGACCAACACAGGCCTAGACTTGGCAGGAGGTTTGATAAAGGAGGACAAGTCCAAAGACTGCTTCCTATGTTAATCCTGCTCTTTATGTCTGGCCCAGTGTCCTTCCCCAGACATCATGGAGGGAGTTTGAGTCCCAGAAGCAGAAGGAAAGGAAGTAGATGCCTCAGAGGAAGTTGCTAACAGATCTTTCCAAATCAGTTTGTTCCTCCTGTTGATAAGCACACAAGGGTTAAAGCCTGTGCAAATTGAGCAGGATGAATCTAAATGGGGAGCCCCGAAGCACACTATGCACAGAGTGAGTGTATCAGACAGGGGTTACATTTCTTAAACTCCAAAGGCTTAGGAGTATCAGACATGAAAACAAGAAACCACACACACACACACACACACACACACACACACACACACACACACACACACACACACACACACACACACACACACACTCAGAACAAGAAGAGAATGTAGAAAGAAAGAAGACATAACAGAAAAACTTTTTTTTTATAAGCCTGAGATGCACCAATGCCGACAGAAAACAAAGGGTAGGAAGGTAGCTAGAAATACTTCAAAAACCTGACCTACTTGACAAGAATAAATTCTAATAATCATAGGATCATAGGAAGTTACTAGGCTATTGGCCCTGAGGCCCTTACAAGCCTAGCCAAGAATTTAGCCCATGTTCCAAGAAGTCAGCACCTTATGCCACTGTTCAGCAGGAACACAGGTAGAATCTCAGGGGATGTATTTTCTGTTCCCTGTCCAGTTATCCAGGTTGTGCTTAAAAAGGTTTAATGAGGCACTCTGCTTTATGTGGAGAGGGAGTCTGTTTCACAAAAGGAAGAATCTCTGTAACACAAATCTGTCCTGCCAACAAGTCTTATTGATGTCACAGACAAGGTTGAGATCGCGCCTGCAGGTTACTCGAGTGGAGCTTGACTTGCGGACGTGTAGCAGTCCTATCTGAGTGGGGTCTGAGATTGTTTTGTATGCCAGACAGAGGTCACCTCTGAGGAGTCTGTAGAAGACTGAATAGAGGGACAGGGCATTTAGGCTGTCTATGTAGGACCTGAAGGAGCTCAGATAGCTGTGATCCATGCTTTTCAAAAGAGCGGCAAATGAGATCTGAGGGGAGGAGGGAGAGTAGGGCATTATGGGTAGGGAATGAGCTCAGATTTCGGCTCTGATGCTGGAGTATATGGCCGACTCAGATCCATGTCCAATAGGTTGAAGACCAAATGACAAGAACAACTTCAGATCTGATGGTATGCACTGAGTGTGATACTACAGTTACCACAGACAGTAACTGATATTATGCACTGAATGTGATATTACACTTACACAAACGGTAACTGATGGTATGCACTCAGTGTGATATTACAGTTAACACAGATGGTAACTGATAATATGCATTGAGTGTGATATTACACTTACACAAATGGTAACTGATGGTATGCACTGAGTGTGATATTACACTTACCACAGATGGTAACTGATGGTATGCACTCAGTGTGATATTACAGTTACCACAAACGGTAACTGATGGTATGCACAGTAACTGATGGTATGCAGTGAGTGTGATATTACACTTACCACAGACGATAACTAATGGTATGCGGTGAGTACGATACTACAGTTACCACAGATGGTAACTGATGGTATGCACTGAGTGTGATATTACAGTTACCACAGACGGTAACTGATGGTGTGCACTGAGCAGGATGAGCGGTAGTGAGCATAATACTTACAACATAATGTCACTCTTTTTAACTCATTCCCTCGATTAAAGCTTGTTTGAGTGTGTACTTTTAACTCCCAGTGGGTGTGGCTTGAGCCTTTAAAAAAATGAAATTATCACCTTACACTTCTAACAAATACTCATTGACAGAGGTCAAATATCAATACAGTTGTGTTTGCCATCATATATGCTTCAAGATAAAATATTCTAATACCTTGTATGTAGCATGGTTTTGGAATTATTCATGCAAATATGAACAAGCAATATCTGACACCTAGAGGCACACTAGGAGGTAACTGCAGAAACACCTGGAGGTGCACTCAGCTATAATGTGTTTTGAGATGTCTTTTACAGAAATAATCACTTGCTAAATCATTTCACCAAAATACCCCTCCCAGGAATCTTTCTTGCAAGACAATTAATTATTAAAAAATATGCATCATTGTTTGTTTGTAAGACTTAGTTCTTTGTCCTTTCAGAAGGTCATTATTTAAATAAGGACAATGCACATGTTAAAAGTACAATAAATTGTTACCACATTTCTGCAAGAGAAAGAAAACTCAACATAACTTTAGCTGTACCTTTTACCTATTCCTTATATTCCAAAGGAGTTAAGGTGATTACCCACAACCCCAACAAAGAAGCAGAAAAAAAGATTTTTCCAGATAATCTCAACATTTTAGAGAAAAAATGTGTGATAATCTGTAACATTTACTAATAAAAGGGCTAAGAATGTTAAAGATATTTTGAAGTTCATGATAAGACTGGCTTGGTCACCAGACAAGGAACTAATAATTATGATGCATGTAGACGATTATTTCTCATCTGCCCATTATCTAAAATCCCATATGAAAAAATCATACTTTGGGACTTTAGCATTGGTTGGCTCACCATAAATTCACAATACTCTCTAAATACTATAAACCTTTCTGTCTCACCCATGTGATCACCTCTGCCACTCGCTCTAACAAAAATAATGACAAAGGGTCAATTATAGATTCGATACCTTCCTCTTCCTCACACGAACTTTTCACTTCACATTCCCTAAATTATATTCTAAGTGACCCCCCCCCATTTTTATTGTCTGAAAACAAAATTACATCCGTAACAATACCTCAATATAGTACAAAACTTCTCCCAATTAACTTGTGGATGCATTTGTCCCTAAGCTAAATCTTTGCAAATGGTTCAACCTAAAATATCTTCGAATAGAGGAAGTTATAGCTGAATTCAATAGAACATTATTTAACATCTTAAATGAGCCAGTTTTCCTCAGAACTAAATGAGTCAAAGCCAACCCAGGCCCTTGGTTAACCAGAAGTGCTAAGCAAATTATGAAACAAAGGAACAAAGCCTGGAAACTCTGGACTTTAAAAAGAACACAGACAAACAATCAATACTTTAGGTACCTCAGAAACCACAATAATTCCCACATGAAATCAGAAAACAATACTGCATCAAACTCTGGTACAAAAATAATAATTATAAAAAAATCCTTCTGGTCCTCTATAAACCAGATTCTAAGGCCAGGCCACATCATTCAACCTACACCAGCAGTAACCAATCAAGGCATTATAAATAACAGTGCTGATCTTTTTAACTGCCACTTCACCCAGTCCACCTTGTCTTTAATAAATAACCCAACACAATCTACTCCAAATCTCTTCCTCCTTCTGTTTCTCACATTTTCTCTCTCAAACAGCCCTTACCAATAAAAGGCTCCTTCTGAAGCCAAACCCTTCCCTTTATCTTCTGCAACTTGCCTTCTGAATATACAAACGTGGCTGCAGAGGCAATAGCCTGCCCTTCTCTATCCTAATAAATCTCTATATTAAAAGACTCCTATGTACCCCACATCTGGAGCAAAATTACACATTACTCCTGCGCAAAGGAGAAATGCCACAGACCTCACTAACTACAGGCCTAAAGCACATGAAAATGCATGCAATCCCATCTTCTCACTGTATCACCCAAAATACCTTTATTTCTCTACCAGACTTGTATTTAGTTTTCAGTGCTGTACAACCAAACTGTTTCCATTTATATTTAAGTCTCTGTCCACTTGGTTCTCACCCCACACCCAATTCCCCAGCCACACCCAGCTCATCTACTTTAAACACTCCTATCTCCCCCCGTAACACAGCCACATCAACTGCCCTCTTAAATTAAAATCGCATCTGCTATATAAAGATAAATAACCTCAGTCATCCCCAAATGCCACACTGAATATACTTTAACAAACATTTGTTAAAAAGACTACTTTCATATACTGTTCATTATAAATAAAATGCATATTATTCATTAAAATGATTTCTTCACTTTCGACATTTCATTTCACCTTCACTGTTTCTGTCCTTTCAACATGCTGACAATTTCTTCTCTGCTACATGTGTTGGCACACACTGTCGCATACCATATAAGACTACCTGACTCAAATTTCATGCACAGACACCTACCCCATATCTAACACCTACACCTACCCCACATCTACCACTTATACCTACCCCACATCTATCCAATGTAACTACCCTGCATTTATCACATATCATATATATATATATATATATATATATATATATATATATATATATATATATATACATATATGGGCGGCCACGGTGGTGCAGCGGTTAGTGTTGTTGCCTCACACCAAGAGGTTCTCCGGTTCAATCCTCGGCTGGGGTGCCTTCTGTGCGGAGTCTGTATGTCCTCCCTGTGGTCGCGTGGGTTTTCTCCGGTGCTCCGGTTTCCTCCCACATCCCAAAGACATGCAGTAGGTGGATTGGATACTCTAAATTGGCCCTAGGTGTGAGTGTGTGTGTGTGCCTTCTGTGGAAGGTTGGGCGCCGGGCTGGCAACTCGACACTGTAAAACTCCACTGCCACTCATGTGTGCGGACAGATGATCCACTGTGGCGACCCCTAACTGGGAAAAGCCGAAAGAAGAAGAATATATATATACATATATACACACACACATATATATATATATATATATATATATATATATATATATATATATATATTTCTTTATTTATATCTCCTCAAAACAACCCCGGTATACTAGAAGACATCTGTCCTGGGCCTCAGTAAACATTAAAGTAGAAACTATCATACTTGCTGATGTCAGCATTAACCGAGGAACCATTGACACTTCACGTAGCACTCATTCACTGAAACATATTGAAGCCCCAACCCACTTTAACAAAGCCTCATATTCTTTCTCAGCCCTGGATTGGATCCTTACAACCAACCGCCCCCCCAAAAAAAATCTCCCAATCTATCACACTACTGGATAACATTATTAACCACCACTCAAATTATGCTATTAGAAATTACAGCCCATCTATGTCCCCTTATTATGCAGACCACAGACTAAACAATTTCAGCATCAGTTCTTTCATAGATGTACTCAAACAAAGTGGCACCATCTAACAATTTCACTCTAGATGCAGCAACAGAAACCTTTAACATAATTTTCTTAGATATTCTAAATGTGCAAAGCCACCATAAGAAGAAAATGCATCAATCCAACCCCACTCCTTGGGTAACAGCTAATGACGAAAAGAGATTGAGTCTGGAAGCAATGGTACCAGAACCGAACACAACTACAGAACTCTTTGAAATAAAAGTCAAAACATTAGTCAAAAAGATAAGATAACCTTCCAATTTATCTTACAATATGACCACAAAAACAAATTCAAAGACCTTCTGGGCATCAGTTAACCATCTCCTAAACCCTGGCATATCACCCCACCCTAATCTCATCCCCAGTGACTGTGACTATAAAGATGGTCTGCTCTTTTAACTCCCACCTCACCAGTACAGCTGCTTCCCTCCTTTCAAACAACCTCAGTAACCCCCTTACTTAATATCATGCCAACCCCACCTTCTCACTGCAACCTGTTTCAACCATGACCCTCAAAAATGCTTCATTAACCTTAAAGCAACTATCTTAGCAACCCTGATCTTCCAGCCAAATTCATTAAACCAGTCATGGATAACCTAGCTGTCCTAGTATCCATATTCATCAATAAGTTCATGACTGAATTCCGGGTTCCCAAAACCTGGAAGTAAAGTTACATATTACCTCTTCATAAAGGTTGAAAATATAATGATTCTAGTAACTTCAGGCCAATTTCCATACAACCCCCACTATCAAAGATTTTGGAAAGATATGTTCACTCACAACTACTACATTATCTTTTAGACCAAACTCTACTCTCTAGTATGGACTTTGCCTTAATCACAGCACCACTGCTTTTGTATCTTTCCTAAATACCATAAACCTACAATGTAATAACTATATTTTGGGTTTTGCCATCTTTTTTTGATCTTTCAGATGCATTCAACACAGCCTGTCATTCCAATCTACTCCATAAACTCAGAACTCTCAGCTTGTCTAGTAACAAAGTCAGATTGCTTCATAGTTACCCAAGTTACAGAATACAATGTATCAGAAGTTACCTAACTTACAGAATACAATGTGTCAGATGGCAAACAGCATGCTCGTCCTTTCTCACTGTTAATATAAGTGTCCTTCAAGGCTCTATACTGGGCCCACTGCTGTTTGATATATTTGTCAATGATCTATATATATTGATGGTTTAATATATTTGTCATTGATCTATATCCCACTTCCAGCCCCTCTTCACTCATTCAATATGCAGACAATTCTAGCCTTCTTTGCTATTCCCCATCCATTAATGAACTGCAACCTGAAGCCAAGAATCATATGCCTCAACTGAACTGTGGCTATGGCAATTTGTTCTAGTACTCAATGCTAAAAAAAAAACAAGTCTTCCTGTCTAGATTCAGTTTTGTCACACATAGTAAGTTTTCTATTACCTCTTCTACCAATATTATTCCAGATATTGTTCCAAATACTGAATTTCTTGGAGTTATCCTAAAGACTACATTAAAAATTGACCTTCATATATCTAATGTCTGAAACAAAGCTCAACAAAACTAGGTGCCTTATACAGTACCAAAGCCTGTGTCCCAGAATAGGCCTGAAAGGTTAAAGCCAATGCTTACCTCTTACACAATCAACTTTTGCTGCCCTAATCTACACTAACCTTCATAGGTTCGTAGGTGTTTACTAGGCGAACAACCACATGGGCCTTTTTAAACCTAGCCATGCATCCCAAATCTCTGACAAGTTCTGATACCCATGATAAGTGTAAGCATTGGCCGCAGAGATGAACCATTTACAGGTTATCTATGTCCATTACAGATACAGGTGCCAAACCAGGGATGAATTTCTGGTTCCCCATGCAATTGTCCAAGTTGAACTTGAATTGGGACAGGGAGGAACCCTGCTTTACATGGATGGGAAGCCTGTTCTATAGATGAGGTAGTCTCTGGGATACATACATATCTCTCCAGCAGGTGCTATTTATATCACAGGCAAAGTTTAAGTCTTTAAAATGGGTAGTTCTGGTGCTGTTTGTTTTGTGGATATGCAGGAGGTCCATCAGAGTGGGGTCTGACATTGTCCTATATGCCAGACATAGATCTCCTATCTCCCCTCCAAAGTCTGTAGGAGTCAGAATACAGGGATACGGCCTTGAGGTGGTTTGCATAGGACATTTTACTTACGCCCTGTATTATTTTAGTGAGGAACCTCTGTGGGCATTTCACTCGTTGGTTATGTCTGGTTAGGTACATACCAAAGGGGGTATTGTACTCAATGATAGGTCTGATGAATGCCGAATACAGTGGAATAATGACTTCCTTGGACTTAGATGCCATACTTTTGTTTATAAGTTGCGGAGCATAGAATGATTTCCTCACCACAGACACATGACGGTCAAAGGATAGATTACTATCTGTGTGTGTCCCTAAATCCATGACTACTGGGTCAGCTGTAAGTGTTTTGTCTATATGATAGTTAACAGGGATGGATGACTTCCCAAAAGATACTATTATGCATTTCTTGGCATTTAGTAGTCCATGGGTCTGACACCAGTTGTCTGTCTGTGTCAGCCCCTCCTGGAGAACATTTGTGTCAGTTGGAGATTCAATGACTGCTCCTAATTTGCAGTCATGTGCAGATTTAGTCAGCCAGAGACCACTGACATTGGCCATGACTTCTGAGAAGTAAATGCCAAAAAGGAGTGGTCCAAGGACTGATCCCTGAGGGACTCCACTTGTGACTAGCCTCTTTGTAGAGGTGGAGTCCCCAATTCTAACTTCCTGGTTTCTCAAAGAAGTCTACCAGGTTGAGTAGGCATGATATGCCCTTGACAAAACCAAACTACAGCCAGGAGTAGAGCAATGCTACAACAAAACAGCAACATTTTCCTCCACCCCCCCTAGCGCAGCTCACCTCTGCATTGATCTCCACAAAAATGGCTGGATGGATTCTTCCAGCCAGCTTCTGAAATGTCCTTCACTAATCTCAGTGATGAAATGGCATTGTCCCACAAGACTAGTTCATTATAAAGACAATTACCTTGCCTACCAGGGCAAGGCCTCAAATGCACATGTTAAAGCCTTGTACTCGTGTCATGTGGTCAAACTCTGGAAAAAGATGCCATCTACCCTCAATCAAATGCAAACTGAAAACAGCTCCAAGAAAATCTCCACACCCACCTCCTTAACTCTAAAGTCTGCTCTCCTTGTCATAGTTAATCAATTCATCCTCCCTACTATTTAAATCTCTCAAACCACAAACTTTCTCCTCTCATTAGCAACTCCTAGAAGTTTGCTCTTTTTGTAACTGTTGATATGAACCCTTAACTTCTTTTCTGAAACATTGATAATGCAGATCACTAGATATGACAAGGAGACCTAGTACCGAGGAGATGTAGCTTTCCAGCCTTAAGGGTAGTAAACGTAAGACCCAACCAAGAAAAATGGAAAACTAGTTGTATCAGCATATGATGTGGTAAAATAGAGTGTTGTCATAAATATTAATGTAAGATCCATGTTAAGGATCAGTTTGTATTCTTATTAAAGAACAACAAAATGGGATTCAAGCTGGCATTGCTTGTTTAACCCATGGTTTGTTTAGTAAAAATCAAAGATGAGAATGTTCACACTTTTAGAGCTTCATCAGATCTAAGTTATAAGTAACAAGTGATATATACCTTTCAATCTTCCATATAAAACGCCTGTCACTTACAATAAAGGTGATAATCCAAGAGCACATAAACAGATCACATTCACTGACAGTGACTGGAACAGATGTACATACCTAGTTTGCATTTTTATTGTGATTTGGGGCTGTTTAAGTTAAGTCCCAAACCACTGTGTATCTGACTGTTAATCAGTGTGTTAGGTATAGTGTAAAATTACAATGTAAACATATAGTCCTGTATTTTTGTTAAATTACTATAGTAAATAAAACAGATGGCAGTGGGATTCACTCCTGAGTGAAATACTGTGATGCTAGAGCTGAGCAATGTGGTGGTTGTCAGAACTTAAAAAAGATTATGCTGATAAGAGCAGAGGTATAATTAGAACTTCACAACTATGTCCGAGTCTAGGAAGTATTTCAGAAAAAAGAATAAAGTTAATTTCATTCCACTTTATTCCATTTCATCCTATTCCAGTAACTCTAAAAAAAGTCTGGGAATTCATTAATCAAATACTACATCCTGGTAACCCCTCAATGTCCAACCCCTTTCCAAACAATACTCCCCAAGATTCTGCATCCATATTTAAGTCCTACTTCATAGACACCATTAGTAAACTGATGCCAACCTCCAATTCTGATTACCCTCTGGACCCCCCCTCCTCTAAGCAAAGCAACACTTGCTCTCTAAAACCAATAGCCACAAGCTATAT